>NC_088931.1:22792500-22915000 GCF_038396675.1 Hydra vulgaris
ATAATAATTTACTCTATTACGAGTGCATATTAACCTCCCTTTTTCTTTCTACATTTTCATATACATGCCATAATAACTACCATTTTTTCATATTAAATTATAACTTAATAACATAAAGTTATAGGTATACATATTAACAATATGTTAAAAAAACAGTCGCATAAACAATCAACTTCCTGATTCGATGCAATGAACAAAATTTTTACGTTTAGAAAATGCTGTTTTCAATTCAAGATTAATCAATGTTTACATTTCGTTTAAACTTAAGAGATTGGTATTAAACTTAATTTAAATATTCTACACTACAGTGAAAAAAATACTTTTTTTTTTTTGTAATTAATTATATTATCAAATAAAAAATTTCTTTATTGAACTCTTCCATGATAGTTGTTTAATGGTATTTATGTCAAAAAAACATAATCTTTTTAACTAAGCATGAGACTTAATTTAAAATGGTGGCTGAGATGCATACCGCAAACTTGAGAACCGGGAAAGTGCGAATTTATTTACGATCCGGAAAGATAAATTTTAAAGACAATAAATTATGGTCTTAAAATTTTTTTCATTAGAATATTTTTCATTTTGAATTTCATTTTGAAACACCGCACTGCATACTCAAATATCTAGTATGTTAATACTGGTATCAAATGAGGATGACTTGCAAAAAGTTTAGGTAATTGGAGCTAACCAAACCCCGTCCCAACTCCTAACTGTCCCCGTCCAAGAATTGCGTCTCCTACGATCTTAGTTTGTTTTTTCTAAGTTCTGTCATGAGTTAGATCAAAATTTGTCAACAGACTTCAGATTTTATCAAAAAATCTCCTTTTGTTTAAGATTTATGACCAAATAAATTTTAAAGTTCCTCTCATTTACCCCTGAAATAACTTTGAACAGTCGTAACTTTTAAATGATAATTTTTTTTGATGATATTTGACATCTGTTGATAAATTTCGATCTAGTTCAATATTAAAAAAATTTGAAAACTCCTTTTAGGTACCATACCCTAGGGTAGGGCTGTTAGGGGCCAAAGGGTTAGCTACAATCACTTTATCACAGTGAAAAAAAATTATTTGGTCTATGCGGTTAGATTATTATCTATTTTTTGCTTATCATATATCATTATTTCATATATCAAAATATAATATTATAGAATTGTTCGTAGGAGGTTAATATTTTACTTTTACAAGCTACCAGAAAATTAAAAGCTACTCTAAAAGTGTCATCTGCGTTTTTTAGCGCTTTAATATAGTTTGGACTGGGCTCTTTAACTTTTCTTTTTCACCTGAATAATTGTCGTAGTTTATCTTTTACAATTTAACCTTTGTAATATTGTAATAACAAGACTTTAATTACTACTATTATAATAAATTCTTTTCATCAAATTTAAAATTTTTTTATCATATCAAAGAATTCATTTTTTATGTCGATGAATTCGATAAAATGTTGCTCAATATGTACCTTCAAGGTACATATTGAGCAACATATTATCGCCCTTCCCCCACCCCTAAATTTCTACTGCTTGTAGTGAACAGCTCTGTATCCATGACTGAGTAGAGCTTAATGAATTTTCTAAACAGCCATGGGCTATTTTTCAAAATTTCTAGTTACTTTAATGTATTTGGCAGTGGGTTCTCTAAGTCTCTTTAAAAGACAGCTTAAAACTGTCTATGTTTTTAAGCAACTTGCAAGCATTGATTTCCAAACGATACATTTGAATCTTTAAAATCTTTAACGATATTTAATACGGAAACAAGTATTGTCTTTATTAAACAAAGAAATTCATGATAAACAAGTAACAACTAATAAACAGAGAAAATTATGTTTAATTAAATATATCCAGGAAGCCAAGATATTGACCAAAAATTGTCCCCAGGTATCACAAAGGCTCTCTGTAGGCCTATGTCATTGCCCTTTTTTTTTACAAATATTTATTAGTACGAAAGAATAGCAAATTCACATGAATTTTTTTTTTTTTTTTCAAATTATTATTTTTATTTTTTACAATTGCTGGTTTTAGAAAGAATTTTCTGCTTTTTGTATTTTATTTTTATCTTTTAAAATTTTCGAGTTTCTTTACTAAATGGTCTGGATCCACCGAATTAAAAAATTCTGTTTAACAAAGTTTTACAGTAGCATTAGAGTCACATATAAAAAGCTATAAGATAATCAAAAACACATAGAAACTTTATTTGGTACACATAAATATATGATTACATGGCTTGTTATACTTAATATATTGACAGACATGTACGAAATTTAAATAAAAACTAACATTTATTTTGTTTTGAAGTTAATATTAGGGTTTTCTAGTTTTAAAATACGTTCTTAAAATTATTTATGTTTAGAACGAGTTTTTTTAATAATATTTTTAGAGAATTCGGGTTATCTAATTTTGTAATTGAAATATATTTTTGGATATAAGTTTTGTTGTAAAGATAAGGTACGCGGTATGAAATAGAGAAATGTTTATTTTTATTTTTTTATTGTACATTAATGTTTCATATTCCTCGAGTGTCAAATTGTCTATTGCATTTAAAAATGTCTATTGCATTTAAAAAATCACATTTTAAAAAATGTGATGGAACAAGTCCAAGTTCATATTTTAGCATGAATAACAGGTTTGGAGAGATGTTAATTTTGATGAACATTTAATGCATTAAGTTTTAGTAAAGATTCAGCATAAGTGAATTTATCTTTATCAAAGACTATTCTTGCAGCATGTTTTTGATGCCGATAGAGTGCCACTAGGTTGGACCAATGGGTACATGCCCATGCTATGTTACCATATGTGTAATAGGTTTGTAAAAAAACAAAATAAAGATGATTTAAATTTTTCTTTGATTGGAATGCAATAGAACGTACTTTAATAGAACGGTTTTTTCTGTATTCAATGATAATTTTTTAGATTTAAACCAAGTATTAAGTTTTTTAAGTTCAATACTTGCAGTTTCAAAGAGTTCCGTGATAGAAGTCAATGAATAAAACAAATTAGTATCATCTGCAAATATTATGGCATTGCGTTTGTTTGAGACTTTTGAAAAATCATTAATGTATGACAAGAAGACTAGAGAAGCTAGAATGGAACCTTGGAGAACTCCTTATTTGATTTTAGGCAATTTTAAATAGATATTTTCATCCTTAATAACACATTGATGCCTGTTTATAAAATTCTCTCAAACCGGTGTAAAACTGCATTTTTAAATCCATATTTTTCCATTTTTTTAAGTAGTGTAGCATGATCAACAATGTCGAATGCTTTTTATAAGTTAATAAAGATTCCTAGAACAAATTTGTTGTTTTCAAAAGAGTCATTTATTTTATTTACAAAATCTAATATTGCATGTTCGGCTGAATGATGCTTTTAAAATCCGTATTGTTTTTTTATTTAAAACATTGTTATTAGTTAGACATTCATATAGTATATAGTAAGTTACTCGTTCAGGGAGTTTAGAAAAGACAGGAAGGACTGAGATGGGTCTGTAGTTATTTAGTGAAAATGGCTCTCCGGTTTTATATATTGGTACAGCATTTTCAATTTTTTTTTATCTGTAACAGTTCCTGTTATAATTAAAGAAAATAAAAATTTCTAATATAGGTTTGTTTTATACCGGAAAGACACTTGTTACTACGTTGCTACAAATCTTATTGATTCCTGGTGCAATTTTAATTTTTAGAGAGTTTTTTGCAACTTCGAGTTCATCATAACATAGTTATTTCATTTGAATTTTAGTTTGCTATGTAGGTCTGTTAGATAGATTTCAAGAGGTATCTGGACATTCAATTCTGGAAGCCATGTTAATGCCAATTTTTGCAAAGAAACTGTTGAAATGTTCCGCAATAGAAATTTTGTCGTTTGCTTTTTTTCATAATGTTCCATGATTTTTGATTCTGAAGTGGCCTTCTCTCAAGTTACCTTTTCTATCTAAGGTGTCTCAAAACTGCATGTTAACAATTTATCACCATGTCTTCGTTTCAAGGGATTGGTTGGATTCTACCAGTTAGAAGTACATATAGATTTTTTTATGTTTCATTGCTAAATAAATGTATAAATTGTTGAAATATTTAAAATATAGTATTGCCATAGTTTATTGACAATAACAAGGACTTCTTTGACTTTTAAATATACTTATTATTCTATTATTAAGTGTTTATATTATTATAGCATTTGTTTATTCAGGTGCATTTCATTAAAGATGAGCAGTGTATAAGTGAGACAGTTGTGTGGCTATGCAACATAACAACATTTGGTATCATGTAATAGTTACCAAAGTAAATTTTATTATTTTGTTTATTTTGATATTTTATTTTCAATATTGTGCGTTTATAAGCCAAATACTGTTTTATTTAAAAGTAGTTTATCATTTTAATAATTTGCTCTACTATTCAGATAAATGAAAATATCGCCAAAGTTTTTGAAATGGAGTAGGTAACAGCATGTGACAAATTAAAATTGTCTGGTTCTTATCTGAATGACGAATTTAGCTGTCTACAGTGGTATAAATCTATTGTTTCATTTTTATTGTTCGCTAATACCAGTGTTTCTTAATTAATAGTTTTTTTTTTTTTGAAAACTTAAAAAAATATCTTAATAAAATTGTAGAGTATTAAGCATTAGATGTTTTACCTTTTTTTTGAGTGAAAAAAATGAAATAAAGTTTCTTTTAGTGAAAAAGATTATTTAATGTTTTAAATTATGACCTGATCCAATATGAAATAGAAATCGTGAGAATTTTTTTTTTCTTCAGGCTAAAGTTTCTTGTTCTTCTATTTGTTTTAATTTGAAATAAGTTATCTGAAATATAAGATGGGACTAATTTATGTTTTAAGTTAAGCATGAATAAAATATTTTGATATATGTTAATTTAGTAGGCGTTTAGTGCATTCAAGGTTTTTAGTATGGTTTAGCACGGATGAATTAATTTTATTAAAAAGCAATCTTGATGCATATTTTTGACTTATATAAAGAGTATGCAATTGCCCGTGTTATATTAGCAATTGCCCGTGTTATATTAGCAATTGCCCGTGTTATATTAGCAATTGCCCGTGTTATATTAGCAATTGCCCGTGTTATATTAGCCAATTTTTTTACTTTGTAGAGTAACGGGTGATGCGTAAGTTATCAGACAAAATAAAAACGTCAATAACTTATTTATAAATGAAAAAAAAAACTATTATTATATTTTTTTATACAAAGTATTTATCTTTTAATAAAAATAAGCTATTTTTTAAATGAAAAAGCACCACCGTTTGCAATTGATCTCAATTTTGCTCTAACGCCTTTTATAAGCGACTGTAAAAAATTTAAATCGATTTTTTGTAGTTTTAATTTAATTCGATCAATCAACACTTGCTCTGTTGAAGCTTGCCAATCTTCCTCGTAAACCTTTTGTTCCAAATGCCCCCAAAAGTTTTCAATTCGATTCTTTATTAACGTAATAGACATATTGGTCCATCTAATTTAGAGAATCTTTAGAATAATGAGAACTTGCTGAATCTGGCCAAAATAAATAGTTAAAGTCTCCGTGATACTTGTGAATGAATGGAAGAAGTCGTTTTTAAATACATTTATCAATATAGATCGATGAATTAATAGCTACAGCCTTGAAAGTGCGAAACAATGGGTCGGACATACCACGGTAAGATATGGTTATCTACATTATTAGTTTTTTTTGGAAATTTCTTTTTTTCTATAAAACGAACTCTTTCGGACATGTTTTTTTGTTGTTTGTGTAGTATCTAGAATTTCCAGGCATATTGTCCCCTGAAAACAAAAGTATTTTTTGTCATAGATAACCAGTAGCGATTTTGAGTTATAGTTTTTTTTTGCTTTTAATTGTTGTTCTATAGTGTATTTTGGAGTTTTTTCACGTTTTCTATATTTAATATTCATTTTTTTCAACTAACGACCAATTGTCGATTGATTTACACCGAATTTAAAACCTTTTTTTCTCGGACTGACCCCTTTTTGATTGTTGATAAGTCTCGTTAATTCGGCTTTCTTTTCTCTAGTCCAGGATGTTGGACGACCAGGGTGCTTTTTATCAGAAAAATATTGAACAAGTCTTTTCAGGTTATCATATATTGTCCTTCGCGCAAATCCTTCCTTTTAAAATGATTTACAATTTCTTTTTTTTATATATTAGGTTTATTTGCAAGAAACATTTGAGTCGCTATCGAAAAGATTCTCGTTCAGCTGCATTTAACCTCATTTTAAATAATTGTTTCAAATAATAAACATGTTTTATAGAACGTCCATGCCCACGCATAAAACCACAAAAACAAATTATAATATTCAATTAAATTCAGATTTGTTTGATAACTTCCGCATCACCCTTTATCTTAGTGTTTTTTTGAAACATTAGTGTTTATTGTACTTATATTGGCTTTTCAAAATATATTTTTGTCAACAAGTATCTCCAAAATTTAGTTGTTTTAGTTTTTTTGATGTTTACATTATCTATTTTATATTATTTGTGTATTATTTTTTTGATCTTTGAGAATGAAGCGGTCACACACTGCTCAAATATGCTTTGGTCACACTGATCTAGAGAATAAAGTAATTCAGGCAGAAACTTATAAAATATTGTTTGTAAGCGGTCGGAAAATTACAATTGACTAAAAATAATTTTTAACTGATGCAAATTAAAATATTTTATAGCAAAAGGGGTAAAATAAAAAAATACATATATATAAAAAACAAACAAAAAAAACTGAACTTTCAGGCTTGACAAATACTTTTTGAGATTTTATCTTTCAGCTATACCCAGTAAGAAATAATAAATCATGTTAACAACTAATCTAGCCGTGCGATCTTCTTCAATGTTTGGATTGAACTCACTTAAATCTAATAATTTGGTATAAGTATTTTTACCTGCTAAATAGCAAATATCTACAGCATCCTGCGCAGATAACCCAATAACAGAAGGACAACTAACGCCTGGGCAATCGGCGCCTGTTATAGAATCAATATCAAAAGAAACAAACAATGGTCGACTCTTAAAATCGTTAAGCACATTTTTAAAACATTCATTTGCACCCTTCTTGTGTATCTCAGATAGCCATACAATTTTACCGCTTTTACTTTGAATATATTTTACATGCTCTGCAGAACATTGACTGCCTTGACTAGCAAATTCTAAAAACATTCCCTTATCTTTAATATACATCTCATCCTCAAGCAATTGGCGAAAAGGACTTCCTGAGTGAGCGAGACTGCCATTAATAAGAGGACGCACATCAAGATGAGCATCAATATTAACAACTCCTATATTTCCAGATTTCATTGAAGACATGAGGCCTTTAGCATTGGGATAACTTTGATCATTACCTCCTCCAACAACAATAACTATAAAACCATCATTTAACAAACTAGAAACTTCTGATGCTAAAATTTCATGATTATTTTCAAGCGAGTCACTAATCTGTATATCACCACGATCCTCAAAATGAATATTACTCAAATCAATGTTAAATTCTGGATTAATTACCGTACCCATTTTTTCTAACTTTTTGCGAATGCAACAAGGTCCATTTTTAGAACCAACACGACCATTGTTCCGTTCAACTCCAATATCACATGGATACCCCAAAATTGCAACTTTTGCCTTCTTATTACCAGAGTAAGGTAGTTGCAAAAGATCTCCGAGACGTGGATCTCCAATTTTAGACATTTTTTGGTTTGAACTGAAAAAATATATATCCAACAGTAAAAATAAATAGTAATTATTAAATTTTTTGATTGAAAATAAATACACAATAATAAACAAATAAGTGATAAATTAAACAAATGCAACAAAGGAGCTAAATAGTATAAAATATGATTAGAGAGAGAAAAAAAAAGTAGAACTAATTTAAATTCTACAAAATTTATTAAGTTAACACAAATGTAAAACACAAACTATACATAACAATAATACACAAACTTGTGTAATTCTAAAGTAATAATCTCTATATATAATAAATTAAATTGTTAAAACAAATAAACTATTATTTTACTTTACATATAAGTAATAATTCTTACGTTTTTATAAAATCAAAATAACTTAAAACAAAAGTTAAATTTGATAGAAGATAAAACTCAAAAAAAATTGGCACATGATTTATAGCATATTCTAATTATAAAATATCAATAAAAATTTCCAAATATCTTAGCTTTACCAATGGTTGTTTTTTGTTATTGCATTATTTAAATTTTTAAATAAAATTAGGCTGTTAGGAACATAAAAGAATATTTGTTGTTCATTTTATAACTAACAAAAAAGTTTTAAACAAGTGTAAAATATTTAATATTTAAATGCTGTATGAGATTAGAAAATTCTTTAAGAAATATAAAAATAGATTTTCAAAACATTTTTGTAATTAAGGCAAATAGTTTAACTCCAAAAAATTTTTCAAAAAAAGATCACTATTACTCATTGACTCATTGAAAGAATTAAAAAAAAAAAAAAAAAAAAAAAAACCTGTTATAAAATAACAGGGAAAAAAAAAGATATTAACACTATTAACTTCTATTTTTCTTATAGAAGAATTAAACAAAAGCCTTGATAAAACTATAGCAAAATAAATTATAAACTTTTGTCTCCAGCACTGTCATTGGAAAAAATTTTCAAGGTTTTGTTTTTACGCCTGAATGAATTCCTTAAGTTATGAGCCCATGTAGATAAAAGTTTTGACTCATTGTTTGGCATATTAACAGATCTCCCATAATGCTCGATAACTAAACGTGGTGGTGAACCATCAAGTCTTTTTTCAAAATAAAATCTTACACACGATCCAGTCAGTTTAAGCCCTGAAGAATATTCATTCCCATATATATCACAAGTATGTTGTGCCTCCCAATACTTAATACATTTCCAACGACTTATCTCTAAGTGTTCAGGTGACATGCACATCTCTGGTCCAATTTCCTCTATCCATGAATTTATCTTTGTTACACCTTCATCACGATCTTGAAGACTTGGGTCCATTTCTAATAGAGAACCAACAACATTGTCTAAATTTGGTTCATTGTTTTTTGTATTTGAATGATATCTTGCATATGTGGGCTCATTTTTAAAGCAACTGTTTCCCATTATTTATCATATTGTTTTGGTAAATAATTTTTTACACTAAATTAAAACAAAAAACATCCATCCAACTATTTCTGGAAAAAAAAAAAAGATGTTTATAAATTAGAAATATGAAACAATAAAAAAAATTAACATTCTTAAATTATTGTCACTATTTCAGGCTGTTAAGGTGTCATTTGTTTTCCTTTTGTTTTTTTTATTTATTTTTATGTGTGTTTAACTTAATAAGTTAATTGATGTATTTTAACTGTAAAAAATTCAACAAAAAAAGAAAATATTACAAAAACATACCAAAGATAAAAAAGAATTAAAATAAATTAATGTATGAGACCTTTAAAGATGAAAAAAATGACAACTTGAAAGCTGCTACTTATAATTTTTAAAACCATCTTGAATATTAGGGGTAAAGTAGCCTAAATTGGAACATCCAAGGAATAAATCATTTTTTACAGTAAAAAAAAAAAACTTTGAAAGCCTTTGTTAAATGAATAATATAAAGTTATAACCTCACTTTAACCTTATTAGACTTTAATAAATTCATCATTATTAGAGCTAAATTTAGATTTATTAACCTACCGCTTCTACTCAATTTCTACATTTCTAACATTTTTACAGTTCTAGCTTAAATTTTTGGTATTATTAATCCTGCGCTCTTATCACCCTTTCATACACCTATTATTGATATTTTTTTAACTATTAATTTTTTGAAACCCTGAACACATTTCTGGAACAAATTTATATAATATCATATATACATAAGAAGCAAATTTGCAACATCTCAGTCTTTATGTGGTCAATGGACATATAAATATGTTAATACTATTATTTTCAACAAGAAAATATTTAGTTAACTTTATTACATTTAGGTGCTAAGTCCTGTTTTTGCTAAAACTTGTTTTATAATACAACAACAACAAAAAGTTTAAAGAGAATTTACAAAGAAAATTTTGCTTAGATAAAATTTTTTCATTATCAAATTTTCTTTCAAGAAATATCTTGACTAACTAAAGATAAGGTGCAAAAAATCTTGACACTGTAAAGGTTTAAATGGTTTAAAAGTTACTGAAAGGGTGTGCTGTGTTTGAGAACATTTTCATAAGCTTATTTTTAACTCAACAAACACATTTGCGTAGTGTAAAATACATTTTCTAATAATTTCTTTAGCCAAAATGTTAATAATCAATCAGTAAACTATAATTTATTTATATTATATGTGTGCGTGTGTGTGTGTGTGTGTGTGTGTGTGTGTGTGTGTGTGTGTGTGTGTGTGTGTGTGTGTGTGTGAGTGTGTGTGTAACATACATACATACATACATACATACATACATCAGTACATACATGCATATGTATCTGTATGTGTGTGTTTATATATGTATGTAACATACATACATACATACATACATACATACATACATACATACATACATACATACATACATACATACATACATACATACATACATACATACATACATACATACATATGTATCTATATGTGTGCGTTTGTGTGCCTTTTTTAGTTTGTATCTAAACAAAATTACGTTCATTTGAATTAAATTTGCTCATACAGTTAGAGTTTTTGATTAGACTTATGACAATAAAGTTGTTATATTATTGATAAAACAAATAATTCAACTAAATATTAAGAGCCTTTTAAAAATGGATAACCTACGATACAAATAGATAATCAATGCATTACGCTTTGATTTTGTTTTTGTTAGAAAGAATTATGATAACAATTTTGATAAATTCGGTACAAAAAAACACTTGAATAACAAAATACAAAATATAAATTAATTAGACACGAATCGTTTTCGAGAGCATGCGCTGTAGAATGCCTTTAGATCAACTAAAAATAGTTTAAATCAGTAAACATAATTTTTCCATAATTTTTAAAGAGAAAATTCTAATAAAATTTAAAGTAAAAAATTATAATATTTAAGCAAAAATAACTTTTACTATAAGATAATAAGTTTTTGTTATTGGTATTTGGATTAAGGCGTGTAAACAAAAGATATCGGTTATTTCAAATGCAAACATTTTCAACTTTATTGCGTAATCTATTTGCTACTTTGAAAATTTTCCTTTTTGAATAAATTACCTTGTCGGTGGTGTGTTCGAGATAATCAACAGGGTTGGACAGCGTAGGTTATAAATATATATATATATATATATATATATATATATATATATATATATATATATATATATATATATATATATATATATATATATATATATATATATATATATATATATATATATATATATATATATATATATATATATGGGAAAGCGTGCACCCTTGATCATAAAATCCAGGGCGCATTATGCTAATAACATTCTCCTAAATTGATAATAATTGTAAAACTAATATTGACTATAAAATATATATAAATATGTATATATACTTTCTTAAAGTTTATTAGAACCATAAATATAGAAAACTCGAAAATAGTTTTATAATTTTGTCTTTCGTAAATTTTTGTTTAGTTTTTTTCCCCCTGGATTTTAGGATCAAGGTAGCATACTTTCCACTATACATATATGTATATATAATCTATTTTTTGTTCCTACAGCTCAACTATTAGTACCCAGACCTCAATTATTAGTACCCGTGTAAGAGTGGGCAATATTTAGGGATCCCTACTCACGATCCACTTAGATATTTGGGCACCCGAAATTTTTTCTTTAAAACAAAGAGGTTTTAAAAAAGTAGCAAAAATGCTCATATTACCCAGACCACTTGGTAATATGAGCACTTTAAATTAACTCAAAAAAGTACATTAACTTTGTAAAAAATATACCAACCTGACAATTAGAACTAATTTTTGAAATATTATGAATCGTTATTAACAAAACTTATCATTAAAAGATCAAATTTTAGGCCACTTTTTGTTGAAACAATACTACTATGTTTTCCGCAAGAAAAAAAAAAATTAGTTCGTTATTTTTTCAATTTTATTAACTTCAACCTTGGAACGATAAAAGTTCAATTTTTTTGAATTTAAATTACAGAAAAATGTTTAGTATTGTTAAAATATTAAAAAATTTTACTATATTTTGTTTTTATTTAAAAAACCAATTAAAACCACTGCTTTTTTACGACTTTAAACTAGGTAATTTCAATGAAAATCACTGGATAATTTGAGCATGCTCATATTACACAAAAATGGCATCTTTAAATAAAGTGAAAACTAAATAGCTCTACGCATTATTTTTTAAACAAAAATGGATCGGATTTTTAGATAACATATTTTTCTTTATGAAAAAACTAATTTCATTATTTTAGCACCAAAATTTCGCGCCACAGATTTATTCATGCGTGATGATATTATTTTAACAACGCAAAAAATTTAACAGCGTTTTAATTAGATGATAGCCGCTAATTAGTGCATATAGATTTACGCCAATTGTACTGATTCCTGTAACTACCACATAAAGTCGATTCAAAAAATACATGGCAACTTTAACTTCACTGCTTACATCTAAGTAATCTTTAAGTATGCTCATATTACCAAGGTGCTCATATTACCCTAATCTACCCTATATATTTTTTGTTCTTTTTATTCTTTTTACTACATTTTAAATTTTCGTTACAATACTTAAAATACAAATATATAATAATAAAAAATATATGTATATATATATATATATATATATATATATATATATATATATATATATATATATATATATATATATATATATATAATGATCGTTATTAAATAACGTGAAATGTTCGTGTTAAAATTTATAAGATATTTACAAGATAAAAAATAGGTTAATGAAGTAAGAAACTTAAAATATTCCGTTACAAATACAAAATACATTATTACATATTACAGTTGTTAATGATACATATATAATTTTTATAAATTCATGTTTAAATACAGGGTAAATAGGAAGATTACTAAAAAATATCAAAAATGTATTGTTAAATCTTCGATTGTAAAAATGAGTTCTTTAAGCTTTCGTTTAAAAGAAAAATATTAAAAATTCGTTTAAAAGAAAAATAGTTACTTTGATGAATAAAACCCTCAATTATAAATAAAATTTTTCCAACTATTATATTCCATAAGAATGGTCCGCAATAATCAATACAAAGTTTAAAAAGATTTGTTTGAAAAATGGACTGCTTAATAAAATTATCATTGCGTAAAATGTATTTATTTTTATCTTTTGATGAATACAAATTATAGAAAGAAATCGGGGATGAATTGCTTTTACATTTAAACATAAAACAAAGAATATTAAAAGTATTAAGCTCATATATATTAAAAACTATCGTTTCAAATCATAAAGGCTTGGCATGAGTGTAACGGTCTTTAAAATATATAAGATGTGCTACATGCTTCTGCGGACAATAAAGAGGTTTAAGTTTATTTTTATTTGTACTACCCCAAGCAATGTTTGCATAGTTTATGTAACAATGAATAAATGAGCGATATAATTGTATTAAAGCATATTTATTTAAAACATTTCTTGCTTTTAACAATATTCCTATACTTTTTGAAATTTTACTTGATAAGATTTTTCCATATAAGATTTTCATCTATATAAACACCTAGAAAGTTGGTTACTGTTACTTGTTTAATTTGTATATTGTCAATAACAAGATGATGTATGTTAATTGGCAGTTTATATTTTTTAATAAGAGGATGGAAAAGAATCCATTTTAGTTTTATCAATACTAAGAGATAATTTGTTAGTCTTAAACCAGCCAGATATTTTGATTAACTCGATGTTCACGAAATGAAAAAAAGTAAAAATGCATTAGTGTGACATAAATAAATTAGTTTCATCAGCGAACATAATTGTTATTAAATCCGAGGCTTTTATAGATATTTTAGATCATTAATATAAATAAGGGAAGAAAGAGGTACTAATATAGATCCTTGAAGAACACCACATATAACATTTAACAAATTTAATGAAAATGTTTCATCGGCGTAAATAAATTGTTTACAATTAGTTAAATAACTTTTCAACCATTTTAAAACATTTCCTATTATACCATAATATTTTGATCTTTTAGCAAGAATTTTATGATTAATGGTACCAAACGCTTTCGCTAAATCCATAAATATTCCCAATGTGAATTGAGAATTTTTAATTAAGTCTGATATACCTCTTGTAAGCTGAATAATAGTATGCTCGCTTGAATTATTTTTTTAAATCCATATTGCATGTTATATAATAATTTATTTGATAAAAGGTGATTGTATATTTTGTTGTACAAAATTCTTTCTAAAATTTTAGAAAAAAAAAGAGGGGATAGAAATTGGACGATAGTGTTTTACATTAGTTTTTTCTCCGTCTTTAAATATAGAAATAATTTTTGCTATTTTTAAATCATCAGGAAAAACTCCCTGGTTAAGAGAGCATTTAAAAATAAAAGTATATCTTTTAAAATGTCGAAACAGTTTATAATAATATTCTCATTGATATCATCTGGACCAATTGCTTTATTTGACTAAGAATTTAAAAGCACTTTCAAACTCTTCAAAAGACAAATCAAAAAAAATTTAGATACGAGTTTGGAGGGTCATTTGTTGCCTTTATTAATTTTTTAGGGTATGAAATTTTTTCGGCTAGGTTTGGTTCTACGAATACAAAATATTTATTAAATTTGGTAGCAATTATATTTTGATCAAGAAAAAAATCATCATCTACTTTAATAACTGAGGGCAAAGATTGCGACATTTTCTTTAGTGTTACCAGTAATTTCGTTTATTACCTGCCAAGTGCGTTTTGAGTTTAATTTGTAATAATTAGTTTAACTTTTTTTTTTGGGAGGGGTCTTATCACCCCTCTCCCCCCATTCTCCTTTCAAAAAAAAAAAATTTAAGTTAAAATTATTATTGAAAAAAAATATATGTCAAATATTTTTAACATGTATACTTTCAAATATGCAAAAATAGTTGTTTGTCTTCGATGGGTCAATGATGATTTACAAGCACACGAAGAGTTCATTGGAATGCATCCGTTACCAAATACAACGAAGCCTTTGGAACAGCATATGGTTTGGAATATATATATATTTGTAAACTTATTAAAAAATTACCTTAAAGAAATTCCAAACTCAATGCTATTAGAGAACTAATGGAAAACAATTTAAAGTCTATCTATAAATTTTTTCCAACAAGGTGGACAGTGCGTAGCGATGTTTTTGAATTACTTCTAGAAAACTATCGCGAGCTAATAGAGCTTTGGAGATTTCAAGAGTTGAATGATACCAAAACGAAATCAAGAATTCTGGAGTGAAGTTTATAATATCGACATTTGACTTTATCTTTTGTTGCTATTTAGGGGAATGCCTTCTGAAACAAACAGACAATCTAAGTAAGGCACTCCAGGGGTCAAGGTATTTTGGCAACAGAAAGACAGAATTTAGCACCTCAAGTTGTTAATGTTTTGGAAAAATTCCAAAGCAACGAAATTTACGAACTTTCTTGGGAACGTACTATGAAATGGAAAATCCAGCCTGGTGTCGCTGACCCTAAACTCTCAAGAAAAAAGAAAATGCCAGATTATTAAAAATCAACTCTTAACCCACAAAAAAACTATCATTTCCATGGTTACATATCATTTCCATGATTCACCAACATTATTGCCAATTGTATTTTGAAGAACATTATTGTCAATTGTATTTTGAAGCTTTCGATCTTATTATCAGTTTTATAAAACAGGAGTTTGATCATCTGGAATCAGTTTGTCACTTTTATTGTCAAGACATTAACCAATCTTTAGCTAAAACACAAATTGCATTTCTTCCAAGCATTGCAACATCATTAGGTAACAATATCAAAAAATTCTCTATCAAAGATCTAATCTTGTTTTTCAAAAGTTTGGATCACTCTAAAAGAGTTTTATTTACCGAAGGTGTAAAGATTGCCAAGCTAATTCTTGCCATGCCAGCTACTAATGTTCTTAGTGAAAGATCTTTATCCGCTTTATAAAGAGTTAAAACCTACTTTCGATTGATAACAATAGATTCCCGCCTAAATAATAATTAAAATATTTAATGTATTAGACATCCTAAAGTATAGGATGCCTAATACACTAAATATTTAAATTTTAATCTAAATAGTAAAATAGAAAACAATGAAATAATTTTAAATATAATATTATGCAGGTTAAAACTTTCAATAAATAAAACTATAAGAAACAAATAAAAATAACATATTAGATTTAAATGAAACAAGAATTGATTAATGAAATAGGTTATATATATATATATATATATATATATATATATATATATATATATATATATATATATATATATATATATATTGATATATAAAGCAAAAAATAGTCAAACCATAAAAACAAAATTAAATCTTTTTTTCTCAAAATATTTATTATCAAAAATATTTTTTAATTTCCAAAAAATTCACTAAAACAAAGTATTTTTATGTAATTGATTAAATAAACTTTAAGCACTAGAGGCCTTCCAAAAAATTATCAGTAGTGCTGTTTTGGTACTTAGCAAGGATTTTGTTTACAAAATGTAACTATTAAAGGTTACTATTATGATGGATTAAGTTTTAATAATACACAGGAAGTATCAATTAAGAGTATCATGTTGTTGTTTGCGCAAGCGCTTTTCGTATGATAACAAAAAACTTTCATTGTTAAGCTCAAGGAAAACAAAAAGTTGAAAAAAGGTTCAATTACATTTTTGTGGGAACGTTGACAGGTATAAACATGGTTGTCAAATCTATTAGTTGATAGGCCAGTTCTGCAACTAGAAATATGTCCGTTTATTCGTAATCTTAAATTGTTAGTTTTGCCAGTATATGTGGCTTGTTTTTTGCATGCCAAACATTTAAGGTAATAAATTTTATTTTTGCTGTTGCATGTGATGTGACTTTTTATTTTCCAGATAGTATCATTAGATGTTTCAAACTCATCTACTTCTTGAAGGTAGAGTCTGCATATTTTACACCGAATGTCTTTGCATTTAAATATGCCAATCTTCTTATTATTTGCTTCAACTTCTAACTTACTAAGAAGTAAGTCTTCTTAGTAAGTTAGGAGGTTGTTTAAAAGCTAATACCGCATAAATATTAGAAAAAACATTTTTGACTCTTTCATTATGAGATACTTTGAGCAAAAGATTAGCTTCTGAGATTAAAGGTTGACAATTGAGATTGCTATAGAATGTTATAATTAAAGGAAATGTTTCTTTAGACTTCTTTTGTGGTGCTGGTCCTTGTAGTTTTGCATTATGGAATGCGTTATTTATAATTACATCAGGATATTCACAATCTTTCAACCATGACTTTAGTTCTGCAAGACGAATTTTTTCAATTTCGTAATTAGATGTAAAAACAATTATTCTTTTAGCTAAATTGTAAGGAATATTCTTTTTGATGTGAAATGGATGATGACTTTTATAGTTTAAGTAGTTATGAATGTTAGTTTTTTTATAATAATTGTCTCTGAATTTTTTTGTAATTTTCAAGAGTAATTGCGATGTCTAAAAAGTTAATTACACTGTAGGTGTTATCATTTTTAAAAAACTCTTTGCCAAAATCGGTTGTAAAACTAATTGAATCATTTAATTCAGTAAGAGAAACTTTAAAATTTCTGATGTCAAGATGTTTTGGCATGATTATAAAACCATCATCAATATATCTAAAATAAAATTTCTTTATATCAGCTACTTCACGGTTTGAAAAATACTAAGGTAAGATTATTGCAAAAAGCTTAGTCTCTTCTAGAAACCCGATAGTGAGACAAGCATAATCTGGTGCGAAATCTACAGAACTAGCCTATCAACTAATAGATTTGTCAGCCATGTTTATATCTGTCAACGTTCCTACAAAAATGTAGTTGAACCTTTTTTTCAACTTTTTGTTTTCGTCGAGCTTAACAATCAAAGTATTTTTTTATCATAAAAAAAGCATTTTCACAAACAAAAACATGATACTCTTAATTGATACTTCCTTGTATTATTAGAATTTAACTCATCATAATAGTTACTCATAGCAACAATATGTAATTAAAATTATTTTTAATTTGTTTACAAAAATCTTGCAACAATACCAAAACAGCACTACTGATGATTATTTGGAAGGCCTCTAGTGCTTAAAGTTTATTTAATTAATTATATAAAAATACTTTGTATTAGTGAATTTTTTGGAAATTAAAAAATATTTTTAATAATAAATATTTTGAGAAAAAAAGATATATATATATATGTATATATATATATATATATATATATATATATATATATATATATATATATATATATATATATATATATATATATATATATATATATATATATATATATATATCTGTGTGTGTGTGTGTGTTGCCCACTTTTACACGGAAAGGTGTGGGCCCTAATATATGAGCTGTAGGGATAAAAAATATTATTGTGTTTGCGTACATATATATAAGTATTTTTTATTCTGATTCACTCCCAATGAGGTTGCAAACAACCACTATTAAGTTGGGAGTTATTAGAAAAAAGAATAGAGTTGTAGGGCAAGGAAACGGCTGATGAGACTTAAAAGTTGTAGGTTGCGTGAGTCAAGAAAAAATGGAGATCGGAGAGAGTTCCGAAGGGTTGAAGTGCGGGGAAAAAAACTAGACGAATAAAAGCTTTAAGAGCATGCAGGGACAGATATAGTAAAAGAATGAGACTTTGCAGAATGACAAGTCAAGCGAGAATGAATTTCAGTTTATAGAACTAGAGATGATAGCTCCTTTGAACAGCGACCATGATAGTATTTGTAGAAAAGAGAAAGAGATGCAACTTTATGAAGAATGGAAAGAGACTTAAGCTTAGCAGAAAGAGTGGTTCAAACTATATTTACAATGCATTTTTGGACCTTGTCTAGAAGATAAAGAGCATCATTAGAAAAATCAGCCCAAATTCGACAACAGTATTCCATACAAAGATGAATAAAAGATTTGAAGAAGTATAGAATGGAATCAGGAGAGAGAAAATGGAAAGCACGATAAAAGAAGCAAACTTAGCAGATGCTAATTTAGCAATTGATTGTATATATTGTTTCCATGAAAGGTCAGTGGTTAAAGATAATCCAAAAGAAGTAAAAAAAAGGACTCAGTGAGAGGATTGCTATTTATTAATATAGGAATGTCTACAGTATTGTGATTTTTGTTGGCAGTAAATAACTGAATTTTGTTGGAGTTAAAATTTACAAGCCACTGCAAGTTCCAATTTAATACAGAAGGGAGATCAGATTCCAGATTGGCTTCTAAGCAATCGAAAAAAGAAAACATTTTGTAAAGACAGGAATTTAAAGTTGAGTCATCAGCAAAATGAGCTACTTTAGAAGTAAGGCTGTTGGGAAGATCATTAATGTAGATAAGAAGCAAAGCAGAACCGAATATAAAACCTTGAGGTACCTCAGAAGTTCCTGGAAATAAAGAAGAGTATTGGCCTTCGAAGATAAATTAATAGAGCGGTTAGAAAGAAACGATTTGACAATCTCAAAAGCTTTTCTAGATTCACCATACGAAACAAGCTTATGGAAAAGACCAGTATGCCAAACTTTGTCGAAAGTTTTAGATATGTCAAGTGCAATAGCCCTAGCCTCTCCACCTCTCACCGCCATCTCACCTCACCGGAGTTTTTGAAAATTGGAACAGCAGATGTCATTTTCCAGCAGACAGGAAAACAAGACTCAGTCAAGTAATCATTAAATATTTTAGAGAGAATTAAAGCGAGTTCCGGAAAACAATTTTGTAAGACTATGACAGGAATATTATCCGGATCACAAGCCGTAGAAGAGTTTAATTGAGGTATGACTTTAGCAACGGAAACTGGAGTAATTTGAATGTCTATCAATGGGTTAACCTGTTTAATTGGAATGGAAGGAAGAGAATGGCAATAAGATTCAAGAGTTGAACTAGAAAAAAAGTTTTTTGCAAATAGTTTTGCCTTATCCTTGGGAGAGGGAATAAGATCAGGCCCATGAATAAGAGATAGAATGCTGGACCAACCTTTATTAATGACGCTGTTGAAGATTTTCCAAAAGTCTCTAGAGCCAAACTTCTGCATATAATATAGAAGTTGGTTTTTTTTAAATGGATCAATGGGCTTTCAATATTTTTTGCTCGTGTTTTAATTTCCAAAATAGTTTGATGTGAGACAAATCTATCTAGACTTGCTCCATAATTTAAATCATCTGGGTGATAGAAAAATCCACACATTTCAGGTGAACATTTTGACATCTTTGCAAACTGTTGAAGTGCCATAAAATCATATTTATGTCAACGCTCAAAATTTTTTCTTTTGTGTGTTATAAAAATTGTTTTCGTTTGATCCTTTCATAACTACCTTCTAAAAATTTACATAATGTCCGTAATGCTGGTAATCGACTCCCCATTATTTTTTCTTTTCTTGTGTCCATTCACTCTTGGGTATTTTGTTTAACATTAATATGATTTGTGTATTGTATTTGTGTTGGTATCAGGTTTGTCAAGTTAATTTGAATAACAGGATGCTAATTCAAAAGTTGTATACTACTTTTTTCTAAAGCAATATCTTGTTCAGGTGAAATTGAAACTACATTAATTTTTACTTTATTTTGATTTAATTTTTGAAATATTTATTTACTATAATTATTGGTATTTACTATAATTTTCTTGATATTCTTGTGGATTTACTGCTTCCAAAAAATTCACTTATACAAAGTATTTTTATGTAATTGATTAAATAAACTTTAAGCACTAGAGGCCTGAAAAAATGTTTATATAAAGTATGAATTTTCTCTCTTTTCTGCTATTTTCTTTTCGTGATTTTCTTCGTGACGGTCCTTGGGCTGATGTATTTTCCCACTCAGCCTAAAAACGCGCCTCCTATATAACCTCCTGGATTCAGTAAGGAATGGAAGCTTATATTTTTTCTCCTCTGTTCAAAGTCAAGCCTCATTCTACTCCATGGTTTTCATCTTTTTGTGCAGCTGCTATATCTAATTGTTATCACTTTTTTCACCTTTTTAAAAAAAATAACTCCCTTGAAAACAAACGGCTATTTAATATTGCAGGTAATTGATTTAAAAATGTGCTGTCAGATGCTAAGCTCCATTATTCTCAGTTCACTAAATCTCGAATCTTATCTCAGGCTCAGGTTGAACTTCTATGTACAAAATGTAAATACTGCTTTTTACAATCTTATAATCCAGAAACAACGAACTCAAATTACTTTATTATTCAAATTAATTATCTACTGATGTCCGTTATGATAGAAATATCAGATAACATTTTGCATTAAATCCAATTAAAAATGGAATTATCAAGAACATTTTACTTTTAGAATTAATATTATGGGAAAAATTTTAGATTTTAAAGAACAAAACCACATAGATTGTATATCGTTGCTTCAAAGTAAAACTATCTTTAGTCTATTTTTAGCAAAATTGACTTTTTCTGTTTAAAATATTTCTTAAGTGCAAAAAAGTCATTTCTCAAAGTATGGAACCAAAATTGATTCAACTTTTGCAACTATGAGTAAATTTAATTATCTTATGTCCTAAAAAAATAATTAAGAGACATCGTTGCTACAAAACAAAACTATCCTAAGTCCATTTTTCGGCAAAAAGAAAACTTTTATGGTTTAAAATACTTAATACATATAATAAGTAACTAAAAACAAGCAGATTTAATCCAAAAAATCAAATGCAGAGATTAAACTTAAAACTTTAAATGTCTTTTTTTTCAGAACAGCCAAAACGGACTTAAGATGGTGTCTTGTTTTGCAGCGGCAATTTAATTTGTAGAATTTTGTCATACTTTATATAGTTTTAAGAATATCTTAAGTCCATTTGTATTGTTGCTTCTCATAAATTAAATTTTTAAATCTTTATTTTTTATATTATCAAAAGTAATAACATATTCTATAAGTATTTTAAAAACAATTTGGTTTTATTAGGAAGATCAAACGCAGTGATGAATTAAAAACGTTAAATGCCTTTTTTTCAGAACAGCAAAAATGGACTTAAGATTGTCTTGTTTTGTAGCAAAGATATTATAGAAAATGTTGAAAAATCAATTCCTCCATTAAAATTGGTTTAAATATTTAAAATATTTTATAATAAAAAACAAAATAAGTTTTATATGTTTATATATATTCACAAAATATTATTTAATACAAATTCTTCCATTGGTCCAATTGGGCGCATTGCAAGGTTTTAATATGACATAACATTTTCCATGTTGAAGAAAGTAAGTCCATTTATTGTAACGTCCACAAAGTATTAAGAATTGACCAACCACGTACGCGTCCTGTGAATCTCTCTACATGAATACGGGTATAAGCTAAATTAAAATTACCAGCTATGCCAGCTTGTGGGAACTGATGGCTTGATTTCTGAGATAGATGGTTCAGATATATTCCTTTTAAAGCGCATAAATCTTGAATTGAAAACTTTCTATCTGCCACAATTTCGTGTTCTTCCTCAACTTGTTCTAAAATATGAGATTGTTTTATTAATTCATTATCTGTGACGGAACCAAGATATATGTCTCCAAAAAGCAATCCTGACCCATGTGGTGAGATTCTAATTAAATCTTTCCCTGTTGTACTATTTTTATTACTTGAAAACATTAAAGTGTTTAGGTCATAATTGGTTAATTGTTGAAATATATGTTCAGTAGCATCCACAACAATATCGGTTTCACCACAGCCAGTTTTTTCAAAAACAGAAGGCACCATCAAAGAAATATAAGAGCTTTTGACTTCTAAACTTTTCTCTCAAAGTATTGCGTCTATAAATACAACCCACCTTGTAAAAACACGATACACTGCGCATACAGCAACACCCACCATAATCCAATAACACTAAGATGAAGTGCATGTCTGCACAATCTTAAAACTGAAAACAACTCGGTTTTCTTATCAAGGAATTTGGTTCCTGTACCTTTACAATCAGGGTATTCAATTAAGTAAAAATGTAATGCTACACACATATATAGGAGTGTAAATTGCTGGATAGATAGACCACGTAAATATTTAAATTGCTTTGGTCTGTCTTTAAGTTTGGAATATATAAACATTTCTTTTTCAAATTTGTCGAGTTTTGTTTAAAATTATATTTCTTACAGATAAACTTAAATAATTTCTACGTAATATATCGTTCTTTACTTTGTTTACTTTCTTTTTTTCACTTTTAAGTTGTTTTATATAGTTGTTTGGGTTGTTTAGTTTTTCTTGAAGAATTTCATAAGCATCCTCTTTTTAATTTAGAAAACAACTGTTGTTTAATTTGTTTACGTAATGATAACAGATGTTTAGGTAATGATAATCGAGGTTTCGTAACATAAACAGATTGGTTTGAGGGTTTTTACGAACAAGTCAAGGTTTAGATAAGGGTACCATCATATCAAGCTTACGTTTCAACCCTTTCAAAGTTTTTTTTCACCTTTGGTTACTTTTCGTGACATAGTCATTTTGGTCAGTGTATTTGTGTATTTTCGTTGCATTCTAGCAATTTGGCTTGGTGGTACAGCTATGTCTGGAATATCAGTGCATAACTCTCTGATTCCAGATAAAAAATATTTCTGAAATTCATTCCTTTTTATGTAAATATCGAACATATTCATTCTGTAAAAAAATATTTTTAGGAAGCCTATAAAAACTTTATAGGTTCTTCGTTAGTAGTTTTGGTTTTAAATTTATTAAAGCATAATGCTCAGCAACAACAACTGATTTTAAGCAATAAAATAAATATAATTTGGTGCCTTATTATAATATTTAATATCTTGTTTATTTAAAATAAATAATAGGGGCAGCTATGTTTATTTAAAATAAACATAGGGGCAGCTTATTTTGGTAACTTAGGGGTTGTCTATAAATTACGTCACGCAATTTTTGACCGTTTTTGACCTTCCTCCTCCCCCTCGCCACAAAATTGTAACGTTTTAATAGCAAGTTTTGTATGAATCGTCACAAAATCACTTACTCCCCCTCCCTCTTAGAGCGTGACGTAATTTATGGACGAACCCTTAGATAAAAACAACATTTCTTTTCATTTTTAATTTTTTTTTGACTCAATGATGTTAAAACACTACTATTTTCTTAGTTGTTTGTTCGTGAAAATACTGTAAAATGTCGCATAATCTTGGAACCATATTGCTATATATTATAATATTAGTTAAGTTAAACCGCGTCGTATTTAATAGGCTAATATATAATATATACATATATACATATATATATATATATATATATATATATATATATATATATATATATATATATATATATATATATAATATATATATATACACGAGGGTGGCCTGAAAAGTTTCCAACCTAACAAAATAAAAGACATTTTTTTGAAATTTTATTTTTCATTTTTCAACATAATCTCCTTGTAACTCTACACACTTTTCCCAGCGATGCTCCCATCTCTGTAACCCGTCCAAATAATACTCGGCGATTTCCTCTGCAAAGTAATTGTTCACGAAGGTGGTTGCCTCTTCATTTGATGAAAATCTCTGACCTCAGAGCGCAATTTTTAAAAGAGGGAACAAAAAGAAGTCGCTTGGGGCCAGATCTGGTGAGTAAGGCAGATGGTCAAGCAGTTCAAACCGTAATTCGTGGATTTTTGCCATGGCAACCACTGAGGTGTCAGACGGTGCGTTGTCTTGGTGAAACAGGATTTTCTTTTTCTGCAAATATGGCCGTTTTTCCGCAAGTTGTTCCTTTAGCTTGTCAAGCAATGATGCGTAGTATGCTCCTGTAATGGTTTTTCCTTTTTGAAGATAATCAATTAAAATAACTCCACGACTATCCTAAAAAACAGTTGACATCACTTTTCCAGCCGAAAAATTAGTTATTGCTTTTTTTGGAGCTATTTCCCTATTTGCAACCCACTTTTTGGACTGTATTTTTATTTTGGGCGCATAATGGTGTATCAAAGTTTCATCTACAGTAACTTGGCGATTTTTTCATCGGTAGTTGCAATTTTTGGACGTCCTGAACGTTCATCGTCTCCCAAGCTCTGACGGCCACGATTGAATTCAGCTGCCCAAAATTTTACTGTGGTAAATGATGGTACAGAGTCCCCATACACGGAATCCCTCTCATCTTTGATTTGCGTAGGCGTATTGCCTTTCAAAAACAAATATTTATTGACAGCTCGATACTCGACTTTGTCCATTTTCATAATACTACTCACATCAGCTCACTCAAACGACTGTTACATAACAACTTCGCGTTCAAAATGGCTGAAACTTTGGTGAATAACTATCAAAATATGAACAAACAAAATTCACTTGTTTTTATTTACGAGTGCTGCCATCTTCATGTCGAGGTCGGAAACTTTTCAGACCACCCTTGTATATATATATATATATATATATATATATATATATATATATATATATATATATATATATATATATATATATATATATATATATATATATATATATATAAATTAGTAAAACCACTTATCTAGTTTTTGATTTTTTCCACACTGTGTTTCACCATCAGTAGGTTCATCAGGAAGAATCTTCCTGATGAACCTACTGATGGTGAAACACAATGTAAAAGAAATCAAAAATTAGGTAAGTGTTTTTACTAATTTATTATTGCTCTGTTCTTTTAGAACATTGAGCACTCTATTTGTAGAATACACTAACATAATTTATATCTATATGTATATATATATATATATATATATATATATATATATATATATATATATATATATATATATATATATATATATATATATATATATATATATATATATATGTATATATATATATATATATATATATATATATATATATATATGTATATATATATATATATATTTATATATACATATATATACATACATATATACATATATATATATATATATGTATGTATATATATATATATATATATATATATATGTATGCATATATATGTTTATGTATGTATATATATATATAATATATATATATATATATATATATATATATATATATATATATATATATATATATATATATATATATATATATATATATAATATATATATATATATATATATATATAATATATATATATATATATATATATATATATATATATATATATATATTTATTTATCCAGGTAGGGTCAGGTTTGTGATCATTACGATCACCATACTACTGGTATCATGTAACCCAGCACTACTTGCCCCATGCCCTGCTGCTTAATAGGATATTCTTTTAAAGGGAATTTTTAACTTAAATATCCCCTGCCTTGGGGCTCTTAGTAAAAGCTTGAGACGGTGTCAATAAAAATACTCATCTTGGAAAGATTTTAACTGCATCCAGCTAAAGTTCCCCTGCCTTTGGGCTCTTGGTTGAATAAAGGTTAAAGATGGTGTCTTGATAAAAATGCTCATCTCAGGCAGATCCCTCTACTTTCTTGCAGAAAGCCTCCAAGGCAAAGACTTAAGCTTTTCTACAGTTTGTGATTAAGACAACATTCCTGTCATAGTCTTACAAAATTGTTCTCCAGAACTCTTTTTAATTCTCTCTAAACTATTTAATGATTACTTGACTGAGTCTTGTTTTCCTGTCTGCTGGAAAATGGCATCTGTTGTTCAAATTTTTATAAACTCCAGAGAACTCTGATTCCTCCAATTATTGTCTGATCAGTCTTTTTTATGTTATTAACAAGGTCTTTAAGTCTTTGATCAATAAATTTCTCAGATCCCATCTTGATTCATATAACTTTCTGTCAGACAACTCATACGGTTTCTGATCCTCTTGCTCCATGGCTGACTTCATATCCGCTGTTGCTGAATAATTTTATTGCGCATGAGATGAAGGTGAAGAGGGTAGGGCTATTGCTTATAACATATCAGTAAAGTTTGACATACTGGTCTTCTCCGCAAGCTTGCTTTATTTGGTGAACCTGGGAAAGTTTTTGAGATTATCAAATCATTTCTTTCTAACTACTTTATTAAATTTATCCTCGAAGGCCAATACTCTTCTTTATATGCAGCAACTTCTGGAGTACCTTAAAGTTCTATCCGTGGTCTTGCTTTGTTTCTTATCTACGTAGTTCTTCTCGACAACCTTAGATCTAAAGTAGATCATTTTTCTTTTCAATCGTTTAAAACAAGCAGCCGAATGTGAGTCTGATCTCACTTTTGTGACAGATTAGAGCTATTAATTGTTTGTTAATTTTAAGTCCAACAAAATTCAATTATTTACTGCAAACAACTATCGAAATAATGTTTACATTCCTCTATTAATGAATTGAAATCCTCTCACTGAGTCCTTTTCTTTACGTCTTCTTGGATTATCGTTTACTACTGATCTTTCATGGAAACCATTTCTGCAATCAATTGCTATATTAGCATCCGCTTAGGTTACTTCTCTTTATTGAGCTTGCTATTATCTTACGCTTGATTCCATTCTCTATCTCTTATTCGCCCCTATATGGAATAATGTTGTCATATTTGGGCTGATACTTTTAATGATGCTCTTTCTCTTCTAGACAAGGTCCGAAAACGCATTGTAAACGTAGTTGCTTTCGCTCTATCTGCAAAGCTTGAGCCTCTTCTCAAATTTCCTAAAGTTGCTTATTATGGTCGCTGCTCAAAGGAGCTATTATCTCTATTCAATCAACTAAAAAATTCCATCAACTAAAACTCATTCTTGTATGACTCGTTATTCAGCAAAATCTCGTTCGTTTACTTTATTTGTTCATGCTTGTTTTTAAAACATTTATTCAACTAGTTTTTTTCCCCGCGCTTCAACCCTTTGGAACTCTCTCCCACCTTCATGTTTTCCAGACTCATACAACCTTGAACTTTTTAAGTCTCCTGTCAATCGTTTCCTTGCTCTATAAATTTATTCTTTTTTTTCTAGTAACTCCTAACTTAATAGTAGTTACTTGCAGCTTTGTTGGGAGTGAATCAGAATTAAAAAATAATAATAATAATAAGCAATTGATTAGTGACACTCAGTGGTGACAGAAATCTAGCCAAACTTGTGATATCAAAAGTTTAATGCAATTAGTGGTACGGAAGTAAATCAAATTAAATCTTTAATAATCTTAAATATAAAATTACACCTGCATTAAAATATACCTGCTTTAAAAAAAGCTTTGTATTCATCATTAATTTTTTCACAGAGAGCAACATTCACATCACTTTTAGAAAAGAATGAAGACTTGTTTGTTGTAAGTATTGTAAAAAATAGCAGATTAGCACATGTAGAATTAATCGTATAATTGCAGACTATTAGATATATTCATATTTAAGACTGTTTTACATGTTATTAAATGCAACACAGCTGGATCATGTTCAGTTTTATAATTGTAAAGAATAAGATACGTAATATAATGATTATCATTATATACATTAAACTGCCTGTGACAAAAAACCATAGCTTTTGCAATTATAGGTGAAGAGTTTTAGTTTTCCGTGTGGGGCTTAAACTATTTGTTTGAAAATCTATAATAAGAAATAACAGGTCTTTTCAATGAGCATAAAAATGTAACTTATTTTCTCAAGTAAAATGTGTTCTTGTACGCATTATAAACTCATTGATCAAATCATCAAGATCAAGAGTGTTGGCAATATCGCGATGACAATTTGAAATAGCGAGATGATTCAATTGCTCTTGAGACATTGAATCATCTTGCTCATAAGACGCAAACAAGTCTTTAGCCTACGAAAACAAGAAAAAGAGCGCTCACATGTACTAAAGGTGACAGGCATATAGAGTAAAATATTCACCAGCTTCACAAACTCAGGAATTAGTGAAAGTAATTGAGAAAGGACATCATGATGGTTTACAAGCTCGCTCAAAACTAGTTCAAAATCATTTAACTGAATATTTTTGAAATTAGCATGATCCACAAATATATTGCGATGCAGTTTTAGCCTTCTATAATCTTTAAAGTCATCTTTGTAAAAAGTCTCATCGAATCCTACATCCAAACACGGAACAATGATAAATTTTTTTACATTTTCTAAATGTTCAGTCGGTTCGAAACGGGTCTCAAACTCCGTAATAACACAATCCAGAGATGCATAATAAAGCTAGTGGTAGTAATTTTCTGGAGTCGTAGCAATGTATTGAACTCCGCTTTCAGTAAATTGTTATATAATTTTACGTTTCCGTGGCATCTGTGGGTTGTCAAGTAAACTACATTCTGCTGCTACGACGGCTGCATCCCATAAGGTTTTGAAGCATATCTGACTCCGGGCTCCTTTTAACACCTCCTTTAGCGTGTTGATGATATTTTTTGCTTTGCAAAAATTAAGCTGCAAATTTAAAATATTTTTCAATAAAAGTTTAACATTATAATTTGCTTAAAATAATATATAATTGAAAAAACAAAATAAAAACTTATTTATCGTGAAGATCATGCGCAAAATTTCCAATTTAAAAAATGTGTCAAACTTACAAAAAGGTTTTAGATAACCCACTGCTTCTGACTTATTTTTGACTGAATTATCAGAATGATTTTCAAAATCTTCTAACTAACTAATAATGGCAGATTATTCGTAATAGATATAATGGATGGTTTTCTAAGGATCCGTCGAGAGGGGCAAAATGGCCGCAGTGATGTTACGCTTTCTACATCCTCTACATTTCGAAATTTATTGAAACATGCCAGGCGTTTTGGAAATTCACGGGCAAATGCGATAAATAATTGTACTAAATTCATTATATTGCTGGTCTGTATTTTATTTTCAACAGAAACTTGGGCTACCAGGTTGAGATTATGAACGCGGCAGTGCACGTAAACTGTCCGCTCTTCTTTTCCCCTCATTAAAGTCTGCAATCCAAAGATACTTTCAGTGCCAACAACAGCAGTTAAATCAGTTACATTATATGACTGAACAAATGATAAACTATTATGCATATTACTTTTGGAAGTTATTAGCATTTTCAGATTCAGAAAAGATGCAGCTGTTTCAATTCAATTTTCTTTTCTGGAAAAGTATTCACTAATCTTCTTCATTGTACAACGTATGGCGGAACAGTAGGAGCTTTGGGGCTTTAGCCCCCTAACTATTAAAAGTGTGGGGACTTTTAGTATTTAAGCCAGTAAAATTATTATTGTTAAAGTTTTTATCTTGTTTTAAATCACAACTTCAAGCCGCTAGAGGTCAATTAGTATTTTGTATTTGAAATACTAACTTAACGTATTTTCTTTGAACCACGTTTTACAAGCTTCTAGGGAGCAGTTTTTCTTTTGTATTTGAAATAATAACTTTATGTGTTTTTATTGAACAATGTTTTACAATTTACAAGGGAGCAATTAATGGTTGTGAATATTATATAAATCTATACATAAGAACATTTTACATAATTCACAACTCCTAATCTTACGATTATTATTTCCTTACAACTACGAAGAGAGATTTAAATCCATTAAGGAAACTTATAACATTACATATAAAATGAACATTAAACAGGTCACTGTTGTAAAAAAATGAAATATTGCTTGCTGTCATAACCCATAAAAATCTTGGGGATATTATTGTACCATTGGTGGTTACTGGAATATAAGTGTCCCTAAATCTTGTTACACCGTCCGTGGAAGAAAATCCATTTTCAAATTTTGCATAAAATCGCATTAAATACATAGTTTATAAGCAGCTAACAAAGTTGGTTTCAAGAACTTTTATTCATCCCAAAAACACAACAAAAATATTTATGCAGTAAATTCACTGGTAAATAACAATTTTCTTCAACTCTAATTTCATTCAAAATCAAAGTTTCAATTCTAATTGTTTTTCTTGAGAAAAATGTCTAAACTGATTTGTAATATTCCTAATTAATTTTTTTGTTGTTGAAGTCTCTCATGCATCTTTGCACCCTGTCTTCATACTCTGGGTGGTTGCTTGGGCTCTTGTACCTTTGCCAATGAGTACTGAAAAGATGATGGAGTGCTTTAGCTTTGATTCAGTCATTGCTTTGAATAAATTCCCAAAGAGCTATTTTGGCGTTGGATGAATTGAGGAACATGGTGGATGACAGCATGAACCTTGGAAGTGTTGGTGGCGTCCTGAAGTTGTAAATAGAAGACTATGATTTACTCTATTTTTTCAACATAACTTTCATCAAAGACATTGTCAAAACATGCATGGACAACGTCATTGAGTTTTCCGGGAGGCTGAATAAGTGAAAGCTGGCATAAGTGCGAAGCATTGCAAAAACTGGTATAAGTGAAAACTAGCATATGTGCAAAGTGCGCCAAAAAAATTTGCAAACATTGGCATAAAAGTGAATTGGCATAAGCGCATACCAGTTACAAAAACTGGCATAAATATGAACTAGCATAAGTGCACTGAATAAAATCGCATTTATGCCAGTTCGCACTTATGCCAATTCGCACTTATGCCAATGTTTGCAAACTTTTTCGACGCACTTATGTCAGTTCGTACTTGAGCCAGTTTTTCAACTAGTTCACACTTATGCCTGTTCGCACTTATGCAAGTTTACTCTTACGATAGTTTGCACATACGCCATTTGCAGTTATGCCAGTTCGCACTTATGAAATTTGGGCTTATTCAGTTGTCCAGAATTTTCTTAGTGTCAATAAAAGGAAGAGCTGGAAAGAAGGAGTGCTGCTGGGTCAATCTTTTCAAAACATCCACATTCTTCAAAAGCTTCCTGCACTTATTTCCAGCTAGTTGTTCACCATGAAATGGTTGCTGTTGAATATGATGTAATGCCAGAACATGTGTCCAAATCTTTGAGAGACTGTAGAAGATGATTTACGACACCAAACAACAGATGAAGCTCCATGGTGGAAGCACATCAATGACAAAAGGATTCATCTGAGGCATAGATGATGAGTGCATGAACAGAGTTTCTGAATGAAATTACTTTCTTGATGTTAGCACCAGCCACATTGAATGTCTGATAATCTCTACTGATTGATCCAAAAGTTCTTAGAGATTCACATTTTGCAAGATCTTTTGATGAAATGTCTCACCAATAGTATAGGTTTGCACTAGAAAGTGCTTGTAGACCACAAATTATATTTATCACCTTCATATCACAACAGAAAAAAAAAGCGAAGTTCGTCAAGGTTCAGCAGATCAAAAACTTACTTGACATTGCTGTAGTTTACCCAAAGATTATCAGAATAGGCAATCAGTAACTGACGCTTAACAATAAGAATCTTTATCCAGAGAATTGGTGAGGAGTCGTTTTAATAGCGGAGATTGTGAAGCTGAATCTTTTTCCATTATTCCAAAGCTTACTTTTAGGAAACCACCATCATCCACTCCCAGCTTCACAATGTAGTCATCAGAGAGGTTTATAGTTTCAAGAACTAGCTGATAAAGAACTTTCAAGTATTTGCAATAAATAGCAAGTTTATCCACCTGATTTGTGTCCTTGTCAGTTTTCTCAATTGATCAAACTTGGAGAGGAAGTTGATTTCAACAATCCGACTTGGAACAACTTGATTTAGTGTTAACACCAGCTTTTTTGCACCAGAATTAGACAGCGTGTTGTGTTGTATTGCACATAAAGAAGGCCTTTTGCTGTTTGTTCTGGTCCTTCGTTGAAAAGTCTTTTTGCTCTTGAAGATGAACCTTGAAAATAATTAAGAGAGATTTTACATTATTATGCCTTACATAGATTTAAAATATGAAGCTAAAACTTTAATTACCTAATACAATGTTACCTGGAAGAACTGGAATAGGGTAGCCTCCTATTTCCTTATTCCTATTCTACTAAGACGAACTGTTCTATGAGGTAAAGCTTCCTTGTTGACAATGACTAATGCTGCAACTCTTTAAGCTGCCACAGAGTCTTTTAAGTAGACTTCTGGTAAATTCTTTTGCAAGTTAGACCTTGAGCAATTGTGTGGGAAACTCTTGCTAAAAATTGAAAAGCATTGAGAACATCTTCTTTCAACTGAGTTCTGATTTTTATCAGGTTTCTGGGCTGCCAAGATTGGATGTGAAGAATTGTGTTTTGCTTTACTAACTGAGCAAATTAAACAATTACAAACCGAATCTCATGTAACAGGGTGGACTTAAGAGATAGTAGAGAAGTCAAACAGCCATGTTTGGGTTTTAAGCTTTCCCTCCTCAAGCCTCCAAAGGTTGGAGCGGCAACGCTCACAAATGCCAGTTAGGGCTTTTGGATCATTTAAGTCAACTGTTTGCTTCAGATTTTGTTGCACTTTTTCTGTCAAGCTGGTTGAAAAGCGACTAGCCTTGCCAAGACACAAGAAGCAAACAATCCTCCTGTTCTCCTTGTGATTTTTTGCTTTTGTTGTTGCTGCCAAATCAGATGCCAAATCTATGAAAAAAATGGATTGAACAACTAATGCTCAAGCTTTTTCACAGAATTTTATCATAATACTTTATAAAAAAGCAATTTTGATTTTTAAAATCTTTTTCGTACAGATAACTCATTTATTCTTTTTTAAACTAAAAAAATGCAACCAATTTTTTTATTTTCTTCCTAAAACAACCTATTTAAAAGTTATAACAAATTAAGTTTTATTGCTCTAGAGTTAAATATATTGCAGTTTTTTTAATGCGATTATATAATGGATTTCCTTCTACGGACGGTGTAACCAGATTTTGGGACTTATATCCCAGTAACCACCAATGATAGTACAATAATATCTCTAAAGGATTTTTCTGGGTCATGACATCAAGCAATATTTCATTTTTTTACAACAATGAGGCAACATCAATCACAACTATAATTGATATGTTAAACGACTGTAAAGGAGTCTCAATAACGTTTTCTGAAATATCAAAACTTCAAAAAATTTACTTGGCAATACCATTGACAATCTGCACAGCCAAGATATCTTTCTCTCATCTAAGAATGATGAAGTCATATAATCGGTGGACCTCGACTCAGAAGCGATTGAATAATCTTCTACTTCTTCAACGTTATAAATTGAACACCGCGGAAAAAGATGTAAAAGCTATAGCAAAAGATTTTATAAATGGAAAAAGTAAAGTCACCAGAGTTTCTTACTTTGGAAAATGTTCAGTTATTTTTAGATTGTAACATATTCTATTAATTTTAAATTTTAGTGAAAATATGTTTATAGTTGATATTATACTTCGAATCACGTTTTATAAGCTTCTAGGGAGTAATTAGCCTTTTGTATTTGAAATAATAGCTTTATGTGTTTGTATTGAACAATGTTTTACAAATCACAAGGGAGCAATTAACGGTTGTGAATATTATATAAATCTATACTTAAGATTATTTTACATAATTCACAATTCCTAATCTTACGATTAGTATTTCCTTACAACTACGAAGGAGTCATGACGGAACCGTCTCATTAAAAACAATGAATACTGATTTCTTACTTTGTACATGACAAGCATTCTTCAAGTCCAACTTTTCCAACGGAAAAAATTATTCAAGAAGGAAACGACATTTAAAAATCTTTTCCTGCTTGTTCCTGCTGTTAGTGGAATGCCGAAAAAACAGAAATACATCCTGCCGATATTATAGCAACCAATAAAAATGTATGGCAAACAACTAAGATTTTTTAATGAAAAATGGATTATAGATTACCCTTGGATTCATCTATATCATTCCAAAAAGAAAGTATTTTGTTATATTTGCATTGGTGCTGTCAAGAAAAATCTGGTATCTTTTTCAAAATGCGGTGAACAAAATTTTTTGACAATTGGTTATGACAATTGGAAAAAAGGCTGTAGAAAGACTGAGAAAACAATACCTATCATCATTTCATAAGGAGGCACCGGAAAAATTAATTACACTACCTGCAGCAGGTTTAAAAACCATACATCAAATGATAAGTGAAATGTATGATAAGCAATGCGATTAGCATTACGAGTGCTTTATAAGTGTAACCTCTACATTAAAATGCGTTACTCAACATAGATATTCGACGTTGATATTATACTTTATCGAACATGGATGCATGTGGTTTTCTTTTAAGAATAACTGAAAACTAATATTAGTTTAATAAAATTTGCAAAATATTTTTAACGCCCCCCTCCCCCTCCTTTCCCCACTTTTTATTTTCTTCCGCCACCCCTGTATTGAACAATTAAAAATTTCCTTCAAAATTTAAGTTTTTTAGTTGAAATAAAAAGTATTTATTTATAGTTAATACAAATAATACTGCCAAAGTAAAAAACTAAGCGAACATTTAACTCACAAAACTTTCAGCTCTTTAGTTTTTATAGTTGCGTTTGTTTGCTTTTTGTAACGCTTTTTTTTTGTATGTTGATTAAGGTGCCCCAAAAATTCCTTACGGTCTTATCACAGAACACCGCGGAAGAGCATTTAATAGGAAGTTCACGCCTCCTTCCCAACCGATGTCGCAAAACTTGCCCAGAGGTGGGATTTGAACAATGGATCTTAGGTTTCTGAGGCAAGTGCACTACCACTGCGCCACGGCTGCTGAACGTTTTTACCGATCTCTAACTCCCTTGAGACTCGTCACAAACGTGGAATTTCTGAATTTTGAAAAAATGACTTTGATAGGAGCTTTAACTTTTGAAAATAACCATAAGGGTTTGCAGAAATATTGCTATTGTTTTCAAGTTATCATATTTATTATTGTTTAAGTATATTATGATTTTTATTTATTTTTTAAACAAGTATTCTAAAGCTGTTTACAGATGTTTAAAATATGAAAATAATTGCATTTTTATAAAAAAACGATAATGTAAAACATTTGAAACAATTTGCACACTGGTTATTAGAACGTAATTTAACAACACAAAAACACTTTAACCCATTAATTACCACACAGTGTTTTGTCGATGTTGGCAAAACACCGTGAGGTAATAAAAGAGTTAATAGTGTTTAAAATGCCCGTAAGGCTTTGTTAGACAAATTGAAGCACAAAAAAAAGGTCAATTATGCATAAGCATTCACTATAGAGATTTTTGAGCCTGAATTAAGAGGTGGGCTCTCTAAACTTTCATATTCTTTAAACTCTTTGGTATTAGCCTAATTTTCTGGTCCATCTAAGCCAGACAACTGATTCGTATAATTTTTGTCAATAAAATAGTTGTAATGAGAGGTGCTTTTATACTGTTGTTGAGGACAAACCACTTCTGACATTTTCGAACAAGTACTTCTGGGAATACCTTTTTCTCCAGATTGCCATTTCTTGTAGCAACTAATTCTAAGCATCTAGAATAGGAAAAATGAACAGGAATATATAAATTTAAGCCAAGCAAAGTTATTTTTAGAAACAGAAAGAGTGCTAATTAAAAACCTATGGTTCAAAAAGCACTTGACCTATTTCTAGGTGTCTTTTTTTCACTGCTAACAATATATAAGTATATAATTATATATTGAGTGTATGTATATATTAAATATAGATATTTAAATGGTATTACTAATTAAAATATTATTAAAATTCTATAATCATTTAATAAATTCATTACTTTATTTGAATATTAAAAAAATATATATAACTTATAAAGATCATAACTTGATTATACATTATAATATGAAACTATTATACTACATATATTATACATACAATACTGTATAATACTACATACACTATATAACAATACTAAAGTAATATATATACTATATTATATATTACTGTATTATATACTACTATAGTATATAATATATTAGGCCATGATATAACTGTTTATAAAACTATGTACTACATATGCTTTACATACAATACTGTATAATACTATATATTCTACGATACTATATAATATATAGTAATATAATATTAAATATAATTATATTATATATACTCTATATTATATATATATTGTATATGCTATATTACATATTATTTAAAGTAGTATTGCATACATAATAATATTTGTATTTTTTATATATTATTGATATATGCAATACAATATTAAACTGTATAATGATAATAATTGTGTCAGAGTAATAATATTCTAATTGTAAATCATTATGATAAGTCAAATATCATAGTATCTATAATTATCAGTAGCTATAATATTATATAGTACCAGGACCTCAACGTTTTAGGTGTTTTTTTAAGGTCCTGATTTTTAGGTGTTTAGGCAAAATATTTGGGCAGCTACTTAGTTTTTACTTTTAAGAATTGAAAAAATAATCCTGTTAGAATATCAAAAAGAATTTACTTCGGGGGGTTACCATTTTTATATGTGTTTAAATATATATTTAGGATATACTTTTTTAATATATTGACCTCAGAATTTTAGGTTAAATAATAGATTGTAATGCTTCCATTTTTGGTTAGAAAATCATAAGTTTCTGCATAAAATCATGATTTTCCCTGCTGAGTACATTTTTAATTGTTTGGTTCATTTACCCGTTTTACTTTTTATATTCCATTACAAAATGCTAGGTTGAGGAACCTCAAAATGCTAGATGATTGAATCTTAATTCCAAAAAAAAATTAAAAGATATTTTTATTCAATTTGTTCTTGATGTTGTTAAATGAAAATTTTGCCTACAGTTTATTTCTGTATAGCTCTACTACTAAAGCTCCTTTAAAACAGTTTAATCAGTTTTCTTTGAAAATTAAAGTGTGTTTAATAAGGTACGAGTGTGAGAGTATGTGAGAGTGCGAGTACGAAAGTGTGTTTTGATATTCCTTTGGAGTTGTGAATAAATAAGAAATGGGAAAGTCTTTTAATCTTAGCGTTAAACCAAATAACAAAACAAGGTGCAATGTTCAAAGAGATGCCATTGATGAAAAATAAGCAGTTAAAGGGAGCAGTTAAGTGGTGTCGAGTCAGCAATAAACATGGTTGGGCCGCAAATTTATAAGAGTTTAACAACGGGTAATGAGTCAGCAATAAATATGGTTAGGCCGCAAATTTATGAGAGTTAAACGGGTAATTTTAGTTATTGTTGACTTTTATATTTAAGAAATTTTTGTATGATGTTCATTTTTAGTATGATGTTTATTTTTAGATTGGCAAGTATTATACATAAGATGAATATGTAACAGCAGCGTATTAAACTATTGAGCTTGATTGAGGGTTCATTATGATTGTGAAATCTAGTGTTTGGAGGAGATATAGCAATGTGCCACATATTCAAGGAAAAAAGGAATGATGTCCCTATGGTTCCAAAAGAAGCAGTTATACGAATTCTGAATCTCCTCATCTCCACAAATGACAGTGGCAGCGAAGATCACAATACACATTAAGTGCATATCAAATGTTTGACCACTATTGAGAAAAAAATAATATAAAACGGCTTGTTATTGTCCTATATGATGGTCATTGTTCAAGATTTGACTGTGATGTATTGACATTTCTAGCAAGCAAAAATATTTGACTATTCATCACTCCACCTGACACAACGGGCTTTACCCAGATCTTTGATCAAATCAATCAAAAATTGCACTCTGAGTACAGAAGTGCTAAATCTGCAATCTTCTTGGTTTATGACGATCATTAGAATAAGTTTCATGAATAAAATTGCAGAGTTACGGCCAAATTGGGCTCTAAAACAAACAATCATAAATGCAGATAAAAAGTTGGAATTTTAAGTCAAGGACTCAGTGTTGAGTGGATACAAAAAGGATAGTTCTTACGACCGAGCTGTGTATTTATGAAAATACTGAAAATAATCAATCATCAACAGCACAATTTCATCTCTGAAAATGTTTGTTATGGCTCAGCAAGCTATCGGAAACATAAATATGAAAGCGCCATGGAAGTTTTTCAAACGATACCTGATAAATCAATACCACTTGAAAAAACACCTAGTTTGTTGCCTGTAACCAAAGTAACATCTAAAGTGAACAAGGTAAATATCAGAGTTACCCAAGTTCACGTCTCAATGGAGACGGAAAAAAAGTTAGAAACGGTTTCATCAATCAAGGAAGAGATTTCCAAAAAGGAGCAAACTATTAAAGAAAACAAATCCAAACAACAACAACAAATTGAGGCATTCTACTAATGTAAGTAAGAATGTGCATGTATTTAGAATGCTTTCGTTGCAACTACGTACCGATGATACTCGAGTTGCCATAACGTTTTAAAATCTACATTCAGAAAGCATATGCTGAGGTGAAACAGGTTGAAAGCCAATTATGATCAAATCATTTACTGAAAGAGGAACCAAAAAATGCCTTAAGTTTTAATCTGATGAAGATAACGTTGAAGACTTCTTTATTATTTCTGATTTTTTCCAGAATACAACGTTTTATTCTGTTTTCGCTGATTTTTGATTATAGTTTATATAGATCTTATTTTTTATATTTTTTGTTCGTTATATGTTTTTTTTTAACTTTGAGTGTTACATTTTATTTTCAATTTTTAAAAGAAATTAATGTAGTTTGTTATATAGTTTTTTGAATTGGTACCTCAAAACGGTAGGTAAAGCACCACAAAATGCTAGGTAATTTGAAATGTGTATTTAAGAAAATTAGATTTATTCTGTGCATGCATCTTTTTAGCACTGTTTTTAGCAACATTTCTGCAAATTTATTTTTAGAGGAGTTTAAAATTCTTTTAAAAAAAATTTTAATGGCTGCTAGATTTGCTAGAAGTAGTGAGCAAGCTCTGATGAAACTTCGGTTTTTGGCTTGATCATCTCCCTTGCTAATCTTCCTCTGATGTTGTATAGACAATTAATAACGGAACAAATGCTAACATTCTTTTTGCTGCTGCATTTCTCAGAGAATTCTGAGAAGCCTCTCAATAGCCGGATGACAGATTGAATAGATTCCACTTCATCTTTTGTTGGTAAAAGATCTGCCAACTTACAACCTCCAGAAACAGTAGGGTTCGGATTCTTGAAAGAATGCATCGCCGGAAGAAGATCCAACACAGACTCCATTTGATGGAGGTCAGAGTTCCATCTTGTGGAGCGTCTCTGCACTAACTTCGTTCTGGAGTTATTTAAGGCTTTGGCAGCATTAACTAAAGTCATAGCTTTTTGAGAAGACTGGTTGAAGTGACCTACTAATTTTGTTATTTTGTGGTTGAGAATTGACCATTTCGGATATTTTTTATCATCGACAGCACCACTGACAACTAGATTTAGACGGTGGTCAACACACCAAATTGCACTTTGAACACCAATTAATTTCGTAAATATTGAGGGAGTATTATTAAAAATATTAAGCAAATATGATTTCCTTAATATTTGCCTTAATAAAACGTGATGCATGTAAACAGTTTCCGAAAAAGAACTAATAACTAAGTTTTTGATGCATGCAAACAGTTTCCGAAAAAGAACTAATTATATAAAAGTTATTTGAAAATTTTGCTTAATATTTGTTTTAACAATAAATGATATTTTAGAGGCATGCATGTTTTCAACAAAAGAACTAATTATTTGCCTTAATTTGTTGAAATGAACGTAACCATTTTTCAAATTAGTTTTTATCTCTATTTCTATTTTTATTTCTATTTCTATTTTAGTAGAAGAAATATAACAATATAAATCGGACCACTAATTGAAGCAATCCGCAAAGCGAACTAATTCCATATAGGAATGATTGAAAATAAAAAAGAAATCCACTATTTATAGGACGCGCACAATAAAAATGTAATTTATTTGGACCACACCATTTAATAGTGACGCGAACGGAACGCGATTCGTATAATTCGCTAAGCGAATTAAAGTTAAATTGATTCGTAAAAGTTTTTCGGATTAATAATCCGAACATCAAAAAAAATCCGCAAAATAAAAATCCGATAGCAGTTCGTAAAAGTTTTTCGGATTAATAATCCAAACAGCAAAGAGAATCCGAAAAAAAAAAAATTCGCTATTAGTTCGTAAATTATTTTTCGGATTACGGTTTGTAAAATATTTAATAATCGGACTATTTTAATCCGCAAAATAAGTCGGTCTGCCTTTTTGCGGTCAGACAAATTTGGGTTTTATATTGCTTAATTTAAAACCTGACGTTCTGAGGTCCCACTGCATTCTGAGGTCCCTTTACCTGTACTGCAAATACTATATATACAACACCGTAAATTTTATAGTATCATTAAATGATGATATATAATATACAGTATCGTTTGTATAATATAAACAGTACTGTATTATACTATAAATACTATTATACTCTACATACAACACTAAATAATATTTATAGTATTTGATAATAAAGATATTTATTAGTGTTATTATCAATTTTTATATTCTAAATAAACATGCATTTAAACAGAAAAAAAATGATTAAACAGCATACCGATGTTTTTTTTAGAGTAAAATTTATAATAATAAAAACTGACACTACAGATACAAAAAACAAGGTTTACTTAAGGTTATGCAAATATTAAAAGTAAAGTTTCATGTATACTTCCAACAACGTTTTCGATAACTGGAAATACGGCAATTTATTTCGCAAGAAACCCAGCAAACTCCTTGAATTTCCAGTGATCTTTTAAATTTTCCACGAACTTCCAGCGTACACAGCAAGCTGTATTTGTAAATTCAGTATTTTATATCATATATGTAAGTTATTTAACAGATAATTTTTTTTTAATTTCTATTTAGGTGCCCCAAGAAGCCACTACTTTCTTATCACAGAGCATCGCAGATAAGCATTTAATAGGAAGCTCACACCTCCTGCCTAACCAATGTCACAAAACTTGCCCAGAGGTGGGATTTGAACCACGGATCTTTTGTTTCCTAGGCAAGTGCACTACCACTGCGCCACAGCTTCTCAAATTCAAAAGTACAACTCTAGTAAAGTTAATAAAAGATATAATTTGTGACTAATATATGTATAGCGATATCTAACAGACATCAAAAGTACGCAGAGACGTATTTAAGGGGTAGTTATTGGGGACTTTGGCCCCGGGCGCCAAGTTTTGATAGGGCGCCAGCCGTCAGAATGGTAGAATCTTAGAAAATCGTAAAATAGTTGTTTTATATCATTATAACGAAAATTTTTATACTATTATTAATTCCAAACCATGGATCGACTCATAGAACTACTATATGTCTCCAAGTTTTTTGCGTCAAAATTTTCAATTATTTGCTTTTCTGTCTACAAGTATACGCGCGCATACTTTTTTTAAAAACGAGAATATTACCATTGGAAATTTATCTTTATAAAAAATCTAAAATTTATATTAGATTTATAAAAATCTAAAATTTATATTAAATTTTTATAAAGATGATTGGCTGTCCGGTAGAAAGATTTTTCGGGTTTTTATCCAACTCTGGTCATAAATCTGAAGAATGAGCAGATGCTATATTTTTAGTTTAGTTAGTTTGTCGTGGTCAAAGTTGCGACAATGCGTCTAACATGTCTGGTGTGTACAGGACTTCAAGCTTGCATTAAAGAAGTTAACCTTTTAGCTACATTTGTACCATGTTTGGTACACTTTTTAAATCTTGTTGGTGAATGAGTTGTGTACTGTTGTAGAGATGCTTCTGAATTTTTTATTCTGCTTTAAAATATCTAAAAATATTTCAGTGCTTCTTCATATAGATGGGAAATACTTTAGAACAATTTAATTAAAATAGAAAACGTATCACTACAGGAATAAATAATTGCAGTCCGTTTAGATTTAGAAACAGTTGTAGATCATTATATCTAAGTAGTATGTTTGATATCTATGAATAGAGAGAGAAAATAATAGATCGGGACACAAAGTATATCAAAAAATACGCAAAAGAAAAAGAAAATTAACTGCAAATGAAAAATGAGAAGGATAAATAAATTTCGAAACTCGAGATACTTTAAGGATTAACACATATTATGCTATTATAGATAAACAACATTCTGAACTAGAAAGAATAAAATTGTGCTATGATGAAGCCAATAATAAATTTAACCTTTTGTTTCAAATAATAAAACTATCACCATCAGAAGTTTACAAAAAAAGCAGAAATACTTTAAAATATATATCAAAATGATCTTTCGACTTCATTTTCTAATGAGTGTATACAATTCAGAAGTTATTTAATGACTGAAAACATAAGACCTAAAAATATAATAGATATTTGTAAAATGATCAGAACTGATAAACTTCAAGAACTTTATAACTATTCTTAATGCTATATCTACTATAAGTAGATGTAGTATTAAAGATATATCTATGCTGCCCAACTTCCAATTGTTCAGCCGAGAGATCATTTTCAGTATTAAATAGGGTCAAGTTTAATTTGAGGTTGCGAATGGGTTATCAAACAAATCTATTAAATCTACACTACCATAGATATGAGCTTTAATGTTATTAAAAATACATTTGCAAAACAAAACTCACGTAGAAAGTTAAATTTTTTTTTTTAATTTCAAGTGAGTTTAACTTAATATATATGTCTGTCTTGAAAATGTTTATGTCTTTTTAATAATTACCAAATATCAAAGTATACAGTTGTTTGTAAAAGAGGGCGCTTATAGGATTAGTGCCCCAGGGAGCCAAAACTATAAATATGTCTCTGAAAGTACGAATCTTACGATAGAAGTCAAAAGCTTAACTCGATTTGTATTAGCATTTTTTAGGATGGTTTAAAATAAACATTGATAAAACGCAGATCTGAAAAGTTATTGTTAGTATTTATATTGGTATTAAAATAGTGTAATTTTCTGGGTATGCGTTTTATTAAAAGGTTAATATAAATCACCTGAAAGAACGCTAACCTTGTATTCAGACATTTGTTTTTAGGTCAAAAGTACACAAACTTTAATTGCGTTAATAATTTAATTGAATTAATGTTATGAGGTATTTTTTTCCCCAAGCTTTCAAGTTAAGCAAGCATCTGGACAAAGTTTTTAAGTTTATAACAATGCAGCATAACTCAATCTGCCAGATATTTCTTGTAAACATTTTCTGTATATTTTTACGAAGAAAATGTCCAATATACCCATAAAATAAACAAAGTTTTTGAAAACCAATCTTAAAGAGATAAATATAAATTAAATTTAATTATAGCCAATTATTATTTATATTTTAAAAACTATTTATAAATAATAACGTTAATAAAGGTTTAAAAGTTAAAAAAATTTCCTCAGTTATAAAAAAAGTCACTTTTTTATAATTGGGAAAATTTTAAAACAATAGAAACTAAAAAAGTACTCAAGGAAGTAAAAAAATGATAAAGTAAAATGACCAAAGTATAGTTAAAAAATATTAAAAATAATTATAACCATGACAGTTACCGCAAAGTTATTAAATTGAAGACTTATTAAAATATTCCAATGTTCCAAATTAAACATACTCACCCATTTATTTGACACCGAAAATCTTTAACATTTTTTAGATCCCTTTAGATTTTATTTAATTTTTTTTGTGCTTATTTTTACTATGAAATAATATAAAAATAAAAACACTTTAAATTTAGCAACAAAAAAAAAATTTAATATGGTCAAAGGGGGTTTTGAAAAAATGTTAAGTATTTTGTCATAGCAATATACAGTTACGTTTATTCATCACCTCAGAGAAAATAAGTTTAAGAGCAAAATGCTTGTCGACAGCTATTAATAAAATATTGATAAAGAATTAAATTTTTGAAATCAGGATCACAAAGTCAAAATGATAAAAATGTCAAAAATTATTTATGTTTTTAAACACTTGAATAATAACGGCTTGTTGTAATGTGTTTCTCAATTCTATGCCATTCTAGGCTTTGTTGAGAACAAGCTTCACAAAACAGTACGCAAACGTCTTAAATATATTGTTTTTTGGATGAAAAGTGACGATCTAAAAATAAATACTTTGCATGTTAGATAATAAGGGAGTAGAGGCAGTTTTTAAGGTTTTTCTGGTACCACTGACTGAGAATATAGTTTTGTACTTTATTATATTTAAATTTTATGTGCTAAATATGGCCGTATACTGCTCCTATAAAATTAAGCATTTTTTGATAAATAAAATTAATGACTAACCATATATGCTGTAAATTTTCCTAAAAAATTACTAGTTTCTTGCCCTATTTACCTCACTGCACCTTATGTTGCAGTAAAGAAGTATAGAATAACATTTTATTTTGTATCTTTTAAAAAAACTTCCACTCACTATACTGCCAATCTACATACACCTAATAATATAATTAAATTTACTTTCTACAAAAAACCATTATAAAAATTTAAAAATAAACTAAAAAAAAATTTTTTAAGGAAGAATTAATCAAAATGTTAATTTAAAATGTCTACCGTAGAAATTCTTGACTGATTCTTTATTATTTGAAGTTATTTTTCATTTTCATCGAAAATAAATGCGCTATAAATAAAGTTCAAGTTATTTTAACTTAATTTAATGCGCACTCCTACTTTGATAAAAATAGAATACTTATTAGACGTTGTACGGACACCTTACTTTTTAATGGTAAGACGTCTAAAGGACACCATTTGGACGTATTTATTGAGCATCATCGAGATTTTAAAAGATGGTCTGAGGTTTAGTTAATTAGTCCAAAAGACGTCTGTTTGACTTCAATGCCTGCTGGGTTGTTATAATTGCTTCATTTATTATTTAATCTATCGACGAACAGTAAAGAAAACTATTTTAAAATAGAAGACTACTATCTTAAAATAACTGTAGGCTACTATACTATTAGATGAGTATATTTGAAAAAATATTTTTGTTTTACTTAAATATAAACAACCTAAAGAATGAACTAAAGAGATAAGATTAAAAAATAAAAATAGAAAAAATGTTTCAAATTAAATAAAAAATAAAAATAAAAGTTTTGATGTTTATTCGATTTTTTTTAAAAAAACTTTGTTTGTTTACGATTTTTTATTAGTAAATATTATAATTGATGGGTGAGATGATTATAAAAACTCATTTGAATTCTTTCTTGCAATTAAAAGAAGTTAAATTTACAATTTTCGGTAAGTGTCGCTGAGTGTCGGTAAGTGTCGCTAAGTCTCTTCAAAACAATATTACAAGAAATTATAAATCTTAAAGAATATAATTAATATAATTACTACTCGTTATTTTTTGTGTACACCATATAAGACGAACAATATATATATATATATATATATATATATATATATATATATATATATATATATATATATATATATATATATATAAATATATATATATATATATATATATATATATATATATATATATATATATATATATATATATATATATATATATATATTCATATATATATATATATATATATATATATATATATATATATATATATATATATATATATATATATATATATATATATATATATATATATATATATATATATATATTTCTAACTTCTAAGAATTAAAATTAGAAATAAAGTTAAACAAAAAACCAACAATGAGTAAAACAACAAAGCATTAAACAAATTTTAGCAAATAAGCAAGCATTAAAATTGACCGTTAACATTATATTAAAAAAAATTTTAATTTACCTATAAATAAAAAAAAGAGTATAAATTCAAATTTAGGCCGATGGATTGGTATCGGCCACTACCAATCGACATCGGCATTGGTCAAAAGTAGGCATCGGTGTACCCCTAATATAAATATATAGATTAAGGTCCTATAAATTAAATTATCTTAAACTTTATAGTAAATTTTAATATTTTAATATTAAATTTTAATTTAATAATAAATTTTAATAGTACTATAATATATTTGTGTTACAAATTTTAATTTAATCGAGTTTTTTAGTGTTTGTAAAACTAAAGATTTTTAATGACGCTTTTTATCGTGAAGACCAAAAATATTTATTAATAGCTAACCTTATAATGGCGTAAAACAACTTTTTCCGTTTTAAACATATTGCTGCAAATTATATAATATAAAATTCCTTTTTGTTTGTTGCTATTATATATTTCATTTATTATTGAATATTAAAAAAATAAAAAATAAAAACAAAAAAAAAACACCTTTAGAATGTTCATAAAAAATGTACAATAAAAATGATTAGATTATAAATCTTTACATTTATTTTGCTTAATGTTGGTTTATTAAAAGATTTTATCTTTTTGTTTAACAATAAGCTAATGTTATGGTAATGTGGAATATATACAGCCTTTGTAAATACGGCCTTCCAAAATTAAAATAAAATGACTTAAATTATAAATTTTGTTCTTAAGTAAATTAAAACAATTTCTATAGAGGTTTTTTCTAAATAAGATTTGTAAAATTATTTATAAGAATATTATCAGAATAATTTTTATATTGTCTCTGCAGTTTTTCAAGAATTTTAATTATTTGTACTTTAGCTGGCACAAATATTAGTACGTGAATATTTATATTTACTTATATTATTACAGTCGAATAAAATTTAATATTGGTATACCATTACAAAAATACAGCTTTTTTTTAAAAGTTCAACTCTCCGTTAAGTCAACAGTGTGCTTAATTTGTACTTTAAATAATTTTCAGTTAAACTATTGTTTATTAAACATTACTTAGTTTAGAGAAATTTGACGGTCAGGGCCGACCCTGAAGGGTGTAGGGGAAAAAAACCCTTTACAAAAATCCCATTAAAAAATTGATAGCAAATTTGGACCTTTCAGTCGGCAAGGTTTGACCTTAAGTTGACTTAAGCAAATGTTAGCAAACGATGACTTTATTTTTTAAGTAGTTAGTCGACAAAAACAGATACATTTATTGTCGACTAACGACTCCTCCTTCAAGATTTCTTCGGGACGGCTCTGATGACTGAACATCTCTGTAGTTGCTTTTTTGTTTTATAATGGATTGGGATAAAATAAAGTTGTTTGGTTTTTCTGCTTTGAATTATAATTTATTAAAACTAGTATCAAATATTTAGTTTTTAATAATCAACATTCATATTTTCGAAAAGTTTTTGATTTTTTACTGAAAAGTGAAAGAAGTTATTATAAACAAACATTATGAGATTTGTTTTGTTTATCAACGTCCATCAACAGCATTTTGTTAATAACAAAATTCTATTTACGGACGTTGTACGTACAAGCTTATAACAATTTTTTATCAAAATTCAATCTAAAAGCCAAAAGAGTATAAATATAACTTTACATAATAGCTTTGATTTTTCAAACATATTATAAGTTAACAAGCATCTAAGAAATGTACTTTTTGGCTATGGTAATGTACTTGTTTCAATATTTGAAATCTGAAAACGTCCTTTTGCAGTGTGGCTACATAACTTTTTCTTGCGGTGTGGTTACATAATGTTTTTGTGAAGAGCGTTTACAAAATGTTTTTGTACAGTATGATCATAAGGTTTTTCTACCAACCATATTCCATAACTTTTATGATTTGTATGTTTTTAATTATTTATTCAACTATATTGCAGATGTTGAGAGTTAGAAAAATTGTTCTTTGGATTTACGGCTATGCTGTTGTTACATTTTGCTGCTACGCAATTGCTTACTTTATTATAGCTCGTATAAGTTTCTATTTATTTGATTTCTATGCCTTCAATTTTTAAGTAATTAATTTCTACCTAGTTGATTTTTATGTGATTGAAGTAGATATTCTCGTTTTTGTACAGTATGGTCATAAGGTTTTTATACCGATTTCTATGTTAGATTTCTATCTAATCAATTTCGAGGTAGTCGAAATCAATGTTGTTAATTTCTATGTAGTCAATTTCTATTTAGTCAATATTAATGTAGTCGATTTCTATGTTGGTAATTTTTACGAGGTCGATTTCTATGTAATCGATATCAAATGTAGCTGATTTCTATGTAATTGATATCAATGTAGCTATGAAATCGATTTCTATGAAGTTGATTTTAATGAAACTTTTCACATTCATACTTGTAGAACGCCTTATAAGTCTTATTCTACCAGTGGTAGATGATGATAATACAGGGCCGTAGGAACAAAAATTATATTGGGGAGGCAGTACTACCCCGAAATAGTTTTAAGAACCTTTTACCTTTTTTTTTTTACTCATTTTTTTAGCCAATTTCTCCAAAATTATTTATTTGAAAATTAATGGGGAAGGGGGGGGCAAATGCCCATGCTGCCCACCCGGTTGCTACGGGTCTATAATATAAAATTAATCAAAGAAAGGTTTTTGCGCTTAGTGTTTACTTATTTTTTTTTCTTGAGAAACTCAATCTGAATTAAAAAAAAAAAATTCTGCTTCATTTTAAATTTAGAAATGTTTATAAATGTTTAAACAAAGAAAAAAAATTCCATTCAAATAATAATTTAAAGAATTCTATGCGTTCCAATCTGTTTTTTGTCTGAGTTGCAGAAACCAGATTGTGTGCTGAATAAGTGATAGAAATTGGTAAAATGTAGGATAATATAGAATAAAAATTGTTAAAATGTAGGATCATTAGTTTTTTGAAACATCTTACAAATGTTGCTTTTAAAAATCACCAAATTAATAAAAATCAGTATTGTCAAAACTTTGTATATTTTTAATAAAAATTTTATCAGCATAGTAATCACCAATATGTATAAATAAAAATTAAAATAGTTTTTAACATATTTACCATTGAGTCAATTTGTTTTTTTATAAGCAAATTGACTCGATGGTCTAAGCAGAATTTACTTTTTTTCTTGATTATATAGGAGTTTCTGTAGTAACTTTCCTGAAAACAATATGAGTAATATCATTAAATTAATATTAGCTACATAAAGTATGAGCAACGTGTTGTGCGACATACGGATTGGTTAATACACTAACATTAAAAATTGAGACAGTAGGAACAGTTTTCTTAAGAAACTAATTTTAGTGATTCTACAAGAATACCAAATAATGTATTTTAAGAAAATCGATAATTAAAATTATTTTTTATATTTATTTCAATTAATTTGATAATTAGTTTAGCATAAAAAGCTTTTAATAAAGAAATAATCCATTTTTTCCCTAAAAACTAATATTTCAATAGTGATTCATATAAATTAATAAGAAATAATTCAATAAGCATTTTAAATGGTGTATTGTTTTTAAAATACTTCAACCCATAGTTGCAAACATCAAATCACAAACATTCAATCACAAACATCCAATCACAAAGATCCAATCACAAACATTCATTCACAAACATCAAATCACAAATGAGCATCCTCTAGAGTTAATAAACTATTGATATCACCTGATCCTTCATTATAATTAATTCGCTAACAATTTTGGGTTTAAATTTGAATTTATTAACGTTTAATTTCGTTACTAAAGTTTGTGTTATTAAAATGTTCAAACTACTAGAATTGGTGACCACTATCAGTATTCCATTTTGGCCGATGACGATTGTAAAAACCAAATCATATGAGGGTTATTATGCATCAACTTATTCTTGCAATAGTCACCAGAATAAGTTCTTGCAGTAAATTTTAAATTTTACTGTGACTTGTTTTTGAAAAAGGGCATTATATTCGAACAGGTAGATGAACTAAGTAAATCACATATTCAACTTTTGATCAAAATCAAAGCTTTGGTGTTTTTGAAACATGGGTTTAGCATTTCATCGAATAGTTTCTATATTAAGCTCTATCATTATCATTAAGTTTTTCTTTAATTTACATGATTTTACTAAATAATTTTTAATTATTAAAATGTGGAAAAAAAAAATTAATTATAAATAATCTAGTGTCGACACAATTGACGCTACAATCTGTGTTGACCTAAAAAAGTTATGTTAGCCCTTAAATGTTTGTATTTTTTTAATGGATATGTTTGTAGTATATATAACAAATAATTTGATTTTTTTTATTACGGTATTTTTTGTTCTGAATATTATAGTTATCAATGGCGTCAGTTATTATACTTTTATCATTTTTATGTGGTTTTTCTGTCGTACTGAATGCTACCGTTGTTTTAGCAATATTTTTAAAAAGAAAATCCAAGGGAATGAGAGACATAATTTTGATGAGCCTTGCTATATGTGACGGTGTACAATGCACTTTAGGTTTTCCAGTTGAGCTTTATGGCTTCTCTAACTTAAACAGTCCTTTGCAAAATGAATATTTGTGTAGAGCAAACGGTTTTATTGTAATGTACCTAGCTTTGACAGCAATCTCCCATTTGGTTTGTTTGTGTGTATACCGTTTTTTATCAATTGTATACCCCCTAAAAATACAGAAATTCTTATTAGATTCTAGAAGGAAGGCATTACTTTTTGTTCTATTTTGTTGGATTTATGGATTTTTTTGGTCAGTAACTCCTTTATTGGGCTGGAATGAGATAATACGAGAAAAAGAAGACACACATCGGTGCTCGATTAATCTGAACCCTGAAGACAATAGTAAACGTAGCTATTTGTATTCGTTAATGGTATTCTGTTACTTTATACCTTTGGTAATTATTATATACTGCAGTTTGAGAGTACATTTTGAGCTTTCCAAAATGCTCAAATTGTGCAAACATATTTCAGGTATAGAGGCAAGTATTACCAAAGAAACTTATAAGTTGGAAAGACAAGACTTTATTTCTATTAGTCTCATTGTTTCATCATTTTTTATTGTTTGGACTCCGTATACTATATGCGTAATTTTTTCTTCTCTTAGACGTAGTTTACCAACAGGCCTATTAACATACTCTGCTTTGTTTGCAAAATCCTCAACAATTCTAAACCCCGTAATATATTGTCTAATGTATAAAGAGTATCGTGAAACATTGCAAAGCGAATATCGGAAGATCTTCAAAAGTTCGGTTGTTACGCCATTTACGGAAAGAAGTCAGACAGCTGCGCTATCTACCTTAAGTAGTCATGGAGACGCGTCATTTACTTAAAGGTATCGGAAAAGCAGAACTCAGAATTCCAATTATTTGATTAATTTCAAAAATAAAAGTATTTTATTGATTTTTCTTTATTTCCAGGTAATAAATATTTGAAAAATTAAAAAAATTGCAGTTTATATATTTGGATAAATATTTAAAAATGAATAGTGAACATGATTATTTAAAAGTTTCACCGCGGATTCGATCAACAAAGACTCTTTAGAGCATAGAAATAACAGCAACACTAAATACTGTCAAACAGGATAAAGATTTAATATACGCAATAAAAAGTTTAACATTTGTTGATGATTAAAAAGTGTTTTATTGTTTATTTTCTTAGCATATATTACTTCAGTTATTAATCTATTCCAATTTGTTTAAAAAAAAATGAGGTTGCGTTATTTTTGAGATATATTTGTGTTAATTTTAAGATATATTATTTATATAATATAATATATAGATATAGCGTTATTTTTGAGATATATTTGTGTTAATTTTAATGTGTTCCCTCTTAAACGATTTCTTGTGAAGTTTTTTATATCAAAATATTATATCCACTCTTCTTGTTTTTTTTTCTAACGCAATCAGATTACACTTTGGTTTTGTTTCTTGTGTTATTTCGCCTAATTTCGTTTTCTTTATAACATTAATTTTTTAGTTCATTTGTAAATATTTGTTGCTTAATATTAAATTTTTTGTGAATATTTTTTGTACCTAGACTTTTCGGTAAAACTGCAAAAAATTATGATAAATCTTTTCACGTTACTCAAGTCGCCTTGCATGCAGATTTAAAAATATGTATATATATATATATATATATATATATATATATATATATATATATATATATATATATATATATATATATATATATATATATATACACGTAATAATTAAAAAAAAAAGAACGCAGAGACTCCCGAAAGACCATTGGATTTTGCAATTAAGAGCCGTTTGTAAAATTTTTCATAAAAAACCGTAAAAATAAATCTCATATAAACAAACTTAAAACAGATGATGGCTTCTTTCATAATAAACCCAAAACTCTATTTTGTTGTTTTTAATAGAATGATTGAGAAAAAAATTTTAAACTACAGTAGCTCAAACTCTGGGCCACCTTTGACTACAGTGGACCAATTTAGAATCTGTTCATAAAACTGTTTAACACCTTCATCATCTTGAATGTACGGCATAAGTTTATGGATAGCAACAATTTTCTTAGTGTTCATTGGGATCACTCCACCCGGATATGTTTTGGTTGAAGTAAGGAACTGAAGTCCATCAATATAGTTGATGGACTTCAGTTCCTTACTTCAGCCAAACATATCCATCTATATAGTTTCTGCAGATTACTTTCCTCTTCCATTTTTGTGACTCATATGCATAAAAGTTCTGATTTTGAATTTTGAACTTTTTTGTTCCTGAGCATATTGCGGCCAGCTTTTTTATCTGACAACATTGTTTGTTTGTTTTTTAAAAAAATAAGGATATTTGCTCTTATAAGGTATAAAGCCTATCACGGTTAGGTTTAGGGTTTTATGGATTTCTCTTTTCAAGACAGAAAAGTCTCAATCACAAGGAAGAAAAGAGTGACCTCTCGGGAAAATATTGCTCAACACTCTAAAACTTGTTTAGTGATACTCCTACAGAACATAGCCTAACAAGAGTATGGGTTTTTATTTCGGTCCACGCACCCATCAGAAAACACATGAAACTGTTCTACATCATTGCAGGAAGATTCTATATATTTTAGTAGAAAGAAGAAAACTTCATCAGGTTGCTTTGCACCAAGCCCTTCATGGTACAAAAATAATTTGACACTATCATCTTAAAAAGTTGTGTATGCAGAAAACACTAACGGCCTTAGGTAAAAAGTCTCTTGAACTGGTATGCAAGGAAGTTGTAAATTTTGCATATTATCTAAACAAATCTCTCCTGTTTTATCATCATCTTTAAATTTTTTGTGCAATTTTTGTTTTTTTCTGGAAAACATTTTGACTCTGCGAATATGAACCATTTTCTCAACAGCTGCAGCAGTCTTAACATATCGCTTAAATATTTACTTTGAATTTTCACCTGTAACTCATCACATGTGCAGCATGTGTCAACTTGAGGTAATCCAAACCTCAATGAAAATTGCTGCTTAAATATTTTCAACTAAAACTAGTAATTTACATTGGTTCCAGAATACTTCTGTTGAAACGTCGTGTATATGTTATATACAGAAGGTTGTTCATTGAGAAAATGGTTTTCAATATTACCATAGTGAGTTGTTTTTGTTGGATAAAAAGATATGTGCTCTTTCAACATGTTAATGACTTTCAGGTTTAGCATTTTCTGAATTACTTTGTTCACGTTCATCACGAAGGAGTTGTCCTGTCTTCAAAAGGTTGTCCAGCCTTCTTAATCTGTTACTTGTCACAGAGTAAGAAGGTTATAAAAGCCAATTTGCATACGTGGTGCTTTTAAGATGGTGTTGATATTTCATAAAAAAATAATACAGCTCGTTCCGGCTTTGAAGACTGTGCCTTCTCTTTTGCTTAACCTCGTTAGTACACATCAATGGCTGCAGATAGTAATCTTATTCATTTTTAGTTTTAAGACTAATAAACTTGTTGAATAACCTAAGTCATTCATCTTCTCCAATGACTTCAAAACACTTTCTTCTGCACCTTAAAAAACCACAAGAAAATAACTTAGTTAGGCGTACACTACGAAATTCATACACAAGAAAACTTTTTACATATTTTATCAAAAGGTTCAGCCGTTAAAGTAAGTCTAATAATAAAAATTTTTAAAACAGAAATATTACGTTTCTGTTAAAAAAGTAACAGTAAAAAGCTCTTAGCAAGTATTATATTAAATAAATATTATACGTTCAGTATTTAAATTATTATTGCCTTATCCCAAATACATCAACAAAACATATAGAAAATTAGCGCAATTAATACATCCAAAAAAGTTATATTTTAAGTTACTCGCAATCTCCTCCAGGATTTCTTTCTGGTATATCCTTCCCAGCGTAGTTTATGTAGGGGCTTCCGTCAACGCTTTTTTAATTATTTTGCTTTTGTAGATAGTTGTAGATTTTTTTTGTAGATATTTTGTAGATTTACTACTCCTATATTATTATTTTTTTAGTATATGGGTGTTGTCATCAGACTCCATTATTAAATCAATTAAAATCTGAAAAACTCATAAATCAGTTACTGCAAACTAGTAAAGCGCAACACATCAGTACAAAGATAAAAACACAACCTCTAATCAAGTGAATTAACTTGATTTACTGTAACTATTCAACTATATTAAACTTAGGACAACGGTTTTTTTCCATTCATATAAGAATTCTTTGTTTTGAATTAATCTGCAAAGGGAATTTTTTTGTAATCATTATTAGTTTTCTAAAGATATTTTTACAACTGATTGTCCAAAGGGAATTGCTTGTGTTGCAATTATTAATGATTATCCGAAATAAATAATACAAACGATTATCCTAAAGGAAATTGGTTGTGTAACAACCGTTACAACTTCTATTTGCGATAATTTATGTAATCTATGAAAGATTTTGTGATATTTTACAAACATCACAAAATCTTTCATAGAAACACTGTAAAGGTAAGCTACAGCTTCACTAAAAATATAAAAGAAATATTAAAAACCACAACAAAAAAATTATTTTCCCAAGATTGAAAATAATGACCAAAATGCAATTGTCAAAATAAAGCAAAACATTATATACAAATGCATCATCGTAGCTAAAAACCAATCCAACAAAGTTTATATATGATTAACCGAAAGTGAATGGAAAACCAGATATAACTTTCAAAATCATCATTCAATAATATTAAATAGAAAAAGTTTACAGCCCCATCAAAATAAGTCTGGTATTTTAACAAAACCCCTATATTCACATGGTTTGTTCTGAAACCTGTACCTCATTACTCAAATATTTCCATAAGATGCCCACTTTGTCTATATGAGAGATTTGCTGACTGAAACCTGAGGAACCGCTAAATCAAAGAACCAAAATTATATCAAATAAAATTCATATAATGGTTGGCGTAAAAAATTTTTTCATTCGCTTTTTCATTACGCCAAAAAGGAGTTTATTTTGATAATGCAAATCTGTCAAGTCTCCGTCATTTGGCGGAGTCCCTTTTGCATTTACAAAAGATTTTAAAAACTCCCATTTTCTTATTAGCATGTTTTCACCAATAAAGATTTCTACTTTTTTAATTTTTAAATTGTTTTTTGGTCTGATTTGTGTTCTTGGTTGTCTGATTTGTTTTTTTATTAGTATTTCTATCTGCCATGAAGAACATGTCTTCTTTTTTTCTTTTTTTTGACCTGAACCTTTTTTTTTTTTTTTGGTAAAGATACATAGGTTGGTCAGCATTATAAAGTCTCTCTCATACCTATTTTTAAAACTTGACACCTATGTTAATGATCTTTTAATGAAATAAATGCTTGCGCTGGTGCAACTTATGCAACTCTAGCATCTAACTTCATTAACAATGCTTTGTTTAGTATTTTAAATTAATTGCATTTTCTAGATTTTTGCACAATTATTAGAAATAGTATTGCGCAGTATTATATGGTGATTACCTGGGGAAATATTGTATATGTTGCTTGTTTTATCAGCAAAAACAAAAATAGTAGGGTTTGATTTTATATTATTAACGTCTAATTTGAGTTTTACCTGGAATGTAACTTTCTGGTTGCAACATAACTAAAGTTTTTATAAAGTTAATTCAAACAATTAAACAAACTTCCTGTGAAATGTTTTTTCTATAATTTTAATTTTTCAATATTTAGACATTGTTCAAATTATCATCACTCTGACATGATTGACATGTTTTTTCATATTTAGTTTTTGTCACTCTATGTACAGTCTTTTGTCACTATATGTACAGACAAATGTCCTTAATTTTAAGGTTCTTTAAAGTAACAGCTTCATCTGGAATTAAAAACATTCCTTAGTAAATTTAGAAAAGCATGTTTCGTTGGAATGAAGGCATTTAAACATGTGGAAGTTTTAATCCCTCTTATAGTGTTCATATATTCGAGATTTAAAATGACGAGATGTCTCGACCATGTAACAAGAGTTACATCATGCAGAATCAAAAGAAGTTTAAATTATAAATTTAATAAAATATCACTAAAGCTACTAAAATATATGAAATAAATCTTGCATATTCATGATAAAAGTCTATCATGAATCTATAAAAAAATCTCATAAGCTGCTAAAATTGCGTTATCTACTATTAGAAGAGTTAGGAAACCTCGTTCATTTGAATGAAACCCAGGTTTGTCATACAGAGGTAGAGCTAAAAAGTACAAATATTTTAATTCTTTAGTAAAGAAGGTAAAGAAACTTTCAAGCAATTTACTAAAGTTCTTCTAACAAACAAAATGCCAAACTTCTAACAAACAAAATGCCTCGAGCACAAAAGTTTTACGCTCAAATTTTGACAGTTGTATTTTGATGGACGGCGAGAGATAAAAAATGGAAGCTTACTATTTTTATAGAGACAAATGTTGCACTTAATTCGTTTTTGGTAAAGCAATCAACAAATATAAATAAATGTTTGGAAGTAAATTAGGCAAAAATTAATTTTTTTTGGCAAGCAGTTTGAAACTGCAATGAAAAAGAGTTGAGCTATTTTAATGTAGACATCAGAATTTATTCTTTTTAGCAAGCAGTTTGAAACTGCAATGAAAAAGTGGCATCAAAGATCCTCCAACTTCTTTAGTCAGCGTGATAGGCTTCTGCAACGATGTTGCTGGTCTATTCCGAGCCATAGGTATTGCATGTAATCCTATTGAATAGCGCCTATTCATAAACAGTTCGTCCCGGAGCCTTAAAGCTGTGTTGTTACACAATGGAAACAACTACCCATCTCTCCCAATGGCTCACTCTGTGCATCTCAAAGAGGACTACACCAGTGTCACAATGTTTCTGAGTGCATTGAAGTATGACAACTACGGATGGGAGGTCATCAGTGACTTCAAAATGGTATCATTCTTTATTTGTCTTCCAGGAGGTTTCACGAAGTTTCCTTATTTCCTTTGGGACAGCCGTGATACAACGGACCGAGTTTTCTGTTGGGAAGAGCAATGTAAAGTGAGACTCGCTGATAGAACCTCATAAGTTGCTTATGCCAACGCTGCACATCAAGACAGGTCTCATTAAGCAATTTGTTACTGCTCTTGACAAGGAGCCAGCAGCATTTCAATACCTCCAAGATCTTTTTCCAAAATTGTCCGAGGCTAAGGTCAGGCTAGTATATTAGTCGGAGCACAGATCAAGAAGATCACAGAATGTGAGGATTTCGCAAAGCTGTTGAACAGGACGCAGAGAGCGGCTTGGAATTGTTTCGTTGCAGTTGTTCAGGGCTTCCTTGGTAATCACAAAGCTGAAAACTATGTGGAGTTGGTGCAGACTCTCATGAAGAATTACGCCAAAATGGGATGCAGAATGTCTTTGAAAGTCCATATCCTTGATTCGCATTTCGACAAATTCAAAGTGTAAATGTATAAATTTTAGTGACAAGTTTAGATTAATTATTAATGAATTAAAAATAGAGTTGATAATTCAGACTATTGCAAAAAATATCTATCACATAACATTAAATTAATAAATTAAAAAAATTATACTTTATATAACAAAACATCTTCTGTTATTGTGCTTTACAATCGATTTGTCATAGCTTACCTTATTATTATTATTGTTAATATTATTATTGTTCTTATTATTATCATTGTTATTATAACAAATATAATAAATAAAAATCATTATTATATATAATATTATATATTAATGACTTTATTTTTTTTCTTTACTTATTTTTTTTTCGTTTAGTTGTTGTTTTTTTTTGTTTGTTTTTTTGTTTTGTTTTAAGTCTCTGCTTTGAATTAGCCTTGTACTATCTGGACTGTTTCTTCAAAACAGTCCCTCTTTATCGTCCCTTTGCAAGGGTTCCTTTGCATTTTCCTTTCATAAAAATGTTGTAATAATTTTACTATATTGTAAAGAGCTTTTTGTTGGTAAAATATATTGATTGATTTATATTCCAGATTATGAAAATGCCAAGAATGTATACCAGGAAACCGGGTTCCAGAAATTATGTTGATTATTCTCAAAATAAGCTCCAACAATTCCTTTCTGGTATTAATGAAGACCGAATGAGTCAGAGAGTAGCATCTAAACATTTTGTCATATGTAGAATTATCATCCAAAATAAACTAAAGCTAAAACGTAATCAAAACCCAAGACATCCTGCAATTTACTGCTTTGGAAGAATCTGCTTTTGTTTCTCACATCTTGGCGGTGTTTGAGTTTGAATTTCCAGTGGATGAATTGGATTTTAGGTTTATTGTGAAAGATTACCTCTTTTCCCAAAACAAAACTATTGAAAAGTTTAGAAATAATTTTCCAGGACTAGAATGGAGTAAAGTATTTAAAATGATATTCTTTGCTCACTTTGCGTTTGGCAGCCAACATAAAACGCCATCAGGTTCCTATTAACGAAAAAACCAGAAGTGAGTTTATGAAAACCTTATCCAAGTTGTTACAAATGTGTCAGCAGAAAATATATACAACTATGATGAAACTAACCAATGTCGTAGAGGCTGTAAATACCCTGAAAGAGTAATAAACTTATCAAAGTCTAATATTTCAGTCATGTTTTGTAGCAACGCTGCGGGATGTGGAAAATATAATCCATCGTCTAAAACACAGAAAATCTATGATAAACGTAGACTGAAAACGGTCAAATGGAACTAGGTACAATCTCACAGGACATGGATGGTTTGATAGTGTCACATTTAAGGAGTGGCTTACTGCTCACCTGCTTCCTATACTGAAAAATCAGATCGGAAAAAAAGTTCTAATTGGGGATAGTTTTTCATCACACATCATTCAGAATGTTTTAAACATATAAATTTAGAGTCAAAATAAGGTTTTCAATTCAATGCTATAAATTTTTTTTTGCATTAAATTTTGTATATATCTATGCAATGAATTTATTTTTAAAAATCTATTGTCCGGATCAATAGCATTTTCAAGACATAAAAGGTTGTCAAAAACAAAGTGTTTTTGAGTTGAAGATTCAAAAACATTCTGAACCACATGTTTCTACAAGTAAATATTCATATCTTTGGATCTTCAACAAAAATTTCCATAAGTCCCTCCTCCGGAACATTTTTTGACGGTAAACGTTCCGGCAGTAGAAAGTTTATCGCCTGTTATTTTTGAAAATACTTCATGACAAAAATCATTTACGCCGGTAGCATTTTACGCCGGTAAAAAGTTTTATAACATCGACCCCAGGAAAAGAAATCTGTCCTGAACAGAATCAGATGTTGTACCAGTCAAAAACACACTAAAAGCGCCAAGAAACGAAAAAAAGTTATATGTTACATCTCTAATGCCACATCTTACAATGAATATAAGTATGAGTCTTTAAATCTGAATGAAACAATTATTTTTAATCATTAAATATTTATATAGAGTAGTTGCCTAAATACAAATTTAGTTATTGATTTATTATTACAGAACAAAAACAATATTTAATACAATAGACAAAGTTTTTTGTACTATTTCTATTTATTATTTTACTTTATATAGATCGAAGGACATTTGTTTATGGAGCTATTTCCTCAAGTAAATTTTAAGTGTTTGTTTTAACATTATGGAGGTATTTACTTAAGTAATTTGTAAGTAAATAAATAAGACAGCACAACAAGTAAACATGGCTTAAAGAAACACTAACTCAGGGTAACGTTAGGTCATTTTTTGAAAAACTTAAAAGTACATCTGCTTTTAATCAATTTTATAAATCAAATAGCTCGAATTAAAGGTTGATTAATGATTCGAATAAAAAAAAACTTGAAAAAATTTTTTGAATAGAGCAAAATTGATCATTAAAACCAAAAATCGCAATAAACTGGATTTAAAGTAACCGCATGTTACGATTATAAAAAATCTGAAAACAATTTTATGTTGAGTCACCGAATTAATGAGAAAATAACGCCATTAGGTAGCTTAATTATTTTCATCATAATGGCTAGGTCATTTCATCAAAAATAGACGTTTTTAATTTATTAAACTTCAAATCCTTGAAATTTTAAAATATTTCTAATCAGCTTTAAGTTGTAAGAAGTGCGATGGCAGAGTGAGTAAGTAGTAACATGTGAGGTGGTATGGTGTCTAAGTCAATGGTAGGTTAAGTCTGATGGAGAAGACGTACAATATAAAAATTTTTTTTTTGTTCTAGCATGAAAATTATTATTTTTTGAAAGAAAAATGATTAATACGATTAAAAACGATTTGAGAACTAGAACAAGTTAAAAAACGTTCATTATGATTCAGATTGCAAATAAATTCTATTCTCGGTTGAGAATAGAACGTACTTATACTGTCTTTATTATTCTGTCAAGTCCCAACTGGTTACATACAATAAGATTACATTTTGTACTTACGTAATATGAAGAAAAATATTAGCACTTGTAATAACAAAAAAAAAAAAAAGAAGCTCTCGTAGTAACGAGATAATCATTTAAAACAAACAATAAACAGATTTAAACATTTTTTGATATTAGAGAGGAGTTATTAATTACGCACAATAAAAGTAAAGATTATTTAAATGTTGATATCTGGTGTCTGTATTGTATTGTATGAAATTAAAAGAGAACCTTTTAATAGAATATAAATTTAGCTACTTACCTCAAGTTGAAAAATGAGGACTTATCAAAGTAAAAAAAGTAAGACCAGATCCACAAGTTATTTGAGAAGAATTTTGAACCAAGCCGCATTTGAAAACTTGTTTATCCGCATTTCCAAACCGACGCATAGATCAAACTTTCACCGTAGTGTAACACAAAAAAAAACACCGGTTATTGTTGACGAAAAGTATTACGTTGAATTAAAAAATTTTAAAAACAAGCTTATAGAATTTAATGCTTTATCAAACTTTCATGGTCAGTATTGGCAATGCATTGGTCATATAAATATCCGAATGAAATTATGTGCTCAATGCTTTAGCATTAATCAAATTGATTCCCATAAAAGCGAGTTGTATTTTGTTGATAAATTTGAAAAAGCTCATGTAAGAACATCGTTATGTTACAACTGTATTGTGTTATTCATTATGTAAAGTTAAAGAGCCTCCAATAAGTTACAGGAAAAATATAACATCCGACAACATCCGACAAGTTACAAGAAAAAATTGAAAAAAATAGAAATATAGTATACGTGGTATTTTATTTATTTTATTTCATGTATAATGTAAATAATGTTCATAAGGAATTAAATTAGGTATTATTAAATAAATATCACTTCTGTCTATGAATCTTCTTCTAAATATTATGTCGTGTTATTGTAAAATCATATTCTGCCCTCACAATCTTCTTCTAAATATCATGTCGTATTATTGTAAAAAGCAATTTTTTTTAATAATAAAAAAACAAATATTGAAACCATAAAAAGGAAATTTTAATTTAAACGTTAAACATTTTCTATAAAAGTTTAAAATTTTTTTATTAAATGTTCATATTCGACAAAATAGATAACTGCTCTTGTTGTTACGACACTTATAATAGATGTGGCACGGTGATAGCTGTTGCATGGGGATAGCTGTTGCATGGTGATCGCTGTGACATGACATGCTTAATCTCACTTCATCATCAATCATCAAGATTAATCTTACTTAAATTAATCTCCTTTTTTAAACTTATGCTTTAGAACTAATGACAGTGATTTCTAAATTACTTACACCTCAAAAGAAAACTGCATATTTTTTCAAGCAAAAATATTTTAGCCAACGCCGTATCCGAGGATATCTCTCGTAAAACAACATTGTTATAAAAATTATTATTGAGTAAACAATGTGTTTTTCTTTTTTTTTTCTTTTTTTTTTTTTCTTTGAATGGTTTTTTTAATGTTTTTCTCTAAGAACTTTGTTTTTTCAAAGTTCTTAATGCAACATATTATGATATATAAATTATTTAAAGTAAAACACTTTAAAGAAAAAACACTACGTTCACAAGAATTTTCTTTTTTTTTTCTTTGAATGGTTTTTTTTAATTTTTTTTTCTAAGAACTTTGTTTTTACAAAATTCTTAATGCAACATATTATATATAAATTATTTAAAGTAAAACACTTTAAAGAAAAAAATACTACGTTCTCAAGAATTTTTAATAACAACGCAAGAATAATTTTTATAAGCAAATTGCATTTAAGAGACTTTCATCATTTAGCAATTTCTTTTGTGACTTTTGACCTTTTTTAGAGTTAAATATTAATTATTACTAAATTATATATAGATACTTTCTAAAACTTCTTCAATACGCTTAAAGTAATATTTTTATTGCAATTATTTTTAATGCGTTAATAATATTATTTACCGCAATAAAAATATTTTTTATACATTTTTAAGTACTATTTACAATTTAGTGCTATTTTTTACCTTTATTTACCTTTTGATGTCATATCAGAAAAAGTTTACCTTTTGATGTCATATCAGAAAATTTTTTCGAGTCTAACTTTGTAACTTTGTAAAAACATTGTAATAATAATTATTTATGACATTAATACAAAAACTTATTCACTCGCTGCAAAGTGTTTGCCGACTTATTCTCCCGAAATTTTAAGATCAAAAACATAGATTTATATTTTTAGATTTAGTTTTTAAAAAAATCTTAACATTTATAAGGCTGTCAACGGTTACCAAGGCAACTGGGAACCCGCCTGTTGGTTACTGTCCGGGTAGCATTATTAAATGACGGGTAACCGTTGTCCATGCAAAAGAACAAAATGCTTCAATTTAAAAATTATCAATTCTAATTTTTTTTTAAGTTTTTAATCATTAATTGAAATAAAACAATTTAACAATTTTTTTTTTTCAATGTATATATATTTTGCCGTTTGACAATAATTACAATACTAAGTAAATAAATAAAAATTTACATGACAGAAGCAAAAAGAAGATATAGTTGTCTTATCACTAGGCCCCGTAACAATATGAAATTGATATGTAAAATAAAATCTTGAAGAAATAGTTTTGATTTTTTTATCACCGTTAGAATTTCTAATTCGGAAACCCACCTTTTATTCTTAACTTTTATGTACCATGTTTTCTTTCACGTGATCAGAACTCCTCCAACTTGTTTATTAGTATGTCTCTAGGACAAAATTTCATGAAAACCTAGAAGATGGAGAGTGGAATTATCTCGAAGATCTTTCAAAGAAACCCAATTTTCAATTAAGGGGTCATCCATAAATGATGTCAGTGTTTTTTCTCAATTTTTCGACTCCCCCTCCCTCTCCCCTACAAGTGTACAATGATTATGTAGATTACATATGGGGGATGCGCTGCATTATTGCATTTGACATTTATATTAAAAACAACTATCTGAGCGTTTTTCAACCTTCAGTTCTGATACATAAAATCGCATATAAATACAAAGTTATAATTCCGATGACAATTGTAAAATTACAATAGTCATAAAAATAATAATCATAAATGAATGCGTGACTTTCATCACGTTTATCTACGTGACTTTTACCACGTATACGTAATAATTTTAATTCACCAACTTTAATAGAATATGCCCTCTTGGTGAATTAACTCATAAGTCTAATCGTTGTGGGGTTCTTATTATTCGTCCGGAGCGCGTTATCTTTTGTTCGTTGCATTCTTGAAAATCATTTCGAAATTGAACGGCATCCTCGTTATATTTTCTTTTCTGTTTCTAACTTCATCTTTTGGTATATCAAAACCATCATTAAATGAGTCATTTATATTCTGAGAGTCTGGAATACGGCGACGCAAGTGTGAGATATGTCGTGAGAATACCCTATTTGCGGTTTCAACGTCAAACGATCAGGTATTTTGCTTCCGTACGATACCTGGTATCCACGACTGATCACATTTTATTTCTTGAGCTGGTTTTACCCAAACATTGTCACATTCCTTCAATATGTTCTTTCTTACATGTATCGACACCTGGAATAAATGACGTTGGTTTTTGCTTAAATTGCTGCGATGGACTTTTACTATAGTTTGATGATATTGTCTCATTGTATAGTAATACTGCCAGAGCGATTGAACAACCTGAGCGGGCAAATGTTCTTTTAATCGGACTGTGTATGCGTTCAACGACGCCGTTGCCTTGAGCTCGATGAGCTGCTCGATATTCAAAATCAACTCCCATTCGTCAGCAAACCTTGTTAGCGTGTGTGAATGAAATTCATTGTCCATTAGAAGGCAAACTGGTGGTCCAAATAAGGAGAATATTTCTTCCAGCTTTCCGATAATTTCAGCCACAGTTTTGGTTACCAGTTTACGCCATACCGTATACCATGATGGGCTGCAGTCAATCATTGATAAGTACAGTTCTGCACCTACATGCGTTACATCGAGGGCAACCCGATTTTAATTCTGCTTTACACTCAGCTGAACATGGTTCCATTTTACCGAATAAGGATCGTTGGAGTTGCATTGGTTACAACTTGCAATTACTACTAAAACCTCCTTACGTGATACATTCTGGTTGTTTCTTAAACAAGGTTGCAATGTTCGATCGACACCATAATGACCAATTGAATGAACTTTCCATATGTCTTTCTGTTGAATTAATCCGTTATAAAACACTGTTTTGCACCATTTTTAAGGGGTTCGTGAAAGTCGATTGGCCAAATTTAGTTCAAATGGAATCCATTGTACAATAAAGATAATATCTTTTACAATTTCCTTTATCGTGTTTAGCCGTCTTTGTACTAACATTTGAGAAATTCTCCGAGTCTTTACGCGATATTCTTCTTTAAGACTGCGTCCCATCCCACAGTGCTCTTGCTATCACTGTATACTGTGAGTTCTTTTATATCCCATTTACTGGTTAAATTTAGCTCTCTAAGTATCGAATCTAGTTCACTTATATTAATATGGTGCGTATCACTCGTCGGTCGTAGCCATGCTACATCTTCAATAACTACTCCTCAAATTAGAAAAACTACAACAAGTCCTATGGATGATGCATCACAGTAAAGCTCAGCTTTTCCATTCACTGGTACCAGCCATTTCCTACCAACCGAGTCCTCTTTTTCCAAACGGTGAAGCAACTCATTCATTTTTTCTTTGCAATCTTTAGAAACATACTCATTCCATGGAATATTTCTAGCTAACCGTCGGCATTTGCTGTGTGACAATTTATAAATTTGTTGAGAACTCGGAAGTCTCCTACTGGGCGTATCTTTCTACCTTTATTTTCTTGCGCAACACACATGAGCGGTATCAATACTTTAGGCGGACCCAATGCTTGCTCGTTATACGGCACAAGAATGCCAGAGTTGATCCATTCATTTATTTCTTTTCGGTAACTGCGTTCATGCTCTTCGCTCATCTTGTATTCGCAGATCGTATTATTAATTGCCGGCTCTTTATTCCAGTTCCACGATGCCGTCCACTTTTTTCCGTCGAGCTTTGCCGTAAAGTCCTGATGTTTTATTTCGTTGTCTTTTTTTATTATACTTCTTATATTATTTGCACCACATTTTGCCGTATCACATGCTAACATTCGGACAGTACGGTTTTTATCACCATAGATTACGGCTCCTCCGAAATTTTCAATAGCATCCATTCCAAAAATCAAATCAAACCCGAATGGTTTGTCTTTCACAATTAACGAATTAACCATCCGATATATTCCATCAATTTCCAATTTGATTACCATTTCACCTAGTACTTGCACAGTTCCTCCCAAAGTTGTGATGAATTTTTGACTTTTTGAAACAAGTCCACGTGTAGATTCAGCATGAACCACTGTAATTGAGCATCCAGAATCAATTAATGCTGTTCGGAACATTCCGTTTATTTTAACTTTTAATGATGGCAACGTTGTTTCCGGGAGAATGCTGGATGCCATTATTTCCAAATTCTCCCTTTTCTTTTTAAACCTTGCAATCGTTTGATGCAGTCTTTGGCTCAATGATTGCGTGAACATTTCTTGCATTTTGCCTCACAATCCCGTGCATAATGTCCAAATTTCCCACGATTAAAACATGTTATTTTATTTGTTCCGGCAAAACCAGTTGTTTGGGGAAGTAGTGATGTTGCTACAACCATCACATTATCGAAACCATCCAACAGTCGGGCTTCTTGAGTCACTCGTTCCAAAGTAACAGCAACCTCAACAGCCTTTGCAAATGTAAGTTCTTCAGGTTCCAGTAATAACCGTTTAATCGTAGCTCCATCGTTAAAGCCAGTAATAATAAACTGGTCGCACATCCTGTCATCTCTATCCGTAAATTTGCATCCTTCAGCAGCTCTTGCAATCCGTTGTGAAAATTCCGTCACACTTTTGTTACTTGCTTTTTTAATTGTTGCAAATTCAAAGCGTAGTATTAAAGATGACTTTGATTTAAAAAGCTTCATAATATTTTCCTCATCTCTTCGTAAGTCACTGAATCGTTTTATAGGTATGCCGGCAAGCATAGATCTTCTAATGCAGAATAAATCTCTGGTGGCAAACATGTTAATGTTATCGTTTATCTCTTCGCTTCGTCAATGTCTGTTGCTGCAATATATGTTCGCATTTGACAGATAAACCGTTAATGGTTGCCATCAGATGGCATAATGGCCGAAATAGCTTATTGCATTATTGCATTTGATATATATATATACTCATTCCAAACAATATATATTTATGATATATATTGTTTGGAATGAGTGTATCGATCCGCAAAATTAATTAAACGGATCGCATGCTTCAGACGGCGGTAAAGACATTGTAACTTACTTTTTTCTGTGCTTCCCCATACAATATTTGCATAATTTTAATAACTATGTATAAATGAGTAATAGAGTTGAGTTTTTTTACTTAAATATGTTCTGGATTTATATAAAACTCCAATGCTTTTAGAAATTTTTGTGCTAATATAGTCAATATGTGCTTTCCATGTGATGTTTTCATCAAGAAAAACACCCAAAAACTTTGTGACATAGTGTCTTTTTATCTCAGTATCATCAATAATAATTTTGGGCAAATTTGGGGGTAAATAAGCTTTTTTTGAGACAGGATGGAACAGAATCCATTTTTTTTTTGTTACTGTTTAGAGTTAGTTTATTGCATTTGAACCACTTGGATATATTTTTAAGTTGCTCGTTCATGCTGGAGAAGAGTTTGTAAATATCATTATTGGAAAGAAATAAGTTGGTATCATCAGCAAACATGATACTCATTAAATTTGAGGCTTTATTTAGGTCGTTTATATAAATCAAGAACAACAGTGGTCCCAAGATGGAGCCTTGGGGAACGCCACATGAAATATTTAGAAACTCATTAGAATAATTATTATTACTAAAAACAAACTGTTTACGGTTTGATAAAAAACTTCTGAACAATTTTATGACTTTGTAATTTACTCCATAGTATTTCAGTTTTTGTATCAAAATTTGATGATCGACAGTATCGAATGCTTTCGATAGGTCGATGAAAACACCTAAAGTATATTTAGATTTTTCAAAAGAATTTGAAATTTCACGTACAAATTGGATAATTGCATGTTCCGTAGAATTGTTTATTTTAAAACCAAATTGGTTGACGTATAACAAATTATTAGAAAGAAAATAGTTGTATAGTCTATTGAACATAATGCGTTCTAGTATTTTTGAAAATGTGCAGAGGACGGAAATAGGACGATAATTACTGATATTTTTTTGATCCCCCTCTTTTAAAATAGGGGTAACTTTTGCAATTTTTAATCGGTTAGGAAATACTTCTTGATGGATAGACGCTCCATATACTTTATAAAGAATATATTTTAATTGTTCAAAACATTCTATAACTATATTACCGTTTATGTCATCTGCTCCACTTGCTTTGTTTTTTTTAAGTGATTTGAATGCTCTTTCAAATTCTTGAAAGAGCATTCAAATCACTTTAGTTTTGAATATAATTCGTTGGAATCATTGCAATTATCCATCTGTACTAATAAATCAAATTTTGCTTTGGTAAAAGGAATTTTATTTGCTAGTTTAGGACCGATGTCAATAAAAAATTTGTTAAACTCGTGAGCTATATCTCTTGGATCACATATACGTTTGTTATCAACAATAATCATCTGGGGGAGAGAACCTGAGCATTTCTTTTGTCTACCACTAATTTTGTTCATTACTTGCCAAATGCGTCTTGAGTTATTTTTGAATTTATCTAGGAGTTTTGAGTAGTAATTTTTTTTCAAGTTTTTACGAACTTTTTCAAATAGATATTTGTAATCTTTATATATTTTCTCATTTGAAGATGATTTTGTTTTGAGATATTTTATATACAGCTTCTGTTTTATCTTGGATGATTTTTTAAATCTTTTTGTTACCCAAGGATTGTTGATATTTTTTGGAGTTATTGTTCTTTCAATAATAGGGAAGTTTGCATCATATACGGAGAAAAAAATTTTCAAAAAAATTATCGTAAATTTTGTCTGCATTGTCATTGAAGTTATTATGCTTCCAGTGCAGTAACGATAATTGGTTTTTAAACTGGTTTATATTAGTATGGTTAAAAGTGCGTGTTTTAATTTTGATTTATTTATTTTCATTTTCATATTTTGAGTTAAGTGTAAAAAATATTGGAAAATGGTCATATCAGTAATATCAGATTTTAGGATACCCGTTTGAATATTATTGTTGAATATATCTGTTGTAATGATATTATCAATCAAAGATGGTGAGTTTTTTGTAACTCTGGTCGGCCTATTTATTAAAGGAATTGCACCCGTTTCAAAAAAGGAGTCATAAAAGTTTTTAATTTTGTTATCTTCATTATACAGAAGACAATTCATATTTAGGTCCCCAATAATGAAACTCTTTTTTTTCTTTAATACCTTTTCTAAAAATACTTTGTTCAAAAAAAATGCTCAAGTTCTCGCTCACGCCGTCTGGTGGTCCATAACAACAGATTAATAAAATGTTTTGTGATTGATTGTTTATAATTTCTATAGTTAAAATTTCTTTATCGCCATCAGAAGCACTTAAATCATTCCTATCGTAATAAAAAATATTTTCATTCACATAAATAAGGACTCCTCCGCCGCGTTTATTTACTTGTCTTTTGAGCGAAATTAATTTAAAATGTGGAATATTAAAGTTAGAATTACTATCTAAGTCATTTGAAATCCACGTTTCAGTTAAACAAACTATATTAAAACGATTTTTTGTTTCATTTAACAAGTTACGAAGTTTTTCAAAATTGTTATTAAGACTTCGAATATTTACGTGTAGAATTCTAATTTTATTTAAATTTTTGTCATAAACATTTTAAAAAAGAAACCCTTCTAATTCGCATGGATAGTGATATAAGCAATTTGAGCAATTTTTTATATTAGAATTCAATTCAGTAAAGTTAAATTTTATAAATTCAAAATCACTTATTCTAGCCATTATTATTATTTATTTTAATTTATCAGATCATTCATTTTAGAAAAGTTTCTTTTTAAAATTTAGTGTAAGGAATAGGGTTTCTAAATTCTCTGCATAAAATTCTATCATATTTAATAATAGCATACTTACCTTCAATGCGCAATCAGTCCAGGTTTCATTCGGTTTTTCTTCTACTCCATCTATTCGGAGGTTATTTCGTCTAGATATATATTATAAATCGATTGTTTTTTTGCTCAAAATGTTCCACTCGTTATCATAGCATTTCTTAATTTGTTTTATCTTTTCTATTAGGTTTGTTTCTTGAAAGTTTAATGTAGTTTTAAAATCGCTCAAGTCTTTTTGAATATTCATCACATTGGATTTAATGTTATTTACATAAATTTCGATTTTTTCAATTCTTTCGGTTAATATTTTTAAGTTTGCACTCATTATCGACGCAAAGCTCTTTTCTTGTTCCTATAACAACTTTTCTGTTTCTTGCAGTAAACATATTTTTTGTTCCTCCAATTACTTGATAATTAATTTTTCTATATTTTTAAACGAATTTCCCATATTTGTAAAGTATTTTATAATTTAGCACGCTGAAAAAAAAACGCGTCTGTTCGTTTCAACACGCTGCTTTCAAAAAAATATCACGCCCCCCCCCCTGTGTAGTCTATATAATCATTGTCACGTAATATATTAGGATCAAAATTTCATAAGTATGAATTTAAAATATATTACCATTTAATGCTGACTTCATTTATAGTATATTATTTACAAACTGTTTTATGAATTTTTATCGTTGCGTTTTTAATATATTGTTTTTGTACAATATTATTTCGGACGTACTAGATATACTTCTAAGTGCAATAACTTGAAAACGCAATCTTGATTTCGGTTTTTCTAAGGGGATGTGATATTTTATTACAGCGGTCTTTCGTAAGGTGCGCTTAAAGCGCATGCGAACAAACCGTTAAGACATTCTAGGTCTGCGATTTTTATAAAATTCAAAATCTTATTTTGAATTATGCGAAAGACTGTTAGCCGAAATATACAGCTTTTCATTTAGTTTTAGCTCGAAATTCTTTGTCAAAAGTTGTTATTTTTTTAGTTTTTAATTATGGTAAAAGTAGATAGAGTTAAAGTCAGAAGACAACGAGCAGTAAAAAGAAAGAAAAATTTTAATGTAAAGGTGTCCCGTTGCTGTAAAGTTGTAGATATTGTAAATCCTCCCTCTTTAAGTGTTAATAATGTACCTTTTGTTTATAATAAAACTGACATTTCCAATTCATTGAGTTCTTCTTATCAAAAAGTTAAAGCTTTTTTCAACTCACTACCCGAACAAAATTCCCATTTCAAAAACAAAGATGTGACTGGTTTCAAAATAAATGACTGTTCTCTTTTGAATGATGCTGTAAGTGTTTTGTGCTGCCAAACTTGTTTACAAATGTCTTTAACATTAATTAAAAAAAAAGCGAGGACTTGCTTGTGAACTTTCAATTATTTGTTCAAAATGTATCAAAAAGACTTTTACAATTCTTAATTAATCAATAAAAAGGGTAGCTGCGGTATGAACACACGAACAATATATAGAATGCGAACTCTTGGAATAGGACATTTTTGGCTTCAAAAATTTACAACCCTCATGAACATACCAAAACCAATGACGCAACAAAACTATGATAAACTTGTTTAGAAAATAGCAAATATTGCAGAGGAGGTTGCATGATAAGCAATGGCTAATGCTCTAGCTTATTTAAAAAAAAGTTTCAAAATGATGAGATTTGCATTTCAAAATGATGAGATGAAAATTGCAAAACTTTAGAAAAAGAAGGCAAAACATACGAAAAAGTAGGTTTTTAATTTTAACTAGATTTTATATGTAATATTTGGTATATTTGTAGATTTTTTAATTAATTTTTTTACTTTTTGTAAATTACTAAAGAATTAATGACTAAAGAACCATTTGATGACTGGTTTACCCTTTCAAGAAATTACCTTTTTTTTGACACCATTTTAGGCGGACAGATCTTCAGACCCAGGACTTTTTCTTACAAATCTGTTTCGTTTAAAACACACATACACCTATTATAAATGTGTTACCAAAGTTTTACTTGGCTTTTTGAATTACTTTTTGCTGAAAATTGGCTCTCGCAAATCTTTTTTTTTTTTGGCTTGATTTGGGGTTAATACAACAACCGTTGACCAAAAAAAAATTATTCTTGTTAAATTTATGCTTTTGTTATATTGTTTGTTAGGTTATTTTAAAAACATTTTCTTACTGTGTATATTTAAAAATCAGGGGGGGGGGGGTAATTAACTTTATAGTTTTATAACAACTTGTTATACTTTAAAAGATAATCTTGTTGCTGTTTAGCTATATATATTTATTTATGTAGAATACCTAACCAGTTTAAAATTATATATACAAGTTGAAGTGTAAAAACCATTTCGTAAACTTCGATCTAAACATAACCATTCGATATCGATTAAAAGTGAGCTTAAACCTTTTTCGAAACCCATCTCACGCGGTTTCTTAAAATAAAATGTAAGAATATTTTTGCTCCTGCTTAACTCGAGAGCCCATCAAGATTTTGAATATAAAGACTGTTTTTTCAAGAATAAGTGTTGGCTAAGAGTCTCAGATCCACTTTTTATAATAAAAGAATAGATTTCAACAAGTTTTCGTAAGGCGAAAACTTTTAGAATTGTTGCTTAAACACTCATTATACAATTGTATAAAATTTTGATTATTCCAGGCATAATTAGAAATAATATTATTGCCTATAGTTTTTTTAACATTTTTATAGAGAGATTTCCCGCTGAGTCCAATTACAATAGATATTGGCAAATGATCATTCATATTTTGAGATGTAAAAGGGGCTACAATACAATTCTCATTTTGAAGAGAAGTATTCCTTGAGAGAACTATGTGATTAATGTAAGATGGGTTTGGTAATGTTGATACGTTATTTTAGGGTCAGAACCTTTAATTACGTCCACTAGCTCATAATCATTTGTTTTTATAAATTTTGATGAAAACGTGGAGTAGTTATTTTTCGTGAAGTTCATCTTTCTAATAAATCATATATTCCGTCAGGAAACGATTGAAAATCAATCAAGTACAATTAACCAACACTTTCATAACTATTTATAAGGCATTTATCTGTATCTAATTGATTTGTGTATTATTCCAAAGATGTTCGATTATTTCGCGATGAAGAGAGATAAATACCAATAATGATGTTAGTATTATTTTGATAAGGTTTATAACAAGAATATGGTCATCTTCGTGGTTCTTCACAAATAATGACATTTTGAAACCAAATGGTTTTTTTTTGTCTGGTGGAAGTATGAAGAGTGAGTATTTTTGCAACTAGTTGCCATTTATTAACATTTGTTACGTATTTCTTCATTTTTTATTTACACAGTTGAGCACCAGAAAATCGTTTTATTTCGATGATGGGGGAATAAAATAATGACTGAAAATAAAAAATTTAAAACTCTTGCTGCCAATAGATAATTTATGTTACTAAATTTTTACTGAATATTTTATTACTTTTTAAAATAAGTGTATTTACCACTGCTGCGCAATTTTTGCACTTTACCAGATTTTGAAGATGCACATTGGCCTCTGTAAACATTTTTCAATGTATTTTTGTGGAAGTTTAAGTCGAATCTTTGCACTGGCATATATGCAATTCTTCTCAAGAATGTACTGCCAACTTTGAGCAAAAAATAGATTCAAAAATAATAGGGAAAGACGCAGCAAATATTTAAGATAAATCTAATAATGAATTTTAATAGAGAATAATTATCTTTTGTTTTTTAATATCCATTTATTATAAAAAATTCAAAACCGTTTGACTATTTTATAATAAATGACTTCATCTAACTCAAATCTTTTTAAAACACCAGTTTTAAAAAGATTTGAGTTAGATGAAGTCAGGCTTTTACTACTGCTTTGCAATCATAACATTTTTGAAATTCGCATGTAGGTAGCCATTTTTGAAATTCGTATGTAGGTAGCCATTTTTGAAATTCGCATGTAGGTAGCCACTGCTTTGTTTTTATATATGCTATATACAGTATATAATTATAAAGACACTTCTTCAAAGTTGCTGTTGATTTCGAACGATCAGATTGTATTCTATTAACGTCGTCAAAATTAAATTCAAGATCATTTCAGCATTAAACTCTGAATATAATATTTTTTAAAGAATTCCAAATGTTGATTCAGTTAGAGATAATGTTAATTAACACACATATGTTTATTTAGATGACACAAATATTAATAAATAACATACAGATAATATTAATTAATAACACACTCTTTCTAACTAATTTACAAAAACGTATATTCAATACCTTGGGTAAACTCACATGTTATTAAATAGATATGCATGTTTACGAACAAAAAAGTTTAACGTGAGTGCAATTCAACTACCTTCTGGTATCAAGTGCAAAAAAAGTTTTTACTTAAATATTATCTTTTAAAACACTTTTTACATTACACAAAATTTTTATATACCCCCTAACAATCCGGCCTCAAAAAATTTGGTTCAATGAGGCGTTATATACAAATATATAAAATACAATCATTATAAATACAATATAAATTTCTTAACCAAAATAAGCCCAATTGTAAAAAAAGGAAAAGATATTTTGGATTCATATCAAAACTATTTTAAGGTATAAAAATAAAAAATAAAGAACATTAACATGATTTAAAAACAAACAAAAAAAAACTGTGAAAATAGTTAAAAACTTGTTGCAAACATTTTCAAAAATTTTCATGTTTCTAAAGCGTTTCATAGTTGAAAGAAATGTAATATATATATATATATATATATATATATATATATATATATATATATATATATATATATATATATATATATAATAATAATTTTATAATAACTTTAACTACTGCAATAAAGAACTAAGTTTGAATTATTTGCTCTTTACGAGAAAATTCTATAACATTGTTACGCCGCAGATTTATTATTGAATCGGCTATCACTCGAGCAGTTTCTCTCTATGTAAAACATTTTATTATTTCTATTGTTCTGTAATTTACACATAGCTATTTATAAATATTTTGATTAATTAAAAAAAAACTCCTACCTGATAACCGCCAGACGTAACCATAGCAATGGGAATGTTCCTATCTCTTGCTGATTTAAATACTATTTCATCGCGTTTTATAACACCCTGAAGTTAAAAAAAAGTTAATTCTAATATTATTCTTTAATTAACAGAAAAAATTCATTAGTGGCATCACATAATTTCAACAAAAAATTACAATTTTTAAAACATTCTCCTTGATTTAAATGTAAATCAAGAAGTATTGCACAAAACGAGCCGTCACAGAACATCGTGAATATCAACATTATTGCATGTTAAAATTATTACATGCTAAGGTATTTACATGTTAGGTTATTGATTTTTTAAGATCGTTGCATAAAAAATCAATTCAATTTAATATATAATTTAACGACAAATATAAACCGATATAGAGATATGGATTATTACAAAGATCAAGTAAAAAACAAAACTTTTTAAATATATTTTTTCTTAGTCCAGAAGGTTCGGATTCCATATCCACAAAAATGATGCAATCTATGTAAAAGTAGAAAAAACTAAAAGATTTTTATACAGCAAATTTATGTTATCTCCGTTATCATTCTTTTGTTTTATCTCCGTTATCATTCAACCATGGCAAAAATAAATAAATAATAATAATCGAAAGTTTATAAATTCAGCAACTTTTTACCATTTAACTTTTTTACCTTATCACTCACACTTAGCATTCCTAATGGATCACCACATAAAATATCAGTACCTAACAAAAAAATATTAAGTACAAATTTGGGTTATATGTAATAAATTCAAATTCCTCAATAATCAAGTTAAAACCCTTGAAGTTTTAGGGAACCTTATTTTCAAATAACAGTATATAATAAAAAACCCCAGGCAAAAACAAATAATAATCAAATAAAAGTATTTACCAGCATTATACAAAATGAAATCGGGTTTTGTTTCTTTAAAAGCCACATCAAGGTTTCTTAAATTTTAAAAACATTAAAACAATTATGTTCTTTTTAATTGAAATAAATTAAAAATATCCTATTCACAATTTATGTTAATTTATGTTTGTTGAGAACTCATGCTTGGTGTTTGCTGAGAACTCATGATGCTTGATGTTTGCTAAGAACTCATGATGCTTGGTGTTTGTTGAGAACTCATGATGCTTGGTGTTTGTTGAGAACTCATGATGCTTGGTGTTCATTGCTAAACAGTTCTTATTAAATGTCAAAAGCTTAGAAAAAAATTTATGAATACAAAGTTTTAGCTATTTCATTTTGCAACCGTTAAAAAAATATAAACTAAATAATAATATAATACTAGTGCTATAAAAATTTAAAATTTTTGTTAATAAAAAGCTAAATCTCTGACTTCACCAAAATTGTTAAACTTCAACTAAAGCTAATTAAGTCTAACCAACCCTCAAAATTATCATAAAAGCCCTTGAAAAAGTAAGGTCGGCAATTTATTTTTGGTAAGCATCAAGGTCAACACAACATTTTTAATACAAAAGTTTTACAATTACAACGTAGAAACAAGGTCAGCAAAAAACTTTCGACCTTAGACACGATTAGGTTGGCAGTAAGGTTGGCTATGGAGAATGCCGACCCTAATTCTGAGGGCTGAATCTTACAAAAAGTTGATAATGTTCATCTAATAAGTGCAGAGTTGTGATGAAAGCATTTTATCACAACTGATAATGCAAATTAAAATTCATTATTTAACAGTTATATAGCAATGCAAATTAATAATCATTAATTAAACAGTTATTATTAATGCATGTATTTATATCTAAACTTATACCTATAACTTGTATATATCTAAATATATATCTTTATATCTAAATATAGAAATCGCATTTAAATTTTGCAAATCTTTTTTGTATTTAAAAGTTCTTGTTTTTATTTGAAAGTATTGTATCTTGTTTGTATTTAAAAGTTGGTTTTAAAATTAAGTATAAATTATCGAAAAGTTGGTTAAAAAAATAAAATTGCAATTTAAAGAAATCGTTTAATATTAAAGGTAAATACTTATGATGATTATATTTAGAGTAATGTTTTTACCTGTTTAATATTACCTAAGTTTTGTTTTACAACTTCTGAAGTAAATTAAAATATAAAACTTTTCGAAGGATTGGTTTTGGTTAATTAACTAATGATTTTGCTAAATTCAGTCAAAGAAACTATAGGTTTTACTCAATTCTTAAGGGAGCCACGGTCCCCAGATTTTTTCAAAAAGGAATTTTTTTTTTTTTTACGAAACAGATTTTTAATAGTAAGTTTTGATATTTTAGGGTTTTTGGTGCAATGACCCCACTAAAAAGTAACGCCGTGATCAATAACTCTAAGTGTTATACTTTAATACAGTTTAGATATATTATTAGTCTACAAAAAAGCCGAAAGTTAAGGCTACAATCTCACGGATAAAAAGTGAAAAAAAATGTTGTGGTGGCCCATGTGAATTATCAAACACAGATCCAAGCACTTTAAGTTAGGTTATTCAGTACTATTTACTATCTTATTCATATAAATCCTAATGCAAATATCGTATTAGTGACTTAGCAAATTAGCAACAACATGAAATCAATTTGAGCTACAGTAATCTTAAGTTCACCTCTTATAACTGATAAATCTATTAATAGGAAAGTTAAAGATCTTCTCATACTTGTTAAGGATATTATTCGCAAGCACGGAAAAGCAAACGCTAAAAGAAATCTTGATGCAAACTTGGACAAACTTTTAAATATTTCTGTGTGTTCCTGTTCATTAGATGTGTTTTCCTGTCTTGAGGTTGACAGCAAGCTCGATCAGATAACTAAAATAAGAAAAACAATAAACTCACCTCAAGGAGAAGTATTAAAGAAATGCATTGAACCTGAACATCACCTCACATTTACTTATGAAGATGGAAATCGAGTGGAAATTATTTGATGCATAGGACAATTCCTGTTTCTGGTGCAACAGACTTAGTTCTTGCTATAGAGACATTCAGTGTTTTACAAGAACTTAATTGTTTGGAAAGTATACAAGCTGTCCTTCTTGATAATACTGCTATCAATAATGGACCAATAAGTGGCTTAGTGGTAAAACTAGAAGGGTTTAAAAAAAAAAAATTACATCTAATTGGATGCGCCTTACATTAAAATATACTTCTGTTACGAGCTCTTTTTATAAAACTTGATGGTGACACAACTGGGCTAAGAAGCTTCAGTGGTCTACTTGGCAAAAGATGTACTGAAAATATTCAGGATAAAAATCAAGTTTTGTTTGAACGTATTGAAAACCCAATTGTAGACAGATATATTCCAGAAGAAATACTAATAGACCTTATTTGCGATCAAAGACTATTTATTTGAATATTGCAAAGGAATAGACTTTGGTAAAGTTTCTTGTAATTGGGCTGCCTATAAAATTGGACCGCTTAACCATGCAAGGTGGTTGACTCTAGCTATTTGCCTTCTCTATTTATATACTAAAGACAATCAACAAACCGCTTCTTTAAAAAAAACTTGGTTCGAAATAAAAAAATCTTCAAACTTTCACGAATTCCCGCCCTTATTTTTTCTATTATTACTAGGATAAATAATTTCCCCTTTGATGATGTTAAACTTATTGTTAAAAAAACATTTAAAAAAATGCACTGTGCCTGAAAATATTCTTTATGCCATGCTAAAGATAATGACAGCAAGATATGAAACTTTGGTTTTCAAATCTTACTGGCTATAAGACAAAGGTATTTTTTTATAGTTAACTAAAGTAAAGTTTTGAAAAAAAAGAATAAATTAAATGTGGTAATTAGCTTCGGTTTATATTTATAGAGTAAACAATGAAAGTTTGAAAGTAAATTTGAAGAAAATTCTGTAAATTAATTTTAATGCTAATCATTGGTATGAGTTGACATCAGCATTACAAAAATTAAGGTGAAAATTAACACAACATTTCTCAGTTGAGCAAATGCAATATATGATTGACAATAATGTTAAACTTTAAATTCCCGACTTTCCATCTTACTCCTAGAGTGTTGAGCGAGCGGCAAAACTTGTGTTGGAAGCATTCCAATATGTTTATGAATTGAAGAATCTACACAGCTGCTTTTTGACTAAACTATTAAGCAGGAAGATTCATAAACCATATATTTCAAAAGGGCATTACTTCCATTCTTATGATGATATTTTTTAATTGAAAATGTTTTCCTAAAAATATATATCCCTGTTCAAAATTTTTTAATTGTGAAAATGTTTATTTTGATATTCTGATGTAAATATAAGAATAAAAGTTTCACTATTTAAATCTTCAAATAGGCAACAAGTTGTTTTAAATTTAGCTAAATTGTTATAAACTATTATAAATTTAAATCATTCAGCAATGCAAAATATAATAAAAAACATTTAAATATGAACATATTTAAAACGTCAATTTTTGCGTATAACGATACTTAACGATAGATATAACGCATCTTAAAAATTAAATCTGCAAGCAATTCTTCATCCAAAATCTCTCAAATTTTGAGAGTAATATTTTAATTGTCTTCAACTACTGCAATATGCGGAACTAAAATTGACCTACCCTAATATATATACATATATATATGTGTGTGTTTGTTGTGTGTGTATAGATAGTTATATATATATATATATACATATACATATATATATATATATATATATATATATATATATATATATATATATATATACATATATATACATATACATATATATGTATGTATATATATATATATATATATATATATATATATATATATATATATATATATATATATATATATAAACACAGTAATAAGTGCAGAGTTTTGATAAAAGCAACTAATAATGCAAATTAAAATTCATTATTTAACAGTTACATAACAATACAAATTAATAATCATTAATTAAACAGTTATCATAAATGCATACATTTATATCTATATCTATATCTATATCTATATCTATCTATCTATATATATATATATATATATATATATATATATATATATATATATATATATATATATATATATATGTATGTATATACATATATCTCGATATATCTATATCCATATATATATATATATATATATATATATATACACACACAACAAACACATACATATATTTATACGAATATATATAAATATATATATGTTTATGTATACAAATATATACATCTACGCATGTATATTAGGGTGTCCAAAAAAACACTTTTTTTTTAATTTCAAAATAGAAAAAAATTCCATTTAAAAATTTTTTTTGAAGGAAAAAATTTTTAAATGGAATTATTTGTTCACAAAGGAATTCTCATATAAACGGTTATAAAAGTCGTAACAGTAAACTTAGATAAAATATGATACAAGAGTATCATATTTTATCTAAGTTATAAGAATAACAACTTCACAGATTTTTGATGCAAGTGTAAAATATAGTATAAATCTAGTTAAAAAACCTATTATTTTGAAATTCATATAAAAAATGGTAGAACAGCTAAAAAAAGGATGATAATGGGACAGAATAAGAAAAAACGGATATTTACAAAAAGGTTGAGGTATATTTACCTATTGAAGTACCTACTGAGGGATTTACCCCAGAGACAGCTTCCATCTAATGGTGATATTTTAAGATACTGTTAAATTATCCTTCACAAGTCACAGGTTAAATACAAACCCACTTCTACTAATGTTGGTTGCAAATTGAAATCGAAATCCAAGGATCTTGTTTGTAAAAACGGTGTTTGTACAGATCCTGATAATTCTTGCTTGGTAGGTAGGATTAAAAAAATTGGGGATAATGCTGGGTTTGGCAAGAAATTTTTGATTTCTGGGTACAATATAAAGACCAAAATCATTAAACTTATTTAAAAATACAAGAAATTGATTAAATTGTTTTCTCTAAACTGGGACAGCAGTCTTGATAAGCAATCAAAGTTAGATTTTCTCACAGAATCCTATCAGCTTTTTGACATCTGGACTAAGAATTTTGAAAAAGATATTCTTGCTAATATATTGAGAACAGATGATGCCAAGCTGGAAGATATAAAGTAAGTTCATTAAACAACACTTTTTTGAGTAGTGAGATTTTCTTTCCGATTTAAAGTAACTTAAGTAATAGCATATTATTTCCTTTCAAATATTTACGATTAACTCTTTCCATGGTTTGGTCATCCTCCAAGAAAAACTAGAACAGTTATTAATTTATTCATAAATGCCTTAACAGATTTAAATATTTTTTAGTTTTTATGAAGACCAGAAGTTGGATAGGAAAGGATATATGGGAACAAAAGTCGATGGTGACTACAGTAGGAGAATACTGGATGCAAATAGGATAAAGAACAAGCTAGATAAGTTGAGAAGACAACAAAACATCGTTGATATCTTTTAAGTTTTTCTGTCTCTCTAAAGAATTAGAGACAGAAAAACTTAAAAGATATCAACGATAATTTGTTGTCACATGACTCCATGACAGAAGAGATTCAATTCAACATTGAGGAAGAAATGTCAAACGAGGACTCTGAAATCAGCAAGGAAAAACATTTCCTGGGTAACAGTCGGAAATGCAGGTATAGTATTATTTTAATAACATAGTTGTAATTTTCACAAACTAAAGCTGTTTTATTGAAAAGTATATAATTATAAATAGGTAGAAAAATATTATAAAAAGATGCCTAGTTACAAATCTGGAGATAGGAAAAATCTAGCAGTGAATCTTAAAAAGCTCATTGAATGTGCTCATGGAATGTTATTTCAGAAACAAGGTTTAATGTTGGTGTATTACCTCATCTGGCAGTTTTAAATGAAATATTTAAAGCTGGAGGTATAGAAAATAATGATATACTACTTTCACAAACCATACTTCATAGAAAAAAGTTCAAATATGTAGAACTTGAAGGAGACTTGGAGTGGATTTCATTAACGAAACATCTTAAAGGCCTACAGCTTATTCTTCATTTTGATACTAAACTGTTGGAACAAATTACTACTGGGCTTAACATTATTCAAAATATTGAGCGACTTGCAGTCTCAGTAAGCTCCTCGAATGACAATACAATGGAAGACCACCTTTTAGGTGTTGTTCAATGTCCCTCTTCAAAGGGAGTTGACCAAGCAGTACAAGTGCACAGTCTTTTAGAATGTTATGGATGTAAAGAGCAGATCATTGGTATATGCTGTGATACAACTGCAAGCAATACAGGCAGAGTCAATGGAGCAGTCCAAACTCTTACAGATATTCTGAAATTACCAATGTTGTGGATAATGTGTAGGAGACACAAATATGAAGTACATGTATCTCACTATAAGGCTGCTCTTACTGGTGAGAAAACTAAAGGTCCAAGAAGAGCTCTTTATGTCAAGCTAAAGAACAAGTGGCCTCAAATCTGCATTGAGAAAAGTCAGTAAGAAGATTGGTAATGCTTTGCCTCTCAGCATGGGACACCATACATTGTACTTAACTCCGCAACTCTGTGTTTTGTCCTTTGGGGATAAAGAAGTTCTTTTTGAAACAAAGCTCATACTCAATCAGAGCTAAAAATTCTGTTAGCTCTGATTGAGTATGAGCCAAATAAATTTCAGCGTTGTAAACCATCAAATGTACAAATTGGAAAGACCACAGAGCTACCTGAGCAAAGATTTCCGAGCAAAGCTACCTTTTCTTCAAACATTTTAAATTATCAAGAGCAAGTATAAAAGAATGGGTCTTAATACTGTAGATGTTTTTAACCATCCTAAGTTGCTAGATTTTATTGTATAGATCAAAAACATATCTGTTGTAAATGATGGTGTAAAAAGAAACTCATTAAAGATTTTATTTCAGCTGCTAGAGATGAAGATCGCCTTCAAAATGTAGTAAAATGTTTTTGTAGTAAAAAAGTATAGAAAAAACTTGACTAAGAGTATGACCAAAAAGGAGCCTGGGAACTGTTTAAAAAGTTGTATTTTTTGAGACATGTTTCATCACAATAAAATTTTAAATTTGCTAAAAAATATTAGTTTTTAATGTATTTTTTTTTTGTATTTTCATATTTATAATTATAAACTATAAAGTTAAATAGTAGCGAAAACAATTGGAAATGATTTATACGCATCTAATTGTTTTGTTTTAAAAAGTAAACAAATTGTGTTTTCTATTGATGTTAAAGCTAGCTTAACTTTAAAACCGCAAAACTCAGATTTTCCATCTAGCACTTTCTGTCAAAATAAAACAGTCAAACTTTTTTTTGGAATTATTTAGGTCACATAGAATAGGAATCAGTAGAGGAGAGCTTTTCTTTTTTTTGGTACACCCTAATGTATGTATGTATGTATGTATGTATGTATGTATGTATGTATGTATGTATGTATGTATGTATGTATGTATGTATGTATGTATGTATGTATGTATGTATATATATATATGTATATACATATATATATATATATACATACGTATATACACAAACACATACATACATATATATATATATATATATATATATATATATATATATATATATATATTATATTTATACATATGTATATACATATATATATATATATATATATATATATATATATATATATATATATATATATATATATATATATATAATATTTATACATATGTATATACATATATATATATATATATATATATATATATATATATATATATATATATATATAAACACACACACATTTATATATATATATATCAATCTTTTAGAGGTCGGCATCAGGTTGGCAAAAAAATTTGATACAAGGGTCTGACCATAAAACATAGAAACGAGGTCGGCATTTCATCGGTTTTTTGCTGACCTCAAAAACTTTTAGGTCAGCATTGCCGAATACCAAACCTAATTCTGAGGGTTGATATATATATTTATATATATCAGGGTGTTCCAAAATGATGCAAATTTTTTTTAGTTTTTAACTGTTTTTAGATTTTTAATCAGTTTCATATGTATTTTTATCAACTAAAAGCAAAAAAAAAAATCAACAAATTTTCATATTTGACCCCCCCCCCTGCTCATTTTTTTGTGTTTTTTTTTTCTAAAAAAATGACACAAAGGACTAAAATTATTTTTGATAATCAACTATGTTCGCATTTTTCATAATTTTCTTGTGTAATTTTGTTTAATAAAGCTTAATCAAATGATATTTTCAAAAAAATTTCATATTTGGTCCCTCATAACCCCTTTAAAGTCATTGGGGCAATGCACAAAGCACAATGGGAATGAGTACAAAGAAATTCAAAATCTAATTTTTTTTAAATTATAACAAAACAACAATATTTTAAAGGTATGATAAAAAAGAGATTGTTTATTTTTAAAAATTAAATTTTTGAATTGCTTGTTTATTTATGTGAGGAAGAACTTTTCAGTGGTGTTCTACTGCACATAAAAGAAATTCTTTCTGTTCTTCATCTTTTGTAATAGATGTTGCATAGTCTTGAATAAGTTTAACAGCTCGTTTCTGCTGTATCGTTTACAGATTTCAGTGATTTAACATGCTCAAACATGTGTTTAAAATTTGTGTTAGCTTTCCAAAACGTTGGGGATTTTGTCAACCAACCACCATACTCGTTTGAATATCCAAATAAATTTAGAATGTTGCTTGATTTTGGTCCAATTAAATCAGTCAAACAAGTTTTTTTTTTTTTTTTTTTTTTTGTTATTTACCTCCTCAAGGCCATGAAGGCCACTACAGACGAGGAGGCTACTCAATAGTGGTTATAACCTTCTCTCAACTCTATAACTCTGAAACACGAACCTCGATGAACAAGGCCGCTGCGCGTAGGAACAAGGCCGCTGCGCGGAGAAACAAGTTGAGCGCAGTACTACCAGGGACATGGTGGGGATCGAACTTGGAACCTCTCGCTTCTGAAGCGAGCGCTTTACCACTACACCACTACCGCATAGTACTCTGCTTCAGAAGAAGAAATTGTGGAAAGTCTATATCATGCTCACAGTTTTCTTTTATATTTTTCAGAATTGCTTTAGCAATTTTAGTTTTATCACGATCAGATACCTTATCAGAAAATAATGAAAGAGGGGACATTTCTTTGGTTAAATACCAAAGATGCCGATTAAATGTCTCCAGGAGAGCAACAGCAACATAATTGTCAATTTTTTAATAAATAAGCATTTTTTTGTAGAATTCCAAGTCATTAAATGGGGAATCAATTGTGCTTGTGCACGTAAGCCATATTTTTACATAAAATAGTAAATTTACAAAACCTAGATAATTTCTCTATAAAACTTTATTCATACTCTGCCAGGTCAGCAAAAGCAAACATTTTTGATGTGTACAAGATCGTACACATCCATCTAGCATGATGGAAGGCTCCAGGTTTGTGCCACTGTATATTTATTTGTTTTGGATTGAGTAATTGCAAAGCAAGTTGACAACATTCTCGATAATCATCTCTTAATATTTTTCGAGATGTCCGTTTAAGTAAACCAGGCAAAAAAATTATTACTTCTGCTTGTTTGGTCTTTAATACTGGTTCTTTGAGTTTGATTTTTCTAAAAGTAGCAGCGTGGAAAATAAGAAATCAAAGGCAAGCAGTCGATTTGACCAGCTAACACATGGAATTGGCAGTCAATTATTTTTTTTTAGACAGTCAAAATTTTTATTTTTTTCTTTGTTCAAATTTTCATTTGAGTAATAGTTCTTCATAATTAATACTAAATTTTTAATGCTCAAAAATTAACAAACTCAAATTCTTTTATGTTTTAAAATAATAATTTTAAATAAAATCAATGTATTTTTTAAACTCGCAAATAATTAATGTTCAAATTACCAGCTAACGTTAATTTGTTTAAAATTACGCTCGTGCAAATATATTTTTATTCAATTAAAAAAAGAAGTTTGATAATATCCGATTAATCTAATGTTAAACTTTTTTTTTTAATATCAAAACAAGTTTTACACAATATTTAAAAATTTTTTCTTTAATACTTAATACTAAAAGATATCGTTTTATGAATGCTATTGAAAAAAAAAGTGTGTGTTTCTTTTTATTTGCCTTCAAGATGGATGTTTGAAGTTTCTATTAATAATTCAATAGCAGAAAGGAAAAAAAAAAAAGTAAACTCGCAATTGATAATTTAAAATTTATTTAAAATAATTCATTCATTGCAATGGGTTTTCAAAGGCTGGAAAAAGTTAATGAAAAGATTAAATTTAAAAAAGAAAAAAAAATTCAGTTACATACAAAAAATTGTGAATAATAAATAAAGGTACATATAAAAATTATAAATAATTTTATCTCTCTAATTTTAATGAGAAGAGATATAAAATATTTTTTTATCTATGCTCAATTGAAAAATTATAAAAACTTTATTAACACTCTTACTATTTAAACTTGATACTTAATATTAAAAAGACAATTGTTTTATGAAACACCACTAAAAAAATTACTAATGTTACATAGAACGAGATTTTACTAAACATATATTTTTAAGAATCCTATTATAGAAAACTTTAAATTTACCCGTAAATCAATCATTTATTTCTTACATTTGCAGCAAAACTTATGAGAAAATAAAAAAAAAATTTAGAGAAAAAAAAAATATATAGTGACTAAGTACATTAAAGCAAAAATGTTCTCAGTTATATACAGCAATTATGCTATATTTTTATATTATTATAAAAATAATATATTAGATATTTTCATTAAAACAATAATAAAATAAGAACTTCAATCATCCAAACAAGTGAAGCAAAAAAAAATAAAATAAAATAAAAAAAAAAAAAAAAGATATACAGTGTCTCAAAAAGTTATTCAACCAAACATTTTTAAAAATATTTTTCTTAAAAAAAGTGCTGTATTTTCGTAAATTTAGACTTTTTTGGTAAACTCAAGATTAATAAAAATAAAAGAACATGTTTTTAAATAGATTTTATTTATTTTAATGTAAAATATGAATCACAAAGTTTTCAGTCTTAAAATAAAGGAATTTAGATCGTTTTTTTATTGTCAAAAAAATATTCAACCACACATTATTTGCTTCATAATAAATTATTATATAACAAAACAATTATTTAATACTCTGTTGCTTTATATACCCTTTGCTTGGATTACAGCTTCTAGATGCCTAAGCATTGATTCGACTAAAGATTTTGTTTCTTCTGGTCGAATCTTTTCCCAGGCTACTTTAATTACCACTTTGAGGTTATGTTTTTCGGAAAATGACTGATCTCCAATTTTTCAGTCTAAAATTTCCCACAAATGTTTGATGGGATTTAGGTCCGGTGATTGTGCGGGCCATTCCAAGACCTCAACATTATTTTCAGCAAACCACTCCTTGGTTTTAGTGGCAGTATGCTTTGGATTGTTATGTTGCTGAAATATAAAATCATATCCTAGCTGGAGTTTTCGAGCAGATGACTTCAAATCTGTATTGCACCTGTTCCATTATTTTCGAGCAGATGACTTCAAATTCTGTGTTGCACCTGCTCCATTATAGTATCAATAAATTGGAGTTTTCCAACACCCTTCTAAGCCATTGAACCCCATATCATCACATTACCGCCACCATACTTGACAGTTCCTCTAACGCAGCTAAATTTGTAGGCTCTTAATTCTTTGGCTTTTCTCTAAACTTTTTGGGCTCCATCTGATGACTTTAAGTTGAATTTCGATTCACCGCTCCACAGGACCTTTTTCCAGAAACTTAACGGCATATTTTTGAACTTCTTAGCAAACTCCAATCTTCTTTTCATGTGTTTCTTAATCACATATGGTTTATTACGCACAAGTCACCCTTGAAATCCCTGGTCTCGGATACAATTTCTGATTGTCTGATGGGATAATTTGATTCCATAATTCTCTTCAGCTTGCTCAGCCAGTTTTTGAGCAGAAATGAAGTGATTTTTCTTGACTTAAAAGTCTTTTTTTTGTGACCCTCCTCTTCTTTTGTGGCTGTTGTTTTGATCAAATTATACTTCTTCATTATGTCGGATACTGTATTATGAGGAATTCCTGTCTCTTGCTGAACCTGACGATAGGTTTTACCCTGATTGACTAGATTGACAGCTAAATTTCTCTGAGAAACAATATGAGTATTTTGGGAAGATATCTTGTACTCTGAGAATTTTTGGGAAGACTTGTTTGAGAATGATAATAGCAATGAGACTGACCAAGAACTGAAAAGATTCACCTGAAAATAAAATTGATCATGATATTTGTTTAATGAAGAAATAAATCCTATTCAAAATGATAGTAAATTAAGCAAATTATCTATTGAGATAACTAACTATATAATATTGACACTGAGATTGACTCGAGTTGATGATGTTGACAGTTATGAATTTCAGGATCAATTTTTGATCAATTAGAGTTTGAACTTGGCAGCATAAAAGCCCCTCAATTTGCATGCACAAACCACAAGTTTAATATTTCTATATTTAATACTATAAGGTCATGCAAACAATTGAAAACTACTTTGTCAATACTTTGTTCATTTGCTAAACAGACTCATAAGACATTTAAAATAGCTCAAATATTTTAAAAACAAACAAATAAGATTAAGAAACAATAAAATTAACTTGTTGGTCATCAAGCTTTTACAATGTAGATTTGTTTTTACAAAGCAAATCAAAAAAATTATTTTAAATAAACAGTAAAATGTCCACTTACTCAAGCAGAGATTGAGTTCTATATATCAATAATGCTCCAGCATATAGATTTACACTTTTAAATCACAGACAACGCGTACCAGTGATTTGTGTATCACTGGTACGCGTTATATCGCGTACATTTGTTAGAAATGCAATATGAGGAAATGGCTAAAAAACAAACAGGAAAAAGAAAAATTTTGCAAATTGTTGATAAAAAATGTAAAAAAACAGCTTGATTATGAACTTTACTCTGCTGTTTATGCAGCTGCTACATTTTAAAATGTTTCTAAACTTTAAAATTGGTATCAAAGACCGATAGCTAAAGCCACAATCAATTTAGGTCTAGCAATTGGATTTAATTATAAAAAGCAAAAAAAATAAATAAATGATTTGACAGCAAATGCTAAAATAGTTTCACTCAAAAAAGTGTATCTAATGATGAAGCCTTCAATCAGCTTTATCAAAGTATAGAAATGGATTAGGTAGAATACAACAAAACAGAACTCAGCATCGAGCACTTGACAAAGTAAGAGATAATTTTATAAATATTTTAAGAAACAATTTTTTCACCAACATAACTCATTACGATGCAATTTGGTTTGATAAAAGAAGAGAATTGCTGTATCTTTATAATTTGTGTCTTATGTTTTATAATTTACTGACATCCTCTTCATATGTTGAACTTTTTTTTGGCATACACAGTGTAGTTAATAGAAAAATAGCTGGCAACATGACAGATGAAACATTAATAAATCATGCTTTATTAAAAAGTAACTTAGCCATACTCAATGAACTGTCTGAATAAAAAAAAATTTTTTACTTTTTTATAAATAGTTTTCTTTATTATTGTTTTGTTTATGTGTTGAAGCTACATTTTTGAACTATAATTGATTTTTTCTTTATTTTTCTCCTTTTTGTTTTTATATTTGAACTTCATTAAAATGAAAATCTGATTACTGTAAAAAAAATAATATGTTTTACACTCAAAAATAAAATGCCTATTTTTATTCTCAAAAATAATCAAAAGATGCGCAAGATGAGTTGCGTATTAAGTATGATATGAGAATTATACTCAATACACAGTATGCAAAAAAAAGTGCTTTCTGATGTATGTATGTATATATGTATGTATGTATATATGTATGTATGTATATATGTATGTATGTATGTATCTATGTATGTATGTATGTATATAAATATATATATATATATATATATATATATATATATATATATATATATATATATATATATATATATATATATTTGGATTTAACTATGCATGAAATCTCTATGACATTACTGAAATATATATTAGGATAGTGCTAACCTAAAAAGGTAATTGGTTATTAAATTAAACCTTAATTTATTAACTTTTTCCCCTTATAAGACTTTTATTTTATTTTTGATATTTTTGATAGTTTCACCTCCTAAAAATTTTATTTGTAAGCTTTATATTACTTAATATTTTATATTTCAATGAAATAAAAAAATAGGAACCCTATCTTTTTTTAATTAATGAGAAAGTATTGGTTACAGTTAGGATAAAAAGAAAAAATTAAAAAGAAATAACCTCTTAATAAGTTCCAAATACTCTTTGTCCTCAGTATAAGGTTCAAGCTCGATGATTCTTGATATTGCTTCTGAAATTTAAAAACAAGAATTATTAAATAATAGACCTTTATAAATAATTCAATAAAAAATTTCAGTTTAACAAATCGTAATTCAATTATATTAAAAACCTTTAGCAAAGCTATCACCAGGATAAATATACGCATTGTAAGCATCCATAATGTATACACTTTTATCAGAAATAAAATCCCTTTCATGTCCATTCCCCTAATTTAAAGAACAGTTTATATAGAAAGTTGATTCTTTATAATACATATTTATTCCTTGAAAAAAACAAGCCATAGGTAAATATAATAAATATGCTCTTTGAAACTTTGATTTGAAAAAATAATGAACAATTTTGGTGGTTCAAAAACCAGACTCTAGAACTCTAAACGTTTTTTTTTTTGCAGTATAAACTGATTCTGAAGGCATCACTCGAATATTGTATTTTACTTTAACACTTAAGAATTTTAAAATATCAATGTTTCAAAAAATATTATCAAACAAAAAATCATTTCACTTGATGAGCATCAAGATCTATAATCATAACATTCTTGACAGCATCAAATTCATTTTTTAATATCTAAACAAAACAATAAACGTAACAAAATAAGTCAATTAAATCAATTAAAAAGTTATTTTAATTATTGTATACCTTAATTGCTAATGTTATATCTGCATATGCACAAAAACCACCTCCTTGGCTATTCGAACAATGATGAAAACCCCCTCCAACATTGATAGCCCAACCTCTTTCCATTGCTACTTTTGCAGCCTATGTAAAACACCTATTTAAATTTTTTAACTAATAAAATCAGCCTTATAATTGGAGAATCTAGTTTCCTATCTCATAACTCTAAAAACCTATTGATTTGTTATTATTCCTTTTTGATAGTATTATAAAAGATAGCATTTGAAAATTTTCTGCAAACTTGACAGTTCATTTAAATTTAAGTAATACTTTACATAACACTTTTTTTTTCAATATCATATCATTACATATCCATTACAAACATAAAGATAATTAAAACTGATAACAAAATAATACTAACTAAAACAGTTCCTCCTGTTTGAAATTTAAACGGAATAAGTAGGTTACGTTCTACAATAAAGTGAGGTAAAAGTGCAACAGGCCAAATCTCTGCAATTCTAGCAACTGTAAAACTTGACTAAAAAAAAGATATCACTTTTTATTGGAGAATAGACTGGAGACTTGAGTCTGCAAGAGACAATGTTAATGAAGTCATACTAAAACAAAGTTTAGCAAAGTCTTTAGTAACCAAATTTATAAGTAGATATTGTTTTGACAGTAACTATATAATTATATCCATATGAAGGATATAATTACAACAAATTTAATTTAGTTCTTTTACTAATTTTTATTCTTTTATCAAAAGTTAGAAATGAAGTGGGTTTAAATGCTTATTTTAAAAAATATATCAGTACTGTAAAAACACAAACCCACACCAATTTCTGCAAGACTTGAATCTGCAACAATATACTTAACATTGCTAATGTTTTTATAATATATTTGTGAGTGTATTTTTTTTTATTGAAAAAAAAAATTCATATATACTTTCAAACTTTGCAAGTAATCTTTAGTATGTACAGCCAACAACTCTGTTTCACTGATTTGCTCTGAATCAATTATTTCTTCTTTTTTTATAACAGACTCATCTAAAAAAAATATAAATATCTATATATATAGATTTTCATTATAATAATAAATAATAATATAAATATGCATCTTATATACATATATATGCATATTATATATATATATATATATATATATGTATAAATGTATGTATGTATGTTTGCATGTATGTATGTATGTATGTATGTATGTATGTATGTATGTATGTATGTATGTATGTATGTATGTATGTATGTATGTATGTATGTATGTATGTATGTATGTATGTATGTATAACATTGAATGCATGTTTAGATAACACCCCTAACATCACACTAAAATAGCCTGGTGACAGGGGCTTCAGTACATACATTGACTATCTTATAGCCTGCTGTCGCAAAGAAGTGCTGCTACGTTGATTTTTATTTCCATTAAAATATCTTGTTTTCATTTACCGTGAAATCAAATGTATTTTTACAATTTCTTATTAAATCCAAAAAAAAATTAGTATTTCAGTTATAAGATTATATTATATTATAGCAGAAATTGTTTTTTAACAAATAGTATAATTTTTAGATTTCTTATATTTTATCTTATATAAAATTTAGATATCTTATATTTATAGCAATAATATTAGTTTTGTTTTTAAAATAAAATAAATGTAAATTAGACTTTTAAAGTGCTTACTTATTGATTGTGATATTTTTATTTGGTTATTACATGTTTTATAAAAGGTTATATATAAAGGCATTCTACAAAAAAATTATATGGAAAAAGAAAAAAATCCAAACATAACGTTTAAAACAGGAGTTTTAGTTTATTTGATACAACTTTTTTGTGTTTATGTCATTTATTAACTACAAAAAGACATTAATCAGACCAGTATTTGAAAAAAAAAAATTAAAGAGCCAGAACTTATCTTCTAGAAAGAAAGAAGGTTTTAAAAATTATAAAATTTTTTGCTTATATTTCAATAAATAATTTATTCTGGAAAGTTTAATCTACATGAAACTTCTTTTTTAAAGATTATTTATGATATGAACACAATTTGTCTTGGTACATGGTCACTTTATGCAACAACATTAAATGCTAAAGAAGAGATAGTAAGAGATAAGAGATAAATCTGAGACTGCAATATTGTTTTGCAGTTTCGTTAGACTTAAAATAATTTTAACTCAATATATTTGTCTTAGCTATTGTTGAAAGAGTTTGGTCAGCTCAAGGAAAAATTTTTTAAGGATCCATGTGCGAGACTAACTATTTTTAAAATTTGCTAGTTTGTATTTTTTTTTTTCAATTTCTTTATTTGCTTCTAATTTCTAGTGATGAGTAATAAAAAGTAGAACAGCGATTAGAAGTTATGACAAAGTAGTTATGAAAAGTGTGGTGTTTTTGAAGCACATTTTAAATTTTCTCCAAGTTTTCAAATATTTTTTATGTATAGTGACTATGCTAACACTGCGTACTCTAAATCTGAGTGCATGTAAACTTTACTCTATACAGCATCTTTAGATATAAATGTATTTTTGAGAATTCCAAAAAAAGGCATCATATAAAGCTAATTGAAAAGTATTCAATTAGCTTTATATGATGTTTTTGTAACTTGATTGTGGGATTTAAGATCAGATGACAATACTATACTTAAATCTTGTTCAAGTAATGTTACCCCAAGCTTAGATCCTGGTGTGTATTAAGATCATTTATATATTAGTCAAATTTTGGTGAATTAGAATTCCATAGAATATGCATTACCTTATGCATGCTTTTGTTGAGTTGCATTTATCATATTTTTGTCCATTATGAATTTAATGACATCACTCTGGTGGTTCACAACCTTTTTCATTTTCAATTATAGCAAGCATCTTTGACTCATCGTAAACTTTACAAACATTATTTGTGACTTTGCACACTTTTGCAGAACTAATGGACTTATATCATAAGTACTAAAAAATTTGTTGGGATCTAATTTGAGTAAATGTGATTCTACTAAAGATTGATCTGCTTTTAATGAACAGACTGTGTTTAGTATTCTATTAGGGAACTGCGATAGTCTGCATACATTTTTAGTGGTAAAAATGGAATAAAGTTGCAAATTTGGTACATTTGATATAACTACTTTCCTAATGCTAATATCTGATTCAGGTATAATGTTAGCACATTGCTTATGATATATATCTATCCATTCTTTGTATGAATCAATAATATTTAGATTTAATGGTATATCGTATGTTGTTTTACATAAGAGTCTTATTGTAAAACGAGTTCAATTTATTATAATTAATAAGTATATACAAATATGTGATAAACACAAAGAAGATGTCGTAGATCACAGCTAGTAGTAGAAGAGTTGCTCAAGTCGGTTGTTGTTTAATAGGTTACTCCAAGAGAGTGTAGCTTGGATAAGTATGCTATTTATACATATTCCCAAGGGGGACATTAATTATTTTATATAAGCAGCTGTTTCAAACAATTTACATTTATGACAATTTGATTAGCGCAATACTCCCACCCACCAACAGTAATGACAAATAGCTGAATGTTATTTTTATTCACAAACATAGTTTCAACAACATCAAATTTATTTTCTTCAAGTAAACACAATTTATTAACAGTATAATTCAAATACATAACTTTTCCAGCAGAGACACATCGTACATTTCTTGCACACACTTGTCTGTCCGTTGACAGTAAAAGTTTTTCAATAATGCTTAATTTCCATAACCCTTGAACCAAATTTGAATCTTGGATTATCACTACATCGTCTTTACTTATAATATTTTTACTTCCACATTTATTATAACATTTATGAAATTCGCAGAGTCTGTTAAATATTCACTGCGCCACCTATTCCAAAAATGATCTAAAAAAGAGTTTTTGTATACAACGCGCTTTTTTATGTCCACATTTATATAACTGTTTTTTATTAATAATGTTTCTGAGTTTATTCTTTTGCCAAACACGAGATGATTAGGAGATAACTGTTCTTCTACCAGTTCTTCATACGAAAATGGACGATTATTCATAACAACTTCGATTTCTGCAAGAATTGTGAGTACTACTTCATAAGATAATCTGGCAGTTATCAATATTTTTCTGAGAATTCTCTTGACTGAACGTACCATACATTCAAAGAATCCTCCCCACCACGGAGCGGCTGCAACATTGAAGTGCCATAATATGCCTCTTGAGGATGCAAATTGTTGTGTTTCATCAGCTGTAAAACACGATCCATTATCGCTAACAATTTCGTAGGGTGCACCAAATTTGTTAATGAGTCTTCACAACCCTCAAATACACGCCAAAGCTGAACAATCAGGAACTAAATGTATAAAACATGTACCAGCACAAGAAGCTAAAAGCCAAGAAGCTAATTCAACACTTAAATATTTCTCCTTCTGAATATATATTTTTCACAAATAATGGTCCACAGTAATCAATTCCTTTTTGAATTAAATTTCTAACTTTTGGAATCCAAAATTCCATTCTTAAATGGTAACGTTTCTTTTACGCCATTGTGCTTAACACTTTCATGACAATGTAAAATAATTAATTCAGAAAAAAGACTTTCTTTTGGAAGAAATATTGTAAATTTAATATTGGAACTAATTGGTGCATTTCCCAATCGCCCCCTACATCTTATTATTCCTTCGCTATCAAGGAAAAATCATAAATCATTTTTTAGTTGTTTATAATTCTTAGAACTGTATATACTTTGCTGGATAAATTTAATCCAAATTATTTTGGCATTTTTTAATTCAAAAGAAGAAAGTAAAAGATTGTCTTTTTGTACTTTTTTAAGCAAGATACAAATTTTAGAATATAAGCTGTAACTTGTATTACAGGGGAATATGAATTAAAATAAGTTACATCAATAAGTTTTAAATCTATGAACAATTCATTAGTTATTAGTAACATTTTTGTTTCCTCTGGAGGGTTTATTAATTTATTTTGATCAAAGGAAGGTTAAATCTCTGGAGTATAAAGAAATTTGGGTCCATTGAACCATAACTGATTATTAGTTAAATTTTCAATACCAGTACCTCGTGATATAATATCCGCAGGATTACGATCTGTTTTGACGTAATCCCAAAAGGAAAAGTCAAATAAATCTCTAATTTTTTCAAGACGGTTTTGAATAAATGTTTCATAAATTTTATTAGAATTTTTCATCCAATGTAAGCAAATATAGAATCTGAAAATAATTTAATTTTAGAATTAAATAATTTAATTTTAGAATGATTGATGAAAGTTCCTTAACTACTTTTTACATAAGTGTTGCAAGCAGTAAGCAACCTTTTAATTCTAGTTGAGGTATTGAACATTTAATTAACGAGGCTATTCTAGATTTTGAAGTGACAAGAGAGGAACGCTGTTCGTTCTCATTAAAAATACATCTTAAATATATACAACACCCAAAGGCTTTTAAACTAGCATCACTAAAACCATAAAGTTCAAATCACATGCAACTTGCACTTGATTTCGAAAAAAAATAACATCTAGGTACATAAATCGACTGTACAGAACCTAAATTCTTATAAATATCTTGCCATACTTTTAATAAATCTTTATTAATTTTACAATCCCATCCTAATTTAGATATACAAATTTTTTGAAATAAAATTTTTAAACGCACTATTAATGGGTTTATTAGTCTCAAGAGATCAAAAAAACTTGCTGTAAAACTAAGCACATCTCTTTTTGTTGGAAAAGGGATGGCAATCTTAAATAATTCAAAAAACGAAAAACTAAAATCTAATTTCTTGTTTTATGTTAAACCTGACACTTTAGTAATATTTTGGCTCTGAAAATTCGTTTTATTTATTAACTTATCTAACTCAACCAAACTAGATCCAAATTTTCTTAAATTAAAACCAGCCTCACCTAGATGGGAATGACATTCTTCATAAAACTCAAAACATTCAAATACAGAATCAGAGAAAAAACTCAAACTGTCAATGTGAATAGAATTTAGTAATCGACTTAAAAATATTGGATCAGAACTTGAATAACGCTTCACATGACTAATTAAACTTGTTGAAAGAAGAAAAGGAGAAGAAGTGACTCCAAATAAAACTCGACATAATCTTTATGTTACTAACTTATGATCTTTTAAATTTTTTATATCTAAATTATTAATATTTTCATACCATAAAAATCGTATGAAATCACGATGTTTCTCAGATATTGAAATTATCAAAAAGGCTTTTTCAATAAATGCAGATTATTTACACGAAAACATATTAAAACTCCATATAGTAGAGTTGTTAAAGAAGGACCTGAATGTAAACAATCATTTAGCGAGGGACCTGAGTTTGACGCACTCACATCTAATACCATGCGCATCTTAGTTGTAACTTTATCTTCTCTTATAATTGGTCCATAAGGTAAATAATGAACAAGTCTGACCATAGATTTATTACTTAAAACTTGCTCTACTGTTCCATTTAATAATTGTTCTTTTATGATATCATTATATGAATCAAATAATTTTGCATCAATTAAAATCTTTTTCTCTAATGATTTGAATCTCTTTAAACAAATTATAATTATTGCATAACAAATGATGATTCTCCTTAAAGGGTAGTTCTACAGTATACTTAATATTTTTAAATTTAACGCTTTTGCGAAAATGTTTGACAACTAGATTGTCGCTAATATTATCTTCGCTTTTATTCCAAATAGTTGCGGTAGTGGTGTAGTGGTAATGGTGTTGCGGTAGTGGTGTAGTGGTGTAGTGGTAAGAGCGCTCGCTTTGTAAACGAGAGGTTCGGAGTTCCACTCCCACCACGTCCCTGGAAGTACCGCGCTCAACTTAACTCTATCTAAAATTTTATTTGTATTATCATTTCCGAAAGTTTTGATATTAATTTCTTTAGAATCTATTGTTTTTAAATTTAATTTTTTACATAATGAAGGCATAATGTAACTTAATTGGGAACAGTTATTAAAGAGTAGACAACAATAATTAACTCGGGAATTATTATTTTTGACCCAGGCTGTCTGGAGTTAAAACACATTGCCAATTTTCTTGTTTACCATCAAAGATTTCTAATTTAAGAGCAGGAAGCTTAACTGTCTTGCTAATAAACTTATTCAAACTTATATCATCTACATTATTTTTCTTAATAAAATCTTTTATACCCAATCATAACTATTAAAAGCTTCATTTTAGTTTTTTTACAGCACAATTTTGAAAAAACAAATAGAGTTATGAAATACCATTTCTCAATGGTAGGGTTCAATTTGAGCAGTAAGTGACCTTGTGATGCACATCCGAGAGACATTTCAAATGTTATTTTACTTATTTTGTCTGAAGAGTCTGTTATAACAAGATCTAATGTATCTTTTTTAAAAACGAATGTTGTATGAGTGTATACATGAATACAAGAATGAATTATTAAATGCATTAATAAAACTTGCTTCTATCAGTTTTCGTAGTTATTTTATGTTTGCCGAATAGTTATCATTTCAAACAATGTTAGGATAGTTGATAGATGGCTTGTGAGCAATAGTCCCAAAAAAACGGTTACTATCAATAAGTTTTTTAGGTAAAGATTTACAATTGTTAACTTTGCTGGCATTTTTTTCCATCCTTTTTGGTAGGTGGTATATGCATCTAATCAGTAACTTATTACTGCTGCTGATTGGGGGTGAAAGCCATAGATGTTTAAATTGTTAAAAAATAAAGCAATATCAGATAGTTCAAATAATTTTTCTTTGTTAAAAGATGTAGAAATTGTATTAAGACATTTAGGCTTGGAAGGGTCTTTTGAGGAGTTAGTATTACTATTGATAAATTTCATAGAGGATTTCTTTTTAATGTTTACTATAGAATTTTTGCTAAAAGTTTTTTGAAATCAGCCCTTTGAAGTTTTTATATAATTTCGCTTCTTTTGAGTACCAGGTTGACATACTTTAGAAAAACTTTTTTTTTCTTCAAAATATTAGGGACCTGTCAAATTTTTAAGGGTCGTGAGGTACCCCTGAAAATATTTTTTATTCAAAAAAATTTTAAACCTAGTGTTTTTGTATTATATAGAACACATTTAGTTAAGTGCAGCAGACTATTTTTGTTTTTTGAACCACCCTAATATATATATATATATATATATATATATATATATATATATATATATATATATATATATATATATATATATATATATATATATATATATACAGTAGTGGCCAAAAAATTAAGACATGTCATAAAAGATAACTCAAATTTTGCAGTGTCCATTTTTTATCAAATAAACACAATAGAAAATGTAAAATAAATGAAAAAAAAATAGATAAAACTTATCAAAAGTTGTTAATATTCAATAAAATAATAGTTTTAGCACCAAATTATAGCAAAAGTTTAAATGACTTGAATGTTATAGTTCAATACTTTGTCGGATGTCCCTTATTACCAAGCACAACTTGTATTCTTCTTGGCATACTATGTACTAATGTTTTACAAAAGTGATTTCATTAGTCCACACTTCTTTAAGAACTTTTTGAAGATGTTCTTCAGATTTTGGCTTATGTGCTGCAACTTTCTGCTTCATTATATTCCAGCAGTTCTCGGTAACATTAAGGTTGAGTGAACTTGAGGGCCAATTAGATAATAATATTAATTTTATTATCAGTAAACCACTTCTTAACTGTTTTAGCTGTATGACAAGATGCTGAATCTTGCTGGAAAATGCTGGTTTTAGTAATTTCCATGTGCAGTTTCACTTTGTCTTTCAATACACTTAGATACTTTTGTGCATTGACTTTTTCACCTTTTTTAAAGATGTGCAACTCGCATTGGCCTTGCGCTGTGATTGCTCCCCATACCATGACTGAAGGAGGATGTTTTACTGTTTTCATGGTATACTTTGGATTCAGGCATTCTCCCACAGGTTTTCTAACATAGTTATAGCCCGTGCTTCTAATTTGTTAAAACGTACTTTCGTCTGTAAACATTACGCGTTCCCACCATTCCAGTGTCTTGTCTTTTAAACTCTTACAAAATTTAATCCTAGCTTGTAATTGAGATGGAGTTAATAAAGGTTTTTTAGCTGGTCTTCTTGTAACTAGACCAAAGTCATAACACAACCTTCTTCTAATTGTTCTCGAATTAATAGTAAGTCCCCTTTCCATAACAAGTTGCAGATGTTGTGTTTCCATAACCTTGCAGATGTTGTGTGGGACTCACTATTAACAACATTCTTTAAAAAACGATCTTCTCGTGATGTACTCACACGTTTTCTACCACAATTTTTGCGATTTGAATAGTCTTGCACACGCAAAGCATTTTGCACGGCATCTTGATATTTTTAATTGTTTTGCCATACTACTTTGAGGATAGCCCTCTGAAAATAGTGCATTTATTTTACCTTTAACAAATTTATTAATATCATGCTTTTTACCCATAATATCACAACTATGGCAACCTGACGGTGTAAAACAAATCAAAATATCTTCAAAAATCAAAATATAATAAAAAAATTATTTGTATCCAAGGTAATAACGCCATAAATAAACAATAAGTTAAAAAAGTTTAAAAAACGTAGCCTGCCTTAATTTTTTGGCCACTACTGTATATATATATATATATATATATATATATATATATATATATATATATATATATATATATATATTTATATATAGGCCTGGTTATGCGATTATGTTGCATAACAACACTAGGTAATGCTTATGAATGAAACTTTAACTTAGCTTTGATACTTACATAGTTAAAAGTTAAATTGCGTCATTAGTGTTTTTAAAGTACCGCATTGTAATTAAATTAAATTTGAAACCGCATTAAAAAGTATTTAAACGAGTAAGCAAAATTTATTGATTAAATCTAAATTCAGAATTTGAAAAAGAATATATTTCCTTATAATTTATTTCTTAAAACATTTTTATACTTAACATAACCTTTCATTTGTTTATCACAATTTATTTTACTTTTTTTTTTTTTTTTAATTAATGAACTATTTTCAATAAAGATTATAAACAATTTATATAAAACAGCTTATAGATTTTATCAGTTACCAGTAAAATATTGGTGAATATAATTGATGTTCATAAATAAATTACATCAAAAAACTTTACACAACATTTAATAAGAATGAATACGAAAGAAAAAAATTTAAATCCATTTGAAAAAAAGTTTCTTAAAAAAAAAACTTTCAAATTCTGAAAAAAAAAAAATTATTATATTTTTTTATTTTGCTAAAATTTCTAAAACTTGATTTAAGATCTTTTAATTAAAATATATATATATATTTTTAAATAATCAATTTCTTTAACAAAATAATTCACAGTTATGGTTAAATGCTTTTTTATGACCTAATATTTTACAAATAAATGTCACATAATTGATATTAAAAGATAATTTAAGTATTTCAAAAAAGAAAGTTTGGATCAACCTAAAACAATCCTCCAATATTATGTAAAAGCAATATACGTAAGCAATTATTAACAATTATTAATAATTGCATAACAATTATAACTATTATTAATAAAAATTGCTCACCAATAATATAGTAGACCAAAAGAGAGGAGGCGGGTAGAACTAAATGCAGAGCGGAATGTTAAAAAGCATGGTATCTGGTATCAGGTATCCAAAATTACAAAGCGCTACAAGATTGGGGATAAAAAATGTACATGAATAGAAAGGTAATATGAAACAATTAAGGCTATGTGAAAATTGTGTTGACGGCACAGGCTAATTGATGCCTAAAAACTATGTATAAATGTGTGTGCACCTTACTGAGAAAATACACTGAAAGGCTTAATTAGTATAAAAATCTGAATGTGAAAAGATGTGTATCATTCAAAAACTTACAACAAAAAGATTTTTTTATATACAAAAAAGATAAATGATTACAAAGCAAATATATGACCAGCAGTATTTAGAAGAAAAATAATTTTGAAAAATTTACACTGGTGGGAATCGATCCACAGACATAGTTCTGTGTATGAAGTTAACGCCTTATCCAAATAAGCTAAACAGACGTATAATTATGAATAAATAAATATAATTATATAATTAAAAAAGTTATACTTGAAAGTATATGTATGCATTACATAGACGTTTTCATATAGTAACAATATATACTTGTTACATTGAAATTATACAAATATATAAATACACACAGATAGCAATTTATATTTTTGGCTTTCCTCTTTTCCTCTTTAAAAAAAAACAAATAAAAGAAAAGAAAATCATTATTTTTAATGTCAACTTTTTTTGCTTTGCCTAATCCAACTATGTTGCTAAAAATTCACATGTTTTTCACCACTCTAAAGAAACAAAAACAAAAACTGTACATAAATTACTTAAATTATTAATTTTTTTTTTTTCTATTAAAATTAATTTTAATTTTCTATTACGTTAGTTTTGCTTTCATTGTTTTTGAAACTTAGTTTTCTCTGCAATGCTTAATATAGTAAAACTTGCAAACAGCAGTGAAATATTTAAAGCAAAAAAAGTGCATGAAAAAGAAATCCAAGAACAACCCAAAACTTGTCTGCAAATTTATTAACAAACAGCAGCAAAAAAAAAGATGGAGGTCATTCTCTCAAAGATACTTCAGGCAGAATTATTGAAGCATCTTTACACTTAAAAGCTCTGAATATTTTCCATCGCTAAAGTGATATTAAATCTGAATGTATTTATAATGAAAATTTGGGTTTCTATCTCAAACATTAATAAGGAATTTACCTATCTAAACCCTTATAAATCTTTCAGATCTGATGGCTTACATTCTATAATACTTAAGATATGTGCCAAAAGCTTCGTAATTCCAATAAAAAAAACCTATCATGATTCCTTCAATTCTGGGATAATACCCAACCTATTAAAATTAACAAATATTAGTCCAGTCTTAAAAAAAAGGGAGTTAAATTACTTATTTTACTAACCTGTTGCCTGAAAAAACTTTAAAAACTTGTAAAAAAACAAAATTAAAATCCTTCATCATAAATTATGCGTAACTAAACTAATAGAGACTTTTGATATTATTTTACTATTCTCATAGATAGCATCTCACCAGTTTATTGATGTAATCTGTCTTGATTTTTTCAAAGCTTTTAACTCTGTGCCTTACAACAAACTTATGTTAAAACTAAAATCTTTTCGAACAAATTCCTACAATGGATTAAATTTTTTAAAGTGGGCAGGGTTGATGTTCTCAGTGGTGCTCCTTTTGGTTCTGTTATTGACCTGCTACTCTTTTTTCTCTACACAAATGATCTTGCAAAACGAATAGAAACTTCTGAGATACTTGCTGATGGTACTTAGCTTTTTTTAAAAACCTTATTGCAGACTACTCTTGTTAATCTGCGGGATCATCTATGCTTGGTATATGAGTGGTCAAACACTTGGCTACTTGAGTTTGGCTTGTTGAGAGAAACAAGTCAAACTGATGAGTTATTCATTATAACCAAACCAACCATTATTACATTTATTTTCTGCAAAATAACCAAGGAATAAATCAATGCATAAGAAGCTCTACTAAAGAACTTGATTTGGGAGTTATTTTTACATCTAACTTCAAATGAAGCACACATATTCAAACAGTTGTCTCTAAATACCTAAAAGTTCATGGCATGCTAAAAAGACATTCACTTTCACTGATGAAAACATGGCAGTTAAATTATATAAAACATTTATAAGACCACACCTTGAATATAGAGTGTCTGTTTGGGCTCCTTTTTTAAAAACTGATATAGTCTTGTTCAATGTTCAATGCAAAGCAACAAAATGGGCTTCCAGCTTGAGGCACCCTCAATACTGTGAAAGGTTTTGACACTTTCAATGCAATTTAATCCAAATCTTTAAATTAATACATTATTTTGATATAGTTAATGATAAATATCTACTATAATTTATTAACTTTATGTTCCATGGTCACCATTCTAAAATAAGGCATGAGTATGTTCCAAAATGTCTTCCAAGACACAATCATTTTTATAATAGATCAGAAAAATTCTGAAATGAACTACCTGAACAAATAACTTTCTACTCCACTATACTTTCTTTCAAAACTAGATTAGACTCCTGGTTGTGGAAAATATTTGGAACAAATAATTATAAAATTGGTTGTTATAGTGGGGTATTTTCCTTGCTAACTGTATGGTACATTATATATATATTTACGGCTACAACTATAATAAAGAAATAAACAATACAAATTTAAAAAAAAAAAGGCTACAATTGATTTATCTTGAAAAAAGCACTTTTCAAAAACAACACTTCTAAACAATGTCAATGATTGGTTAGCAGAAACATGCATGATTTTTCGGGTATACTTGCAAAAAATGTTAACTCAAAAATACCTGTTAAAAGAAATCAATCATTTAAGTATTCTACCAATTTGAAACTTTGATAATCTTCTTAAACTGCATTTGGTGTTGACATTTAAAAAAACCATAATGTTAAGTGTTTATTTAAAAAATATTTATAGCTTTTATTTTTTTAATTTAAAAGTTCTTTGCCTAAATAAAATACTCATTTTATGAGTTAACGTTAAATGAATTTTTATAACCAGAGAAAAGATGTTTCATTCGACGTATATTTTGCCAGTTTGTAGAGCATTGTAAACTTTACAATATTGCATTAATTAAGTCAAAACTGCCAATTTTCAACTTAATTTATTTTGCCAGTATACCCACAATTTGTTTTTAATTAAAACATTTTTAACATTTACACTAATATACTATTTTAATACATTTTTAAAATTGTACACTAAATAAAGTTAAGAAAATTTAATAACAGTTTTTTTGAGTTATTTTACTTTGGTTGTCAGGAAAGTTCGTAGAACTACCCTATAAAAAAAAAAAGTTATTTTTTAATTTTATTTTATTAATGTTCAAAACAATTTCCATCATTATCTTTACAAATTTGCATCCTTTCAAGCCATTTGTCAAGCGTTATTTTATATTCTACTTTTTGTATATATACTTTGTATATAGTGTATACTTTGAAGAAGCTTTTCTATCACGTTTATTTGACTTTCGATGCCAGTATAGTCATCAAGATTTTTTTATCAATTCGAATAACCAATAATCGGATGGAGCTAAATCTGGTGAGTATGGCGGATGGCAAGTTTTTGTGATTCTAGCTAGGCTAAGATAATTTGTTATCTTATGTCTAGAAAAGAATAAGCTAATAATTTAAAGTCTCTACTTGGAAAGTCCTACAACAAACACTTACAATGTCTTTTCTTTTTAGTTTGTTTTTTTCCAAGAAAAAATTTGTTAATTTGTTTTGTTCCATGAAAAAACAAGGGTATTATCACAAAGCATTGTGGAAGAGAAATTTAACTAAGAAATTCACACCTCCTGCCTTACCATGTCGCTTATCTGGTTAGAGCCGACATCAAACATTAGAACTCTTGATTCTGATAAAGAACACCAACCACTGCACCACGGCTGCTATAAAGTTATTTCGCATTTTCATTAGTAATTGTTATAAATTGTTCTTTATATGGACTAATTTCGTGTATAATGGCCTAATTTTTTGTTGCATTTATAACTACACATAATGATTAAATATTTTATTGATAAAATGAAAGGAAAAATGTTTACCTTAAATCCTACTTTGATAATAATAATAATAATTTAATTTAACAACTGATTGTTTTGAAAAATAATAACTTTTTTTGAAATATAAGTAGAAAAAATTTATAATAAAAAAAAACTATTAAGTAAATTCGAAATCAGCATAAAAAATTAAGAAAAAGTGGTTAAACTAGACAAAATCAGAAAAAAGGTAATTTTGAATGCCCCGCCCCCCCAGTGACTTGAGGGTGCCCTGAGTGAGGATGATCTTCAAGACTTTCTCTACCATCTTTAAATAAAGTAGCCCACTTGGCTACTGTACTATATTTTGTTGCTTGGTTACCACAAACTAAACCAATTCTTACTTTATGGCTTGTGTTGAAACTCCAAGTAGAGCACAGGTTTTGCTCAATATTCATATTTTTCCATTTTTAATTTTTTTAAAACGAGTTTAATAAAAATCAAATAATTTTTTTAATACGCATTCAAAATATTTTCAACATGTACTGAAAATGTTCATAATTTAACACAGTTTAAGATGATATATAAATATTTAATTATCTATTGTCTTATTGTAACTTTAGAGATGAAGTTCTATAAAATTTTCTAATGACCAAAAGTAGTTTTTATTATAAATTAATATATACTTATTCTTATATAAAATAAGTACATAAATCTTTATATAATTATTCTTATAAATTTATACTTTTTTATATTCTCAGGAAAAAAGAAGTATTCAATGAAAATTTGACACCTTCAAAGCATTGGGTAAAAATCACATAATTTGGCAAGTCAAACTAAAAAAATTTTAAAAAAATATATATTTTTTTAAATAATAAAAATCTTAACAAAAGAGAAAATAAAAAGTTAAAATAAAAAAAGAAATAAAAAAGAATACACAAAAATAAAAATCACTCAACTAAAATAAACGTCAAAAAACTTCAAGATAATTTAAGTTTTTAATCACATTTGGAATAGAAAATCAAATCAATAATAATGAAATCTTTATTAATGTTTTTATTATTAATATAGAAAACCCTTTAAAATAAAGAAAAAAGTTCAAATAATCATGTACATTTAATTTAAATTGTATTTTTTTTAACTGATTTAAAAATAGGAAGTTTTCAAATAAATAAATGCTATTAAGTAATTACACATTATAATAAAAAAAGATAATTAAACCTTTTTTTTAAACCATTTTATGCTTCGTATAAACACATCTTTCATTTATTCATAGAAAATAAAACATAGTAAAAGAATAATTAAATTTTTGAATCCTTTGTTAGGTAAATAAAGAAAACAAAAAAGAATTTTTAAAAACTCCTTGTAGTAATATAAAAGAAAAAATAAATAAATCATTTACATTTCGATGAAAAGATAAAGTTGTCTTTTTCTTTTTACTTTTTATATATATATATATATATATATATATATATATATATATATATATATATATATATATATATATATATATATATATATACATATATATATATATATACATATATATATATATATACTATATATATATATATATATATATATATATATATATATATATATATATATATATATATATATATATAAAGCAAGCCTTCCTGGGAGACGCATGCGGTCGTACACTTTGCTTGTCCATGTTTTAAGTAATTTTTTTAAACTAACTGACCACAGCAGTTTGCATCTTTTAACTTATAAAGCGTTTCAATAATTCGTGGCAAAAAGCTAAACTTATTACTAAGAAAAAAAAAAACAATCCTAAAAAAAGGAAACAAAATTGTAATAAAATATCAAGTTTAATTAAATAAACTAGAAAACTAAATCATTAAAAAAAGTAAACAGTTTTTTATTTTTAATAAAATTTTTAAGAAACTTTTGTATTCTTTTTTTTAAAGTTGTTGTTGAAAAAAACATTATCGTTTATAGGGTAGGGTGGGGTAATGTGGGTCTACAGGGTAATCTGGGTCTAATTTATATTTATCTGTTATATTGATAATGGCTTTAGGTATAAAGTTGTAATTTTTACCACTTTGTTATAACATATTAGGCTAATTAATTTTAAAATATAACCTAGCTATGCTGTTAGAAACAGCACTTTTTTAGCTAAAATGCTAGATACATCAACCAAGTCATTTATTTCTCCATTTTTAAACTTCAGAGAAAATATATTCAAATAAGGTACAAGTATATGATAAATGGTTATTTTGATAGTTAAATTACTATATTTTAAGGATAATATACTTTTTAATTATATTATCGAAGTTGTTGTTAGTAACATTATAAACCTATTAGTTTCATCAGACCTAACTATTTTCGTGTTAATAATTCTTTAGAACTTAAACATTTATGTCTGAAGTTTACATCTTTGAAGTTTATATTAAGAAACATGTGTATTTGTTTGTATAAAATAATATGTTCACCTAGGTCAAATAAAATATTATATAAGACCTATTTGGTGTTAAAATATTTTTTTTGTGATATGTTATGATTTATGCTAATTTATTTCACTAAAAATTAAACAGATTTTTCATAAATATAACTTTAGAAAGTATTTAAAAAATGCCAAGATGTTACAATAAAAAAATAAAACCCAAGTACAATGCTAATAGTTTGGAAAGAACAAGATGTTAGTATGTGAGGAAAAAAAGACTATTTATCATGCTGCTAAAGAATGTTCTGTTCCTAGAGAAACATTAAGACGAAGAATAAAACAACAAGAATTTAATGCAAATTAGCGTGAAGGTTAAAAATATGTGCTGAGTGATAATGTAGAAACTATGATTGTAGCTGCAGTGCAGTCTTGTCAAAGATATGGTCTTCCATTAGATTCTTTTGACATTTGTAATTTAGTTGCTAAATTTTTCCATTTTAAAAGGATAAAAACTCCTTTTAAAATGGTATTTCTGGGAAATATTGGATAATTTCTTTTAGGAAGTGTCATGTTGATAAACTTCAATTATGTAAACCGAAACACTTACGTTTTCAAGAACTAAAAGTTTAACATGTGAAATTGTAGATAAATTTTTTACTATTTTATCTGATGTAATTCATAATAATAAGATTATACCAAGTAGTATAACCTTTACGAGACTGGGCTCTCCACAAATCACTTAATGAAGAGAGTATTTGTACATCCAAAAAGCAAAGTATTTTACTTGAATTTTATAATTTTCATTTTTTTCTTTTAACTTTTTTTTCTTTTCCTTTTTTTATTAATGTATTTACACTGAATAGCCTTTGTTGTTCTTGAAGACAGTACAAATGATTCAATAGAAGTAAATACATTCTTCGTTTAGGTTAGTCGAGCACTTTATACCATTTGTTGACCACGATCAAAAACCAATACTCTTGCTTTATGGCAGTCATTTAACATATGGTACCATAAAAGCGGCCATGGACAACCATATCCAAACTGTTTGTTTTCCGCCAAATTGCTCACACGCAATACAACCGTTAGATGTAGCTGTCTTCGGACCATTAAAGAATGAGTGGAGAAAAACTTTAAAGCGATTTGCAAAAGAAACATAACACAAAAAATATTGATAAGACAGCATTTACAGGATTATTGAAACAATTGTGTCAGAGACTCTCTCCAGCAAATGCTATAGCAGGATTTCGTGGTACAGGAATCTCACCATTAAGTAAAGAAAAGATGGAAAGAATAATAGGTATTGACTTTCTTAATCAACCACCTGAACGTTATAGCCCTAAATCTCCAAGATTACAAACACCAAGATCAGCTATGCAAGAAGCTTTAGGTCAATCATATGTCCTAATATATCTGCAGAAACAGCAGCAATAATAGAACAACAAAAACAAAAAAGGAAGAGAGTACAAGCAAAATGTGGAGAACTCCTTATAAATGAGAAAGTCAAAGGACGGTTAATTGAGGAACAAAAAGTCAGGAAAAAACGCACAAAAAAAACTCTACTGAAGTACCAAAGAAATAACCAAAAAGATCTAAGAAGAGTCCCAAATAGTACGAATGTTACCATAAAAGTGCAGTGATCAAAAAAATAGTTATTTTTTATGAAACATATTAAAACATTATTATTTCTGTTTAAAATCACTATTTTTTTACTTTTATTTCTTCGAGTTTTTAATTTTTATTGTTGTGCTGTGTATGTATACACTTTTCAATAAAAATATCTCAAGACTACTTTTTAAATTAAAACCTTGTATATATACTATGAAAAAGGTGCGTGCACATAGAATGTATGTCAGATTTTTCATAAGGAGCAGTATTTTAAACCAGAACTACCAACATTTTATGTAGACCCACATTACCCCTACTACATGGAGTAATGTTGGGGTATATAGACATCTTCAAATAAAGGCTCCCCAGACCTATTGATAGTATTTTAAGTAATAGTTTTTTGTTAAATTTGTTTAGTAGGATGTCCAATAGGGTTATGACTTTTTTTCAACCCTAAGCTAATGTACTGTAGTTTGATGAACTTTTACCAAAAAAGCACGAAATAAACTATTATTTGCATATCTTTTGAAGAAAGTTCACCCCGCCATTGAAAAATCGATTTTGACATAAGTACTACTACTACTTATTCAAATGTATTTAGAATGCCATAGTCATGTAACACAATAAATTTTCAATCCAACAATGACTCAGACCGTTGACCATGCTCTTGCTTATTGCATAGAAGGAATAGAAGATGCAATTTGTCTTTATTTTTGCATGAAAAATACATTTCCTTCATTAGTTTGATTGCTCGCTCTGCTCATTGATTACTTCTGGGGATCTGTAGTATGGATGGCACTTGCTTCCAGTGATTATTCAAAGAGCTTAAAGCCTTTTTGTATGGATTCAGTACTTCAGCCAAGTTATTAAAGTTGTTTTCATTGTACAGTTGGTCTGTAAACCAATGGTCTGCTCAGCCATACAATACAAATCGACTATCTGCAGAACTGTCTTTGTTGAAGGAACTAAAACACCAGGATCGCTAGTATAGCTCTGGAATTCCACCTCACATTGCTGATGTTGGGTAATTTCTGAAACCTGATCAATGAAAAATGCCCCTTTTCATCAAAAAATCGGAACAGTCGAGATGAAACAAAAATTTCATATCATCTCTCGAGCCTGATGTTTCGAGAATTACTTCTATTCTGTTATCAAACTGTGTTTTCAGTTGTTCGTACTCTTTCAACAGTTGAGATACAAATGGATATTCGATGTTCGACGATTGTGTTTTACTTCCAAGTTCTTCATCCATCACCAAACAGAGGATTCTATCTAATACATGGTGTTGACAACTGATAAACTGAGGTTTGTTGATGCGTTTCTCTGTGAACATTTGTTGCAATATTACAACAACACCATTCTTTTTTCCAGTGTTAACGCTGGTGGTATCTGCAACAATCATCTGTATTGAATTCTATAGGTGAAATTCATTGAGGACTTGAGAAATTCTTTGAGCAATAGTTTTTCCCCAGCCATCTACCAAGCCCAGGACATCCAATTTGACTTCTCTTCTTTTCATTTTTAAGGACAACCACTTGATAATCAACTCTGTTGATGTACTTGCCATCAAAGTGTAAGGACCAACTTTCCATAAGCAACTTTTAATCATTTCTTTTTTCAACTTGATTGCCTGTTTGATTGTTGACTCATAAATAGCTGATTGATATGTTCCTTTGCTTTCCACTTGGAGATGGTACAATCGCTTGTCCTTGGAAGATAACCACATTCCATCCACTTTAGTAATATCAAAAAATTTCATCAAGGGGTTCATAGCTTCCGCGCTTGACACACTCATCATAACATTTCAGTATTTTATCAAACATTGATCGTATAACATGATCAGATACATGAGGAAAATTCAGTTTATTCTTCCACAATTTGGTGACTTCTTTGGAAACATCCGCTGTTCGCTCCTTTCTTCCTTCAATTTTTGGTTCAAGGAAATGGTAGCGTCCAATAATTTGCTTTTGGAGACGCATTCTGAACTTTTCTTCCAGTGAATATTCTTCCTAAGGAACCATTTCTTCTTCTTTTATGAGAGTCTTCAAATTTTACCAGATTATTGGCCCAGACATCCTCTTCTGAATGCTACTATTGCTAGGCTTGTACATCGCCATGTGTTGCTTCTTTAATCACTATAAAACTAGATAAGTAGCTATATACACAGTCTAAATTGTTCCAGAATGTTCTAAATTGTTCTAGAACATTCTAAATTGTTCTAGAATATTCTTAGTTGCTCCAGAATGTTCTAAATTGTTCCAGAATGTTCTAAAGTCGTCTAAAATATTCTGGAATTTTCCAAAATGTTTTAAAGATCTGAGCACTTCTAATCTATACAAGTTTTAAATGATTTTCAGCAAAGCCACATATATTAGTAGTAGCAGTAACAAGATTAAATAAATGACGATTTGTAATTTTAATTGTGGGGTGACCTTTTTTTACAACCAAGAGGAATTAAACATGTTTTCAATGTTTTCTAACAAAAGTTCATCATTTTATGACGCAGGAAATAATTTTTTTTTTTAAAACTCAAAAAGTCATAACCCAAATGTCCAATCATGATTTTAAGACATCTTTTGTCAAAAAGCCGATACCTAAACATTGTTTTTTTTAACTCAGAGTCAGAAATAGGTAAAAATAGGCTCAGATTACCCCACCCTACCCTTACGATTTAACAACAATTGAAAGTTTTGATATGCAATTTACTCACAATTTTTATCAGTCCATATAATTAAGATACTAATTTGCTATATACACTAGAACTATAAGAAATTTTGTTAATTTTTATTCTCACATTTATTTGTCTATACGTCGTTTCACTTTTAAAAATGTTTTTGCTATATTTGATGTTTTTTTTCAATACTTATATAATAGGAAAAATAAGAAAATAAATTGTTATTTATTAGTAAAAAATATTAATTAATAAATTTTGTTAATGACAGAATAAATGAAATAAAAAAATAACTTCTTTAATAAATTATTTACCGCATTTGATGCATGTACGAAATCGTTTCTTTTATATTGCCCAATTTCAAATGTTAATACGAACTACTAGAGATAATGAACATTACAATTGCTCTGTTTAAAAAAATGTGTTTAAAAACTTGAAAAATATGTTTTAATTAGGTTCCTAAAAATTTCATTAAAAAATTTCAGTAAATTAACATTAGAAAAATTTTGGACAATTTTTAAATTTGTTTTTCAAATGTCTTCGCTAAACTTTACTGTTTTTATCAATGGACAGTAAAGCGAGAAAACTAATTGCTATTTATTTGTAAAAAAAGTTTTTTTTTAACAAATTTTTTATGTAAAAAAATTAAACCAAAATCTTGTGGGCTAGTGCAGCACAAATGACTGAAAAAAGTCGTGAAAATATTGTATGTCAAAAAATATTTTTTTTGTTTGTTATAATCTTATCTACTTTTTTCCTCAACTTGTATTAATTTTGGCAGTGGAAAATAACAAACGATATATATATATATATATATATATATATATATATATATATATATATATATATATATATATATATATATATATTTAAACAACTTTAAAAAGTATTCTACACAATAGAGTGCTCAATGTTCTTAAAAGAACAGAGCAATTATATATTAGTAGAAAATCACTTAACAAAAATTTTTTCCATTTAACACTGTGTTTCATCAACAAAGATTCATCAGAAATCTGATGAATTTTTGAAACTGTGTTTCATCAACAAAGATTATATATATATATATATATATATATATATATATATATATATATATATATATATATATATATATATTTATATATATATATATATATATATATATATATATATATATATATATATATATATATAAATCAATGTTTTTTAAAGCTTTTTAAGGCTGATTTGACTAGGCTTGATTTTTTAAATTCACTTTTTGTGTGTTTTGTGTTCTTCTAAGTGTTTAAATTTTATTTTCTTACACAAATAAAACCACCAGAAAGTTTTTGATTTTTATTAAAAAGGTGAATTTGGTGAAGGTGAAACACGCTCTTTTCAAAAAAATATCTCTCCAGCTGTTTTTAGGCGTAGTACGCAGAAAATGTAAATAGCTCCTCATATGTTTTTGTTATAATTAGTACTATAAATAGTTCAGTTATGGATCTCATTATTCCAAGTCTTAGAAAAAGGAAAGAAAGTAATCTATGTGAGTACAAACATAACAAAATAAAACAAGCAAGTTTAATGGGACAGTCATACATAAATCATAAGGGAAATAAAGTTCTACCAAAGTACTTGCAGGTAAGTTTAAACATTTAATCTAAAATGATTTACATATAATTATATCTATGTGTGTGTGTGTGTGTGTGTGTGTGTGTGTGTGTGTGTGTGTGTGTGTGTGTGTGTGTGTGTGTGTGTGTGTGTGTAATATATATATATATATATATATATATATATATATATATATATATATATATATATATATATATATATATATATATATATATATATATATATATATATATAATATACATTTACTTAAATTTTATATAATTTAAATTTCATGTAAACATAAATTTAAAATAATTTTAATATATTGTATGTTTGTAAATCTATAATTTATTAAATATTTATGTTTATAAATCTATAAAGTATAGAACTGCATATTTCAAAATACCTAGCCTAACCCTAAGTCTAAACCAGCTATAATACTTAGATATGATTCTAACCACTTACTATCAATTAAAAGAAAATATTATCTAAATAAAGATTAGTTCAAACAAAGATAGTTTGTCTATAAAAGAACAAAAAACGTGCAAAACAATGTAACAGGCTGTATGTGCATATGGGTGTATAGGTGTAATATGTAAGTCTGTGCTGTTCATGTCGTTTAGTAGAGTCTTGTGTTGTTAGTATACCTCTTTTATACAGGTATGATGAGTAAAATGACTTTAAAGTACAAACATAATTGTATTCTCTTTTTTTTTTAGTTGTCAATGCTTTATTAGCTTACTTGTTAAAACATTAATTTAGTTATGACATGAAATTTACTCTGTTAATCATTAGTCAACAGTTAATAAAAAACTGGAATTCTAAACTATTGAGGTAAGAATTTTGTTTAGTGGTAACATTAAAAGATCTTTTTTTAATTGTTAATTGTGCTATAGCCATTTTGTGCTATATATTCTCTTTCTTTTTAACGAAGGTTTATTAATAAAGAGGAGCATTATTGGAATATTCTGTTATTACTAAGCTCTTATTTATTTTTTGGTACCATAATTGATAATGATCATGTTTTTTTTTGTAATTCACCTCCCCAAGGCCAAGAAGGCCACTACAAATGAGGAGGCTACTTGTGATTATAACCCTCTCCCAACTCTATAACTCTGAAATACGAACCTTGACAAACAAGGCCGCTGCGCGGAGAAACAAGTTGAGGGCGGTACTACCAGGGACGTGTGGGAATCGAACTCAGAACCTCCTGCTTATGAAGCGAGCGCTCTACCACTACACCACTACCGTTTAAGAAATGTTTTACGAGTCACTTACTTCATGATTTATGAATTTCAGATGTTCTTACAGATTTTTTAAATAGAATTTAAACTTTTTGAAAATACCAATAACTAATAATTGCTGAAAGATTGGTCGCAATTGATTATAATGATCATATTTTAATCTACTCAATATAGTTACTATTGTGTAGAACTAGGGCATTAAACTAGCTTAAATATGACTTTCAGTGTATGTGCTACCAGGCTGTTATATATCAGGCTGAATTTTTTTTTTAATTTGTTATTTTCTAAAGCAATAATAAATATGTAAAATGATGCTTTTGTAGTTTAAGATTATCTTTCTTTTTCTTTTTTTTTTAAGTATTGTCTGTCGTACTTGGCTTTCCTTCTTTGCTGATTGCTGTTATAAAAAAGAACCTAATAACTTAAGTCATGTGGTCTTTTTTTATGTCGTTAACTAATGCCAAAACAAATAAGAGCAAGCAGAACTAAACAGATTATATTGTATATAGATACTGCTATTGTCCCAGCTTTTACGAAGGAGAGCGCAGCACTAATTTAACTAAAACATTTATAGCATTCTTCTGCTGAAAAACTGTGACAGCAGCAGCTTTATATAAACTTTGTATATTATTATATTTTTCAGATTATACATACACAAGTTAAATTGTTATTAGTGATTTATCTATTTTTAATCTGTATTACGGGTTGCCTACTGCTAGTCAAAATAATTATAATACTAAAAATATGTTTATTATTCATACCCAGAATTTAATTTACAGGTTTTACATATTAAACCTTTCTTGCATAGTAGTTCAATATGCCATTGCCCAAGTTTTATTATGATTTTTTTTCCAGATAGTTAACATACACTGAATAGTTAAATTTTGTTATAGTAAGTCTATATAGTTCTTGAGAGTATAACAGGTTGAAGCACTAAAAAGTCAAAAACTCTCAAATTGATTTGGTAATTTTCCAACAACTTTTGTGGCTACTCCATGTTGTTCTGTGTTTAAGATTATAAATAATGCTGTGTGCTTTAATAAAAATGTTTTTCAACTTGTATTAATTGTACATTAATTTTTCTGATTGCTTTTTTAAGGTGCAATAAAAAGTGTTTGGACAACTTTGGAGAGGCTAACTGTGTGGATATCTTTTCCAAATTTTATGATATAAAAAGCAAATACAAACAAGATTTCTATATTCAAAGATTGATAGATGTCACTAAAGTTAAAAGAGTGCCACATCAAAAGGATCTTGAAAAAACCAAAGCAGCTAAACAGCTTCTTGTGTCCTGTGATTCTAGGCAATGTACGCATAGAGATATATTACAGTGCATCAGTACTAAGTATTAGTGAAAAAAGATTACGGAGAATAAGGAACCTTAAAGTTATTGGAATAGCCCTTGAAGATAAAAGAGGAAAAGGTATTACTAATTGTCTTTCTCAGAATGTTTATGACATTGTTAGTAATCACGTAAGATCATTTCCACTCAAGGAAATGCATTATTTAGGAAAAAAGTATATTACCTCAATGCAAGATTAAATATATAGACAATGTGGCAACCTTTTTGTGAAAAAAGCTTAGATTTAAAAGTGAGCAAGTCTTTTTACTGGAACCATTTAAAAGAAAATTTTAACTCTAGGTTTGGGCACCAACAAATGGACACTTGTTGCAAGTGTGAAGAATTAAATCTTAAATTGAAATCATCAGGTCTCAATGATGTAGCTAAAAGAGCAGCACAGGCTGATTTAGATGTTCATAAGCGCAGGAGTTAAAAATTTTACAAAGCTCTAAAACATGAAATGTCAGAAGATGGCTCAAAAGAGAAGCACATGTTATCATTGACATTTGACTATATGATGACAATAAGCTTTCCAAAAAATACCTGTCCAACAACTTTATTACATGAGACAGCTATCAGTCAATGTTTTTTTTATACATAACGTTAAAGATAAAAAAAATCATGTATATATGTACAATGAAGGTCAAAGAAGAAAAAGGCCTAATAAAGTTGCAACTTTATTAGGCCTTTTTCTTCTTTTATTAGGTCTTTTTAAAAAAAACATTACAAATAACCTTGCATTTCTTCAAAAACCAAGAGTAAAAATATCCCAAAAGAAAAGAAGATTGACTTTTCTATTAGTAACCTGTCTCATTGTGTATATGAACATGATAAAAAAGGCTACATTAAAGCAATCACCAATATTAACGGCTTGATCTGTCATACTTTTTTTATGTCCAAATATACCAGTGCTGTACCACAGGCGGACAGTTTGGCTTATCCATGTGGCAAAGTTATACCGAAAAAAGCGAAGGTGGAAGACCTTAGCAAATTAAAGGATTTCATTGCTGAAGAATTCAATGAGTTTTATAACGAGCTGTACTCCTAGCCAACGGATGAATGTGAGAATTTCCCTGATAGTGACTTTGAGGAAGAACTAGAATAAAATGCTAAAACTTTAAGCTTACTGATAGCTATTTTAGTTATTAACTCATATATATGTATTATATTTATCATTGGCACACTAAAACATTATTTTAAAGTACATAGTTATTAGTTTTTAAGGAGTTTTGATTTGTTTTCCTTCCTGAAATATTTGATTTTTGATCTATGTTTTATTATGTTTTTGTTATAGTCTCAAAATAACATTACCTTTGACCGTAGAGAAAACTTTATTTAGTTATCGTTTTTTGTTTTTTTTTAATGTTAGTTCACCTCCCTAAGGCCATGAAGGCCTCTACAAACAAGGAGGCTACTTGTGGTTATAACCCTTTCTCAACTCTAACACCGAAATACAAACCTTGACGAACAAGGCCGCTGTGTGGAGAAACAAGTTTAGCTCGGTACTACCAGAAATGTGGTGGAGATCAAACTTGGAACCTCTGGCTTATGAAGCGAGTGCTCTATCACTACACCACTACCGCATAGTTTCAAGATTACGTTGATTTGGATTGTAGAATAAAAATAATTTTTTTATTTCACACCCTACAATTCCCCAGTATTTTACATTATTTTTGTATCACATTTTATACATGGTGATATCACAAAACTGTTAATTGGTCAACACCACATAGTAACATGAGGCAATATAAAAAAGAAATCATTCAAGCTAAGTCTAATTTCTCACATCAATTTAACAATAAATTAGTAACCAACAATTCAAAAATCTCATTACAGACAATGAAAAAGAGCTTTTAAGTTTGGGATTAAATTTTGTTCCTTCAATTACAAATACATCACTTAATATTCACATAATGGCTTTTGAAAGATTCAAAACAACCCTTCTTCAACAACTCTATTTGACCAAAGAGATAACGAGGCATCCATTTCATAAAAAATCAAATTGGTCTCCCCTATGACGAAAAACAAAAGCTATTATAGGTTATCTTTACTTGGTAGAATGTGATATAACCGCACTTGTTTTCTCACAACTACCAAAAGATGAAAAAAATTTAACTCCTAAACCTATTCACACACTAAACTCCCTTATGTTTAATTTCACAATTACCATAAAAAAGGCCGACAAAGGAGGGGGTATTCATATTTTAGACAAAACTGACTATGAAGAGAAGATCTCTCAACTTTTATCAGATAAAAACACATACAAACTACTCTCAGAAGATCCAAAAAAAGTATAGCGATAGATGTTAAAAACCTTATTGATTATATGACTCTTCATCATATGATTGATAAAAAAATATCAGAGCTCCGACATTTAAAAACACCCCTTCAATACAAGTGTTTTATGGCCTTCCCAAAATTCATAAGATAGGCATTCCCTTAAGACCAATTGCTTCTGGTTGTGACACACCAATCGACAACTTATTGTTCTTAATCACAGAATTTATTCAGCCAGTTGCTAAACAATTACCAGCATACTTTAAAGACACAACACATTTCCTAAAACTTCTTCAATCTCATGTATTAGAAACCAACAATTATATCCTTGTCACAGCTGTTATATTTTTGTATATTGTAACTTAGTATATATGCCAAGCGTTAAATTCCAATAAGATTATATCGAACAATTACAACCTAATAAAAGAGCTGCAAAGACTAGCACAAATTTTAGTTATACAAAAAGGACGAAAAATTTTAATAACTTTTTAAAAAAGGCACAAAAAAAAGGAAAATTGTAAATAACCTTTCAAATTTTTGAAATTTCATTTCAAAAAATTCATAAAGTTATTAACAAATGAAATGTTTTAACAATTATCAAAGTGTACTAAGATATTACTCTTGCATACATTTTTTTGAAAATATATTATACAAATTCTGTATATTTAGTATTAAGAGATATAAAGAGTTTTTATTAGTTTTCTCAAAAAGGGGTTTTGAGCAAATCAGCCCTTTTAAAAAACACTGATTCATATATGTCTTGGTCAGAGAGGGTGTGTAACTTCACACGATTATATGACCACACAAATAATATTTTGTTTTGCGACCTTGACTACAGCTTTGAACATTTATTTAGATAAGTGTTTGTACTAATATACATATATAAATATATAAATAAATAAATAAATATATATATATATATATATATATATATATATATATATATATCTATATATCAGGCCTTGTTTTAAAGCATTAAGCTGCCAGCAATTTACATATGCTTTAAGAAGTTTTATGCCTTTTTTATCATTTTCTAACATCTCATTTTTATCTGTTTCTAAATTTTAAATTATTCTTTATTTAAAAGTTAAAAAATAAATTATTTTATAAAAAACTACATTAACTTATTAATAACGATTATGTAAAAAAGATTGTTACAAAAGTTTGAATGACAATTATGTTAGATATAAACGCTATAAAACTACGAAAACTTAATCTCTATTAAGCTAATTATTTTATCAAAATATTTAGTAACAGAAAACAAAATTGTTTATAGTTAGCGACAACTTGTTTTGTATATGAAGTTTTTAAACAAAACGTAATAAAAAACATAAAATAAGTATATACAATAAAAACTTTTATTTATAATCTCAGGAGCACAAAAATATTTATACAACTTTTGATTGCAATAAAAAAAATTTACTTAAATTTCTATTTAATAATACAAAATATATTATTAATAAAAAAAAATTAAATTTTAATTTATCTTGATTTATATTATGATATTTTGTTTATATTTTTTATAGTAAATGATTGATTTTTTCGCTTGAAAAAGGCTAATACTTGAAGCAAAGATCATAATTATATAATTTAATTCTGATAAAAATATATGATTTAATTTAAATTTTATATATAAAATTTTTATATATAAAATTTAAATTAAATTTTATATATAAAAATTTTATATATAAAATTTAATTTATATTTTATCAAAATATCAAATTTTTATCAAAATTGTAATTTTTATAATTTTTTTCTGATAAAAAAAAAAGTAATTTAATTTTGATTTAAAAAATATAATTTAATTCTGATTAAGAAAATACATTTAATTAAGTTTATTAAAATTAAAGGTAATGCTTGGGTTTAACTTAACTGTCAAATTTATTTTAAAATATTACTAAATATTGTTCAATATGTAAATATTACTCATTCTTAAAAAAAAATTAGCTCATTTTTATCACAATTGTTTGTTTAGCTTACCTTCCTAAACATTTTCTTTTTTTTTTTTACTCTAAATTAAATTTTAAATAAATGTGTTCCATGGCTGCATCAAAAATTTGCACAAATCATAAGTTAAACTTTTTTTCATAACACAAGTTAAAGTGCTGCGATTATTTTTAAAAAAATGATATATACAGCAATAAAATTTTAATAAATGGTGTTTGGAAAATAAATCTTTGCTTTCACAACAAAATAGCTGATTAAAAAAATAAACTTTCAATAAATAAAGTAAATAAATAGCATAATTTTTTAATTTGCTACTCGCTAATTTTTTTTAAATATAAATTAATTTCAGTTGCAAAGCCGCAATGTGAATTTTAAGAAATGATCATTTAAAAATATTCAACATATTTTATTTCTTTTATACAAATGTCAAGAAAATAAACATATTTGTTTAAATCAAACATTTTTAAAAATACAATATTAAACTTAATTAATTAATATTAAAAATAAAAAATAAAAGAAAATTAACACTCTCTATTAGTAATAATAAAAACGAGTTAAATAATATTTAACTCGTTTTGCAGTAACTAATAATATTGCAGTAATTTAAAAAAGTCTTTAAAAAATAAAAAAACAAACAGAAATTTACGATGTTAAATTCATATTAGGCTAATGTATTCAGCATTTTTTATTTCAAACAAAGCCTGTATATATACATATATATATATATATATATATATATATATATATATATATATATATATATATATATGTGTATATATATATACACATGTATATACATATATACACATGTATATACATATATACACATGTATATACATATATACACATGTATATACATATATACACATGTATATACATCTATATACATCTATATACATATATATACATGTATATACACCTGTATATATACTTATATATATATATATATATTTATATATAAATATACATGTGTGTATGTATATATATATATGCATATATATGCATATATATACATATATATATATATATATATACATATATATACATATACATATACATATATATATATACATATATATATATACATATATATATACATACATATATACATATATATATATACATATATATATGTATATATATATATATATATATATATATATATATATATATATATATATATATACATATACAGTGCTAGAAGTGGAGAAAAAAAAGTAACAGGATGGTATTCAGTAAATTAAAAATACCATCCTACCTAATCATTTACATATAGAGAGATTCATAAAAAGGTGGCGGGTTGGTTTATACTTTATAAAAAGGTGACGGAATGGCATCCCGCCATATTTGGACCCACTTCAAACATAAAACGTTCAATGCTCCATAAAATGAAGTTTTGACTAAAAATGTATTTTCAAAAATAAGTTTAATGAATTTCTATTGTAGAGTTTTTTCTTTTCAACAGGTGGTTTAAGCTATGATCCTAGTTGTGTTAAAAATGAAAGTGTTGTTTGTCTCTTTTTAGTTTCCACCATTTTGATGGGTTGATGTTTAATGATTCTATTTCAATTCAATAATAGAAAAAAAATGTGCCTACACGCAATTGATAATTTTAAAATTATTTTAAAATAATTAATTTATTGCAATGACTTTGCAAATGGCAGGAAAAAGTAAAAGAAAAAAAAAGTAAAAAAAAAGACAAATGTTCTTTACAACAATAGCTACATACAACAATTAACTTATAATAAAATAAGAACTTTAATCTTTAAAGTTAACAAGGTTAAAGAAGAAAAATAATTGCACATTTTATATCTTAGCTTATTTAAATCATTATAAAAACTGCTACTTGTTAATGTTATTTAGTTAATATCAATGTTATTAACTCTACTGGGCAAATACTATATTTAAACTGATTACTCAATACTAAGAAGTCAATCGATATATGAAACTATAAAAATATAAAAATGACTAATGTTACATGAAACAAGTTTTTTACTTTT
>NC_088931.1:22920000-22955000 GCF_038396675.1 Hydra vulgaris
TGTTTAGTAAAGAAAAAAAATTTAATTTAAATACGACGTTATTTTATTTGAAATTTAATCAATATAATAAAAAAAGTTTGAAAAAAATTTATAAATAATAAATGTAGCATTTAAGCTATAATTATTATGTAACATACCAACAAACCACAAAATATTTTTTAAATTGGTATATTAAAATTATTTTACAATATCAAAAAGGCAATAAGCAGGTCAGTAAGAACAAAAATTTCATTGGAGGGGGCAGTGCTGGATTAAAGGACCCCGAAATAGTTTTAAGGACCTTTTTTTTTTTTAGTCATTTTTTCAGTCACTTTTTTCAAAATTATTTATTAGAAAAATTATTGGGGAGGGGGGTAAATGTCCCCCCCTCCTCCCTCCTTCCCCGGTTGTAACGGGCCTGATAAAGGTGATTAGGTGGTAAAGGTGATAAAGCCAATAAAGGCATGATAAAGGTGATAAAGGCAATTTTAAAGTCAGTTATTATTTTGTAAATTTCCCCGATAAGTTTCATTTTCTTATTCGTAGAGAAACTACTTCCGTTAAAATTTCTCTTAGAAAAATAAACACGCTCCATAGTTGTGCTTTTTATACTGAAAAAAATTGTTGCATTAGTTATTGCGCTTAAAATCTGAAAAGTTAAGTATTTATAAATTTATTTGTAAAATGACATCGGATGAAGTCATTCATGAAGTTTTGCCAAAAAAAGGACTTGCCTATTCTAGTCGCCAACCACTTCCAGTTTTGTGTAAGCCTAAAATCTTACCTCTTAAATCGATAACTTTGGAAAAATTAGAAAAAATGCAAAAAGATGCTCAAGAAGCTGTCAAAAAACAAGAAAAAGAGCAAACTCTGCTAGATCAAAGTATAGAAGAACCTGGTGAAGAAGAATGAATGCATAAACAATTTTACTGAGTCTTTATTTGATAGTAGAGATTAAAGAAGGTCTAATTTTTAACGATAGAGATTTAAGAAAATCTAATTTTTTTTTTACACGTCTCAAAACTTCATTTAACTCTACATCGTTAAAACAGTCTTTAGCAAAGATGCGAAAGCTTTAAGATACGAAATAGAATTTTATGAAATGGATTTGTGTTGATGTATTAAAAACAAATTGCTGTAATTGAGTACATAAAAGCTTCTTTATTCTATAGTAACTTGATTAAAGTTTCTGCTTTGATAAAGAACCTGTTTTTTACTCTTTATTTATTGCAAAATTTTATTTTAAAAGAGTGTGTTTATGAGATTTTTCTCACTTAAAAAAAGATTTTTTCACATTAATTTCGTTTAACCTTTTTTTTTTTAATCATAATTACTGTAGTTAAAAGTATATTTAATTGAATAAACTTAGTTAAAATTTTATAACATGAATAAAAATGAGTAAGCTTTTTTCTATGATAGGCCATGAACTAGTTTTTTACATGTTTTGTAGTATTTATGTTACTGTAAAACATTAAATAGCAGTGGTGTTGAGATAACATAACAGCAATACAATTCTAATTTTTAAGAAAACTACAATGATTTTAAATTCTACATGATGAATTTGATAATGAGCAAATTTATGTCTTTATCAATTATGGCATTGATTTATAGTTGATCAGTTTAAAATTCTGGTTGAAATACTTGCTTCAAATTATACACAATATTATTATACTATAATAATATTGTGTATAATTTGAAGCATAATATTAATAGCATAATAATATTGTGTTTAATTTAAAGATTAATTTTTCTTTATCAACAATAATATTTTTGCAGTATTAGTTGGCAAGATAAGATAGACCAACATGGCAGCTATAATTTATAGCTGCCATGTTGGTCTATCTTATCTTGCCAACTAATACTATATATGTATATATATATATATATATATATATATATATATATATATATATATATATATATATATATATATATATATATATATATATATATATATAGTATCAGTATGCATTGGGTTACATGTTATCACCCTGGTAACATGTAACCCAGTGCATACTGGTAACATGTAACCCAGTGTAACCTGTTCCTGTTTAAATCAGTCATGCCTATAGTAATATATAATTTTTTTGTGTGTCTTTTGTATAGTTGTAGGTGGCTTAGTTACTGTTTAGCTCACCTGTTATATACTTTATATGTATATATGTGTTTTGTCTAAACCTCTGCCGCCATCTTGACTCACCCTAAAGTAGCTATCTGGATGTTTGCGTTCTGACTGAACCTCTGGCGTGGTGTTTACTCACTCATAAGTTACTTTACGTGTATTTGCATTTTGTTTGAACCTCTGATGCAGTGTTCATTCATATGTAAATTACTGTATGTTTATTTACATATGTTTGTTTTCTATCTGTTTATGTTTATATGTGTGTTTGTGTACTGTCTGAACCTTTGGTGTTAGTTACTTTATGTATGTATGTTTGTGTTCTGCCTGAACCTATAGCTCAGTGTTTACTTACCTGTAAGTTACTTTAGGTATGTTTGTGTTCTGTTGAAATGTTTAAAACTGTTTTGATGCAGTGTGAGCTCATTAACTAACTAGTTACTCTAACTATAAGCCTACGCTCACTTTAATCTCTAATGTTTTCTTAGATGTAATATTTTTCCAAATGCATTTCTAAAATATCATGCCTAAAGTTTTAAGGTACTGCTTGCATGAGATAGCTCCTTTTAATAATTCCAATAACTGTTTTTTTTTAATAATTTAATAACTGTAATCATGTAACCCAGTACTACCTGCTCTATTCCTTGCTGCCTTGTATGTGCTTTGGTGTGCTTTTTAAACAAAGTTTAGGAAAACTCCAACTTAAAAATCCCCTTCGTTGGGGCTCTTGGTTGAAAAAAAAGGCTAGAGATGGTGTCCCGATAAAAATGCTCATCTTGGGCAGATGTTAACTGTATCCAGCTACTGTCTTGTAGTAGGCCTCCTAGGCAAAGACCTAGCAGAAAAATCATGCTAACCAGCCTTGAACCCCCTCTTAATCTATTAGGCTGATGTAGATGTAAACCTGTGTTACATTGTTTCCTGACTTGGATGATGAATACTGGATTTTTTTGTGGTTATGCAACTCATCCTGTTATCTCCTAATCAGGATACAGCTCTAAAACTCAGATTTAGAGCTGTGTCCTGATTAGGATACAGCTCTAAAACTGAGTTCAAACTTTCCCAAACTCTGTGGTAGCTCTCAGAGAAGCTGATTTCATCAAAGAGCTGAAAAATATTAGAGTATTACAGTATCATTTTGCGCATGGATGGTGTTCTGTTAATGCTTTTGGCGCTCGTTGTCGGGTCCACATAAGGAGCCCTACGACTTAGGGTTAATTGCAGGACAAGGACAATTGCATAGCTCATTGCTTAAGAGGCCGTGCTCTATCTATGAATAAGTCAACTTTTCTTCAAACTTAAATCATGCCAAAAGTAACCTAAAGTATTAAATATAAAAACCCATCCCCGCCACCTAACTGTTTTAATTTAATTAACCTTTTACTATATTCGTAGTCTGCAAAGCAACCACAAGACTCTCGTCAGTTGAACCTTAACTCTTGCAAAATTCATCAGACTTGCTTTCTCTTTGTGATACCAATTTTAGTAAGACCAATTTTAATTCTACTATTCCTTCTTTTGATCTCAGTTTTGATGACTATCCTTTAATTTGCAAAGACTTCAATAGTCATATGTTTAACTTGAGGATACATGTATGAGGGTATACATACGAATAATTTCACCAATTTGTTGTGAAATCAGGTTCTAATCTTTTTTTCATTTTTTATGTGCTTCTGCTTAGCACCTCTTCACTCTATTACCTTTCTCTTTGTTTTTTATCGCTCTTCTTATTCCCAATTCTGCACTCTTTTAGATTTTGGATTTTATTCTTTATTTCTATAAATCTCAATTCGTCTTTGTTTGGAATACTGTTGCCATATCTGGGGCTGATTTTCCTATGATGCCCTTTCTCTTTTAAACAAGGTGCAAAAACGCATTGTAAATATAGTTAGACCTGTTCAGACAGCCAGCCATTAACACATTGTCCTGATGTTGCTTCTCTTGCTCTTTTCTATAAATACTTTAATGGGCATTGCTTTAAAGAGCTTGTGCCATCTACTAAAGTTCATTCTTGTGTTACTCCTTATTCAATTAAGTCTCATCCTTTTACTGTGACTGTTTCTAAGTGCTCATAAAACTCTTATCGGTCTAGTTTTTTTCCTCGAGTTTATCAGTTCTTTGGAGTTCGCTTCCTTCATTTAGCTTTCCTGATTCATATAATTTGCAATCTTTTAAGGCATCTGTCAATCGTTGTCTTGCTCTTTAAACTTCCTCTTTTCTCTTCCAGTAACTTCAAACTCTAATGGTGGTTGATTGCAGCCTTGTTGGAAGTGAAGACGTTGAAAATAAAAAATGTGTTTTCTAATCAAATTGACCCTGTCCTCTCTCTTTACTCCTATGCCAATAATGTTGTTATTGGTGTTTTAAATGCTCATCACACTGATGGGTTTGGCTCTAACGCCATTGACCCTGCTGGCCAATAAACTTCTGCATTTCTCAATCTCTCAGTTAACTTTGTGACTCGTTTTCCTGACAACCCTAATCATTTACCTTGACTCCATGATTTATGTCTTTTCTCTGATCCTAGCTTGTGTTCAGATTCTTCTTTTTCACCCTTAGGTGGTTCTGACCATGCAATGATCTCTTTAAATCTTTGATCTCGTACTTCCTTTTCGGACTCACCTTATCATCGCACTATAAACTACTACCCTAAAGCAGACTAAATTTTTGTGATTTTCTTTGTGAAGGTCCTTGGGCTGATATCTTTTCTCTATCAGCTGAAAAATGCACCTTCTACGTAATCTCCTGGATTCAGGCAGAAATGAAAGCTTTTATTCTTTGTCATCGGTTCCAAGTCAAACTTCATTCTACTCTATGGCTTTCACACTCATGTGCAGCTGCGATATCTAATCGTAATTATTTTTTTTATCTTTTCCAAAAGAACAACTCTCTTGAGAACAAACGGCTATTTATTATTGCAAGAAATCGATGTAAAAAGGTGTTGTCTGATGGTAAGCTCCATTATTCTCAGTTCATTAAATTTCGCACGTTATCTCAGAAGTAAGTCTTTAGAGACTATTGGAAAATCTTCAACAGCGTCATTAAGAAGGGTAAGTCAAATATTCTATCTTTCATTCGTAGGATTGATCTTATTATCTCTCACAAGAAATAGACAGAACAATTGTAACTTACGAAATAAAGAAAAGTACATTGTACATTATCGCGATCTGAAACTTTATAATTCACTTAGGTTGAAAATTGGCACCATACGTTGAGTTAAATACTGATTTAAGGAAAAAGTCAAAATCAGACTTTGAAAAGGATTTCTTCAAGCTCATGAGAAACTCAGTTTTCGGAAAAACTATTGAAAATTTAAGAAAGAGAATCAGGGCTGACTCCGTCCGTAGAAGTGAAGAAGATCAATTTAAAAAATTTATTGCCAACCCTGCATATCTATCACATAAAATATATATGATGATGACCTTGCAGCTATTCAATGCACAAAGCTAAAACTGAACTGGCCGATATATTTTGGACAAGATGTCCTCTACCTTTTTAAGCACGTCATGTACAATTTCTGGTATAACCATATTAAAACTAAATATAGTCCAAAAGCTTAACTACTCTACACTGATACTGATAGCTTATTGTTTGAAATGGAGAATAAAGATATTAACAAAGACATGAAAAAAAGTTCTAAGCTTTATGATTTTAGCAAGTACCCTAAAACTCACTTATGCTTTAAAGAGAGTTATAAAATGGTTGTACACAAGATGAAGGATGAAAATTTACTCTTACTTAGCTAAAGAAAAGAATATAAAGAAGACAAAAAGGAATCAGCAAAATTGTCAAGAAAAAAGATCTTAAACACCAGATGGTATTAACGTTCCAGCTTACGGTCATAAAATTATTTTTAAAAAATTTGGTTAGAGGTTATTTATTATTTAGTGGTATTGCAGCTCTTCATGAAGAAATAGTCTATCGGCCTCCAACATAATGGTAGAGTGCAGGTTCCCTTCTTGTCGAACTACTGAATCAATAGACTGGATTGTCAAAGACCAGATAGAATTAGTAGCTCTAATTTTTCCTCCTTTGAGCTCGCCTGGTGCATATAAATTTACTTTTGCACTTTTGAAGTGGAGGTTATGAAAATTTTTTTTAAACCTACTTCTCTTTTTTTCAGGCACCAATGGAGCTAAAGTTCACGGCGTTAATTTTTGTCCAAAAGTCTTTCAGCGCGAATTGTTCGCGCGGCTATTAAAACTAAATGTTGTGTAGACTGGAATACTTTTATGTTTGGTTCAGTCTACACTAAAACATGCAGTTAAGTAACCAAGGATCATGGCTTAATTGGTCAAAAGTTGAATGTTTTAATGTGTTAATATGTTGAAATAGGAGCTTTATTTTTGTATGTAGAAGAATATATGTATTTTTACACATTCTTTGCATTATTTTAATCATAATAAATAAGTCTACAAAAAGATGCTCGATAAACTACTATGTTACCTCATCTATACACACAGTTTTATATTTGAAATTGATACTTGCATTAATATCTTTCTTTTTAACTAGATATTTTGAAAGTTAATAAATATATCTTGAGATATCGTATTTTTTCTTGTAAAAATTGACATTTTTAATTTTTAAAAAGTCTTAAAACCTAAAATAATGAATTACCTTTAAAATCTCTAACTAAATATGGACCTAACAGACTATTTGCGGAATTTTCTCATAAATGAAGTAAAAAATAATTATGAGTTTATCTCTGATGTTTCTATGTGACTTTTTGACTAATTTTCAGAAAACTGGCAGCCATTTTTAAAAAATATTTTTTTATTATTTGATTAAAAAACAAACTATTTTTAAGACTTTATCTTAAATGTTAAAGTGTAAATGTTATACAATTTTTTATTTATTTGTCACTTGACATTTAAATTTCTTTTTTTTTTAATTTTATATTTGATAAAACATATTTCATAAAAATAATATTTATTAGTAGGTATAAATATATATTAAAGCAGTATGAAAAAATGTTTACAAATATCTTTACTTGCAACATGTGACTGGCTACACGTCAGTGTTGTCTGTGATTAACCGAGAAATGCATTCAGATCATTTTATGAAGGAAGTTTATGTTTATGCAACATTATTGTATTAATAGGATATTTAAACACACAAAATATTACCTTCTACTTTATTTGCAAAGCCTATTTTATTTTTTACCTCATTAAGAAGGCTCTGTGAGAAAAAAAGTTCCAAGTTTTATATTTTTATCATTCGATCTTCTTAATTGTTTATATTAGTTATTATTTTTACTTTTATATTTTTGTTTTGTTTTCTGTTTTATTTCGTATTCATGAATTTCAAAGTTATGTTCATTAAACTTCAAAATTGTCTGGATTTTATTCTGCATTTTTGTATACTTTGTAAACAAATTGTAACTTTATTAAATATTTTTATGAAGGATAAATTTTTTCCTTGGTTACATATTATTAACTTATTATTAAGTTCTTATTAAGTTGATAAACAAGAGTATTATTGATTACAACAGTTTTAGTTTTAGAAAAACCTCCAGAAGTGTAAAGACTGGTACTACTGTGAATAAAATGTATAAACAGCTGTTTTTAAATGTAACATATTCAAATGACTATTTGCATATGTTACATTAACTGCAGTGTTCACAAATTTTCTATTTTTATAGATTTAAATGTTTTATATTAATAGTTTTTCATACAAATGTTGGTGTATATCTTAAAAAACTGTGTTTCTCTCATTTATATTTATTAATATCCACTTTTATGTTGCATGTTCAAAAACAAAAACTACAAATTGTAGTTTTTGTTTATCAACTTTGAAAAACAAACTACAAATTGTAGTTTGTTTTTCAAAGTTGATAAACATCTGATACAAGGTATTGGATATACTTATTATAAAGTTATAGTAATCTGATACAAGTTATCAGATTATTAAAGAACTTAATGTTTGTGTTAAGGTTATCTAAGTAAAGCCATGATCCAAGCAGAGATGCAGAGTCCCAAAAGGACTCCGCATTTGTATGTCACAAAAAGATTATTTCAAGTATTGTGAATTTCAAAATAGGTATCACAGATGTAATGACTTGCAAGGCTGCTCAGTTTTATGGCTTTTTATTAAAAAATTTGTATTGGCAAACATCAAAAAGAATTTAAAAGCAACAATTTTTTTGGTTTCATTTAATTGCTGAAAATCCTTTTGCATTTTAATTACATCTCAATTTAATTAATTTGAACAAATTATATTTGTTTAAATTAATTAATATATTTTTTTAGACTTGGATTTTATTCATATCATTTTAAGATATTTTCATATAACCTTCATAAAAAAGATAAGATATTCAAAATATGAAAATAATCTATTTCTATTAGTTTTTATAAATATTACCTGTTATAAAAATATCAATATGATGACACCTTTCTTAATGTTATGCTTTTTTTTTTTTTTAATAAATTAAAGTGTAGATGTATATAGTAGTTCTATTGGTTTAAGGTTAAGTTATTATATTGGTTCAAGAATAAATTACTCTATTGGTTTAAGACTTAATTAAGGTTAGCTATTTAAACCACAACATATCTAAAGCTAGGCTGTTCAAAAAGCTATGTAAATCACAGTATGGGTAGATTTATGAAATAGAATTTACAAATTAAATGAAAATAGAACATGTATGATAAATTGATAGGACAATAGTAATTTTATATTTTTGTTTTTAAGGTATTGGCAGGCTGTACTTGACGACTTACTTTCCTGCAACAAAATCAAAAGAACCTTCAACTACAAACCAATTTAAAAACTTTTTATAGCAGCATTTTTTAAGAAGAATTTTCCCTTTATTTTATTTACTAATTACATAATTTATATTTCATAATTTCTTTAAATTATTTTTGGAGATTGTTTAATTTTAGTGTTTTACAAAATTTTAAGTTTAAAAAATTACTTTACATATAGATTTTTAGTTTTTTTAATAATTAATTTTTATTCAGAAGTACAATTATAATTGGAGTGTCCAATTTTTGTAATATTTTTTCTGTAAATATCAATTTGATATTATGTTATCAATGTGAAAGTATAATCTCAAAATATAATTTAAAAAAAGGTAGGATGAGGTACATAAACATAGGCTTTGTTTTCTTATAAATAAAATTCAAGTTTAGCGCAAAATATTTGTACCGATAGAAACCACTCGCAAAATATTTTAATTTTGATTGGTCTATTAAAATTTTACCGTTATTTTTACATGGTTTTCACTTACTATGACTGTAAGTGTGAAAAGACGCGCAAACTGGCGATAGGGAGATTTTTGAACAAAAATTAACGCCGTGGTTGTTTTTTTCCATTTTGATAGCCTAAATTAGTTTTTCACCTAACAAACGCATTACACTATTATTAATACAAGGGCAAAGCTTTACCTACTTTTCAACGATCTTTAAGACATTAGCAATTCTTGAGCATATTGACGACCAAAAAGTTTTTCAAAGAGTGTGCAATTGTATCTTTCAACAACTGATCCTTCGCAATGATTTCTAGCTTCAGCTGGATTTAGACTTTTTTTTAAGAAGTTTAGTAACTTCTCTCTTTGGTTCAGGTTGAGCCAGGAAAGACGATCTCTCTTATTTATTGGGCAAGGGCTTCTGAAAATGAGAGTGAGGTTTTGTAAATGAGAAGTTTAGCATCTTTATAGCGGCTAGCTACATCAACAACCATCAAAGCGTAAGTATACCGGTCAACTTGATCATGAGGCAAAGAGATTTTAATATGAGGATAATCTTTTTTATTATTATTATTGCTTTATTTTTCTTTTCTTTTTTTACCTTTTTTCTATCAAAGAAATACCACCTAACAAAGCTGTAATAGCTTCTAAGATGACCCAACGTAATTCCCAACCTTTATAATTTTCGGAGGGTGTGTAAAAGTCGCTTAACTCTGGGCTGTGAGGGAGTCGGATAAGATCTTCATCTGGTTTCTGACTGAGTTACCTCATCATTCTCCTATAAAGACGTGAAGCTTTGACGTAATCATTAAGATGTCTTGTCACTATTCCTTCAGTCTGTAAATGTTGGTTTAGCCGATCAATCAATTCCACGCGTTTTTCTTTATATTCTTGTTGAGCCATTTGCAATTTTTTGAGAGCTTTTTTGTGACGTTTTTGCTCCTTGAGCAAATATTTGTCTTTAAAAGCGAGAGCTTGGATGAGATAAAAACCTCCTATAAACAAACTAGCATAAGCGATTGGTGTCAATGATGCTAAAAGTTGTTGGCGCTATTTTAAAATTTGTAAAATTTATTCAATTTTTCTTACGTTAGAAGATCAATCGAAGCTGGGATCCAATTTTTGTCTTTTATATATAAGCATTTTCCGGGTTGCTTTGCTCGCAAGCAAAAACAGAAATGCTTTTCCAACATCCATTATGTAAAATTTAAGTGACATTTGAGACGAACCTTTAAATTTTTTTAGAAAGAGTGCTAAAGCCAACGGCTAGGTCACCGCTTTTAAAACTCTTATATGCAATATCAAAAGCAGGGTGCATATAGTCGCATCCGATTGATCCACCTGATAACATTTTTTTTAAAATTTAACAAGTAACTACACTAGTGTTATTTTTAATGTATTGACTTTAAATAAAAGTTGTCTGATTAAAGAATTCGATTCAAATCGATGTTAAATCCAAGAATTTTACCAACCATCAGGTGCTGATCATTAGATATACGGCTAGCTGGTTTACGCCATCGTTCAGTTACAGTAAAGCAAATATAAATTTTTTAAATCTCTTTGATATATTTTGCTCTAACCGTATCAGTAAACTGCCAGGCTTCAACAATTGATGGTGAAGGTGCTGCTCGAGGTGTCATGTTCATTTTAAGATATATTAATATATTAACATAAAAAACTTTTCTTAATTAGAAATGGCACATTCAATTCAAGGTCATCTATTAGCTGTATAAGCAACTAATAGTGAAAAAACAAAGCTCGCATTTCACCTGCTTGATAGGAGACTAATTGTAACCATTTTTTACATTTTCAACAATAATAAAAAAAGAAACAGTTTTTAGTGATATGTTTCATGTTTTCCAAACGTTTTGGATTGATCTATGTGGTGCTCAATGTGTCCTTGAAATTTGTAAGGAGAAGAGTGCATCTTTTTTATCGATGGTTGTATCACCCCATCCAAACTCAATATCCGCTGCTCCCCTCTCATAAAATTAGCATTTAGCGAAAGTCATATAAAACACAGCCTTTAGATTTTGACTCAGCGAAACAAATGTCATGTCGCTGTTTGTCAAAGACCAATTATCAGCCATGGCTATTTCTCCGTTAAAAGGTTGTTTAAATTCATAGTTGAACAACGGACAACTCTTTTTAGACAAGAAGGTCAACTTGATTAGAAACCATTTAAGATCTAGAGAGTTCGCTGCTGTATTGATACACGTCACTAATCACGCGCAAGAGAGGGTTAAGTTATTATGAGTGAAATTTTAACTTTTATATCTATATATATATATATATATATATATATATATATATATATATATATATATATATATATATATATATATATATATGTATGTATGTATGCAGGGCCGCCGAGAGCCGTCACGCCGCCTGGGAGCGCAGGCGTGACGGCCTAAAATATTGAAAAGATCTTAAATATTGAAAAAAAAATGGCTTAAAATATTGAAAAGATCTTAAATAAAAACTTACCGAAAAAAGAAAAGGACCAGTTAATAAATTTATTACTGAAAAATAAGGCGTACAATCAAAAAGATTTAAGTAAAAAAATATCTACTTTAAACTCAAAAGAAAGGTACAAATCACAAATCGTTTTAAAACTTAAAACGGCCAAAAAGTCAATTTTTTAAAGAAATTTACCAACTTTATTAGATCCAATATAGGTAAAAATAATGCTTCTGTCTAGCATAGAAAATAGGCATCAGAAAAATCTAAATCTTTGAATAGATTTTAAACTTTGAATAGTTTATTTCAGATTACACAAGATATGTTTGATGTAGATAACTATTTGTTGCGCAGATTCACAAGATATTGTGGATGTCGTGATGATAGCTAGAGAGATTAATCATTAAGTATACATTACAGACTCATAGTGTTTCATATTTGTTTTATAATTTAATTTCTAATAAAATTTTCAGAAGTAAATCTGTTTAATTTAAGTAGTGGCTAATGGAGGTCTGGACTTTCTAAAAATCTGTGCAATAAATTCACCTAAGAGATCACGCAGAGATAAACAGTGAATTAACCGAGGATGAACTGAGGTGTTCAAAAAGTTTACAGGTGTTCAGAAATTGATGATTTGTATAGAACCGCAAATTATAGATATGTATTATGGACGGACCTATATAGTAATATACGCAATTCATATAGTATTACTGTAGAATTAATCTTGGCGGAAAAAATGTTAAAAATAGAATTAACTACGAAGCTTATCAAAGTCTACTAAATAAAAAAATTAAAAAAACTCCTTTAAGAGAGCATGCAAAAATAATGTAGTTGATATGATACTTTTGCAACCAAAAGCTTATTTTGTAAAACACGTTTTTTTTGTTCATCATTTTTTTCTAAAACATGATGCGAAAAACATATTTTTTCAAATTATAACGTCAGACAGTGTCATAAAAATGATTTGAATGAACCAGTAAAGTGATTTTATAATACTTTACTTTGTAATACTTTGAGTACGTTTATACTTAGTGCCCATGAGTGGTTTTGCACTTCATTGCCACAAAAAAATATAAACAAATCATGAACTTATCTAAAGCTTTTTGTTTTATTTGCTGTTTATGTCGTTCAGCGTCTATGGAAATTTTTCTGTAGAAATTTGCTTTAGCGAATTTCCCACAGAAAAATTTGCATCTTATAGCGCGCTATTTAATTTTTAGATAGTAAATAGTTCAGGTCGTTTTTGTGTAAGTTTTTACAACAAGTCATGCGCCAGTATTTGAAAAATAGTTAAGCGAACTTATACCCATTTGTATTAGGAAAGCCCTTTTTTTTTTTTTTTGCAGTGTACTTACACTGCACTTGCAATTTTTGCATATATACCTGCTCACAGTTAAAAAAATCTGTTGTAGCTGTTATATTTCTAAGGCAATCTCAAGTTTAGCCATTCAAATCTGTTAACTCAATATCCGGTAATACAATGGTATAAAAAGTTTGGTTTATTGGACCACTTATTTGTGAAAATTTTTAGTAGCTCAAACAAAAATAAAAATAAAAAATAAACCTGAGTAAATTTATATTAAGTACACTCTGGCTGTACGAAAAAATAAACACTCATTTAAATTAAGAAAACGTTCAAAATGTTGCAAAAATACTGCTTTAAAATAAAGCAAACCAAATGAACGTAATTACGTTAAATTTATAAATAAAGGAGAAAATTTTAAAGAAAATTTAAATCCGCTAACAAAAACTTTCAACTTTTATTCACACAAATTGAAACTTTCAACCCAATACTAACTGTTGACGTAAGTGTCGGGAAATGAAAAAACGAATTGATCGGGAGCTCTAATTCTGGGTAGAATACCAGCATTTGGTATCAAGTTCCATGAAAGAGTCAAGGTAATATTTTTATGACCTCTAAACGAGAAAAAATAATTTCAAATATCATATAAATATTGAAAATCAAACTAAAATTAACAAAAAATTTTATTCAGAATAAACCATAATATTCATATTATATTTAGCACGGTGAATCATTTGATAAGTTTTTTTTTTTACTACTATATCGATTTCAGTGAATACTATATAATAGGGATGTTAATCGAAGCGTATCGGAGGTGGAAAACTTACGTTTCGCAAATGAATCATGATATAGCAAAATACATATATAAGATGTTAAGGAGCTCCGACTCTAGCACCTAATGCGTCGCGAAGCGGAAATAAAATTTTACTTACTTTTCTGAAAAAAATTTTAATTTTATTATTTTAAATATTTTTTAACCGAAACAAGTAAGAATTAATTAATAAAAAAAATGGATTTTATTAAAAACCGATTAGTTAACAGTTTTTGTTAAGTTTAAAAATCAAAACTGAATGCGGAGCAGTACATTTGTTCCTAGTCTTTAATTTAATTTTAACTTTAAGTTATTACTTTTAAGTTAAGCGTGGTTTTATGTTTTAAAATGGTTACTTTCAATCTCAGCAAACTTTTATTTCATGATTTTCCTCCAAGGCATATTTTCACAAGGCACTTTCAAGGCATATTTTCACAAGTAAAAAAGCATTTGCCTGTGGTATATTTTTGCAGTCCATGTTTTTATCACTTTATACTTGTTACACAGTGAGTTTTAACATTTTTGAAAGTCTGGTTTTTTATTTAATAAAACTTTGTGGAAAAAGAAATAAGTTGTTTCTTACTAAATATAAAAGATTTTTTAATTAAAAATCAACAAAAAAAAAAATCTCTTGTGAATATAGTATGTTTTATATATTAAGTTGTTATTATTATTGTTAATTAAGCTATGAATATTAAATTATATATATATACATACATATATATAAATTATGTTAGTGTATTCTACAACACTGTGTTTCACCATCAGTAGGTTCATCAGGAAGAATCCTTCTTCCTGATGAACCTACTGATGGTGAAACACAGTGTTGAATTAATCAAAAATTAGATAAGTGTTTTTACTAATTTATATATATACATATATATATATATATATATATATATATATATATATATATATATATATATATATATATATATACATATATATATATATATATATATATATATATATATATATATATATATATATATATATATATATATATATATATATATATATATATATACACACACACACATACATACATACATATATATATATATATATAAAGTGTGTGTGTATATATATATATATTTATATATATATATATATATACATATATATATATATATATATATATATATATATATATATATATATATATATATATATATATATATATATATATATATATATATATATATATATATATATACTTTATATTTTATATATAGTCGCGAGCAGTGAATTGTACACAGCAGTAATTTTTGGTTACTTTTTATCTTTTCGTCTCGTAATTCAATGGTTACATATTCTCTATTTTTTATTTAATAACTAATCTATAACTAAGATAAGAAAATACTACAATATATTAAAAATAACAATACAAATTATTAAAACTTATTATTTAGGTACAAAGAAATAAAAACATAGAAATTTACTGTTGTGTACAATTCATTGCTCGCGACTGTATATTTATTTATATACATAATATAAATATATAATATAATATAATATATATATTATATATATATATATATATATATATATATATATATATATATATATATATATATATATATATATATATATATATTATAATGCATAATTTATAACTTTTTTAATAATTAAAAATAATAAAGATTAGAAAAAAATCCTCAAAAAAAGATTAGGGCATGCGAAAAGGAACAGCAATTAATTAACTTATCAAGCAGAGTGAGCATAAACTAAAAGGTACTACTTCACACTTATGGATCCAATATATGCATAGATTTATATATATATATATATATATATATATATATATATATATATATATATATATATATATATATATATATATATATATATATATGTATATATATATATATATATATATAATATATATATATATATATATATATATATATATATATATATATATATATATATATATATATATATATATATATATACACACACAGACAAAAATTGTTTTTACTATGTTTCACAAAAACACTTTTAAGTTTGACATTTTTGTTGGTGTTGTATATGCTTAAATGTATTTTTTTTATTACTTATAGTGTACCACGAAGAGCACCTGAATTAGAATAAATAAGTTGTTTCGAGACTAACTTATCAATATGAACAGCACGACGAGGGATATATAAATTTTCAATCAGAAATATGAATATCTGTTTGCAATCATTACTGATGTAATGATTGTATAGCAATAACACATTAAAAAAAAAACCATGCTTATGTCACAATCTGTACATAAAATGATAATTCATGGTGCTTCTTTTACCAGGTATTATAAGTATCCTCCAATAGGTTCTTTGTCTGAGAGTGCTATTGAAGCCAGAAACCAGGAAAAACAAAACTGCACGAGTTAGTCATGCTTGTCAAACTTTCTTGGCAGAAAACACTAGGGATACAGCTAATTATTTGTTTGCGATATTTGATATGTACCTCTACTGAGCGTTTTTTTGAATGTTATGCTGTTGTCAATAGTTTTGACTATTTTTGTTAATTTTATTTTTTTTAGTAAAGAAATCTCAATACAGTTTATAATAACAATTCAAAGTTTTGTTGCTTTTTGTTTTTAAAAAAATTTTTAGAAATAATTTAATAAATTTTAACTAGTAATTAACTAATCTAGAAAGATTTATATCATGAACTAAAATATTATTCTGATAAGCTGTTCTACGTTGAATTAAAAAAAAAAAAACTTTTTTCATAGCCACAAGTTATTGAAAACATCTAGTAGAACGTTGAGAAACTTTGTTAGAAACTAAAGAGTGAAGAATCAAATGATAGCAGATTTGTTTATAATTTTAATAAGTTTATATTCAATGAAATAGTTTATTATTAATCGTGTTAATGATATAGTTGGTAAAATTCTATAAAATATCGGCGCTTATTGTTTTTTGAATAAAAATATCCGGACTTATGTTATTTTCCGGATTAGTCAGGAATAAGTCCGGATGAACTAAAAAAAATACAGCAAAATGTATTTTTATAAAAACCGGATATTTTTCTTTTAAATATAGAAACATTAACAAAAATTTGATATCTTGTGAAAATATCAGCTCAATATGTTGAATGGTTCTTTATTTATGAGCCAATTTCCTTATTTTGTATTATATATATGGTTCAACGTATTTTATATTGCTGAGCAAACGAAGAGCTACAGTTGGGATTGGAAAACAAGATTTCACACATTCCAGCTTTTATTATTATTTTATTTTTGTGGGTTAAATTTTTTAAACTTACTTGCACATTATTAGCTTATTAGTTTTTAACATAAAAATATATATTTATACCAAGACACCAGCACATAAAAAAAATCTATTGAACTTACTTTAAACCAGCGCCATCATCAAAAAAATAATATTTGCTGTTCATGTCTTGAAGATCTAAATATGCATTTTCACCACGCTTAATGATTTTGTCCCATAAAACAACTTGGTTTAAATCCTAATAAAAATATTTCATTTGTTGAACTTTTTAAAACTCTTTTTAAAAGATAAAACATATGTTAGATTCTTTGTAAAGTATAACAAAACAACAGAATAAAATAAAATTATATTCTTTTACAACCATTAAATTAAAAATAAGTATATAATAAAAATATTGTTAACAACAGTATTAATAATACTAAAATTAATAATCATAATTTAAGTAATTAGTAAGTGATTGTTAAAGATTGTACTTAATGATACTTGAACTGTTGACTGACCAAAGAAACAACATCAAACATTAAAAGTAATAATAACATCAACACTAGAAAGCCAAGTAAGTCAAAAACATTTTTCTTTACATATAAAATTTATAATATAATTTTCACCATAATACACTATTAAATTACATATTTTGAAAAGCATGGGGGGGGGGGACAGTATGCACATTTTCCCCAGCCCCTTTGGAGTTGTCAGCTCTGTATTTTTAAATTACAGAGCTGACAACACCAAGGGGCTGCGGAAAAATAATTTTAACATTTAAAATTTCATCCGACTACACAATTGCTGATGGTTTCAAAGCTCTAGCTATCCTAAAAGGTAGTAAAAATCAATGGCAAGATTCTGCAACAACATTAATAAAAAAATTAATAATTATTAAAAATTAAATTTAATAACTAAATTATAATAATTACAAACAGTTGAAATTCTTTTAAAAAAAATAAAGTTTAAGATTATACCATATTATGTGCAAAAACCTTTTAAAGATTATACCATAGTATGTGCAAAAACCTTTTAAAGCCTCTGGGATGTTTTTTTTCAGAAAATTTTTAAGATTTTTTTTATATGCATTTTAAAACATAATTATTTCATTAAAAATGTCATGAGTTCATTGAATGACAAAAAGAATAAAAAAACAAACATTTTACGAAAAATTGATTAATAAAAAAAAGTGCAACTAGAAATGTTTTTTAATTTGAATACAACAAATATAAACTTAATCATTTTTTACAGTGCCTAAAATCTGACTCATTCATTTCATTAATACATGTATTTAGATAATACTTAAAATTTATATATATATATATATATATATATATACACACACACACACACACACACACACACACACACACACACACACACACACACACACACACACACACACACACACACACACACACACACACACTTTTATCTTATCAAAATAGGAAAACAATGATACCAATCAATCATTGTTGGCATCTTTTAACATTGACTGTAACTAACCAGATTTTTAAGCTGATATCATTATCAATAAAATTTAAGTAATATCCCCATTAACAATAAAATTTGTAAAAACCAATAATAAAAAAAAATGAATCACATAGATATCAATGCTAAACTTACATTGCTTTTGGTTTTATACTCTGCAGTCAAGTAGAGAAAGAGTTGCTTTACATTCCAATTAAATAATGGTTCTAAATCTGATTTGGAAAATTGCAAAACTGTTTAATAGTTTTTATATAAAAAAAATTAACTATATATATTTATAAAAAGAAAACATACCTGACTTTAAATTAAATTTCAAAAAACCCATATCATTCTTTGCTCGAACAGCAGTAAAGTCTCTAACATGTTTTCTACAAAGTTAAAAATAATCATTATAACTCTTTTTAAATAACCTAAGTATAAAAACATTTTGAAATTTTTTAGAAGTACAAAAGAACTTTTGGCACATGCACACAGTGGTCCAAAAAGGTAAAGTTTTGGAAATAGAATAGTAACTATTGACTGAGAAATCATAGAAAACTCATTGAGGATTTTTTTAAAATACTTGCTTATTTTTTGCCAGTTATGGGAAAATAATTTTTAATTATTTAAATAACTTTGTAGACTGGGTTCTTAATCTATTTTATACAAAAAGAAAATTTAAAAATTTATTTGATTTCGGGATCTGGTTCCTAATATTTATTGATAAGTAATTTAGTACTCAAAAACATGTTTTTCAAATATAATGTTGATGTGATAAAATTATCAATATTGGTTTTAAAAGATTTGATATGGCAAGATATATTTGAAGATTAAAAAATAAAAAATGTTAAAAACTTTATAACTAATCATAAATCAAAGGTTGTCCAACACATCAAAGCATCTTATTTGATTTCAAAATAACTCTCTGGCTTTATATGCTCATGAAATCTGCTTTCATGCTCATTTAAACCCATGACATATTTGTAATAATATAAAGTGTAACTTACACATTTCACATTATATTTCATAACTCTTGAAAATTTGTCAGTTTTAACTTTGTGTTGACAAATATATCATACTGAATAGAGAATTTTATTGTAACATGCTGTCTTAGCACATAGAAGTGAAAAAGAATTTCTACAATAAATCTTTTATGGTAGAAACTAACTCTTCAGAAAAAAATCTTGTGACCCGGAATTGAAACACATGTCTAATTGTGTGTTTTATGTTTTTGTAAGAACTTTTTCTTATACATTATGTATTAGTTCACCAACTGGTTTTGCTTTTCAATTTTTAAATCTAACCTATATGAAACAGATGCAGTAATTCAAAATCATTTCCTTTGATTTTGGGAAATTTGAACATGTTTTTGTTCAAACTTTTGTCATTTAAAAAAAAATCAAGTTCTAACTTTTTTCCTCTAAAAGTTCAAACATGTATATATATTAAAATTAGGTTCTTTATTATCATTTTTTTTAAAACGCCTTATATGTTTTATTAAATCGTTGAAGAAATCCCATAAATTTTAATGATTTTTTTATGTGCGATACCCATAAAAAGATCCTTAAAAAAAAGTGAATATACCTTTGAGCTAATCAAAGTTTATTCAGAACAGCAAATAGTTCAAAATGTAAACACAATCAGAAGATCTCAGGCATGAGACAATAGCAAATTTTCTAAAAAATTACAAAGTTCTAGGTGCAAAATCTGTAAAATTATTCTTACATTTATTACAAAGCTATTACAAAGCATTTAAAAACAAAACACAAAATTGAAATTCTTTAATGTAATAACTTGGTGTTAAAGGCTACAAATACCATTTCATATAAAATGCCTCAAAATCCTTAAACCATTTACAGTCTTCATTAAATACTTTAGGTTAATCATGAAACAAGTTATAAGTTTTTTATAAATTAAACTTCAAGATAAAAGCAAAATCAGTCTTACGTTTGATTACATTCATAAGTTTAATTCATTTGATTTAAATTTAGACAAAGACATTGTTTCTTATGTTATTAATGGCAGGACTCTACAAATTTTTTTTTGACATACACTGATGTTTTTCTTAATATTTTTAAGCAAATGTCTATAGTCTCTATTTATATTTTACCGCAAGAATTTTTAGGTTGACATGCGCAATTTAAAAACTTAACTTTTATTTGCTATTTAAATTTAAATAAAAACATCAAAACAAATATTAAATTAAAATAATTAATATAAAATAGTAAAACATTTAAAAAAAAAATTCTAACTAATTTATTAAAATAAAAAATGACAAAACAAATGTTTTATATAGATTGTAAATAAAATGATTAAATAAAAACAGCAAAATGAACATTTCATTTAAACCATTTTATTCAAAATTAAAGTAAAACGTTCGTTTTAGCCGTTTTTATTTAATTATTTTATTTACAATCTATGTAAAACGATAGTTTAGGTGTTTGTATTTTAAATTTTGTTAATTTTAATTCTTAATTTTTAAAATATAATTTCAAATTTTTTAAATTTTAATTTTCAAATTTTAAATAAAACAATTAACATTTTATTATGTAATGTAGTATGAAGTTATAAAAAAAAAAGAATAACTTATATAATTTTTATTAAAAACTTGTTTTTTAATGTTTATTTTTTAAATGAATTAATTTAATTTAAAGAATTAAATTAATTCAAATTAAATTCTACTAAAATTAAAACTAGATGTTATGATTTAAAAACAGCTTGTAGTTTTTATTGCTAGAGCTTAAATAACATCAATATTTTGTCTAAAATAGAGAAAACTGCAATTTGTCAAGCCCTAAATGGAGCTAGCTTAAAGAAAAAAATATGTCAAGACACTACAATCAACAACAAAACTTTACAACTAAACCTGACAAAACTTAAACATCAAATGTGTTACCAATCACACTATTTATCAATTTGTCTTGTTTCTTTTGCAAAGTTCACTAGACCTACTTGTTCTTTGAGAGAATAATTTGAGTTCATCTGTCTCATCTTGTGATCTTAGTGTTGATGGTTATCTTTCTTTATATCGCTTTCCTTCATATCAAGACTGCACTCTTTTTGATATTATTTCTGATCAAATTAACCGAGCCCTTTCTCTTTATCCTTCAGCCAATATTATAGTTGCTGGTGACTCTTCAGACATAAAGGCCTACAACTTTTGTCTTTCTCAATCTCTAACACAAATAGTCAACTTTCCAAAACGCTTTCCAGACAATCCGAATCATTTACCTTTTCTACTCAACTTGTGTCCTATTTCTAATCTGAGTCAATGCTCAGTTTCTCCATATTCGTGATTTTCTTTGTAATGACCCTTGGGAAGAAATCTTTCGCCTTCCTGCTGACAAATATGCTTCTTCCATAACTTCTTGGATTCAGGCTGGCATGGAATCCTTTATTACCTCTTGACAATTCCAAGTCAAACCTCACTCTTCTCCATAGTTTTCCTCTAATTGTGCTGCTGCACATTCTACGTGATGTAGTCAACAAACAGGTTAATCCATTGCCCGACTTTTGTATCACTCCAGCTTCTATATTTAAAGGAATTTCCAGCTTAGACTCTTCTACAGGTTATGATTCGGACAACATACCTGTTATACAGGCTTGGAAATAAATCGCATGCGATCGCATGCTGTAACTGAACACGCTTATATTTTTTCTTTACAAATTGACCACAGCAGTTTTGATGTTTTAACAATTTAAATGCTATAAAAAAAACTATCAAGTTAAAAATAACTTTTAATTGTTGATCTATTCTAAAACTTTGTTTTACGCGAAGGCTTTAAATAAAATAAAAAATAATTATAGTGATTGTTTAAAATAAACGTATTTTGTGTAAATTAAAAAATTTTATATTTAAATTTTTTTAATGATAAATATTATATATAAATATATTTTTAATTTTCTTCCTAGTTTAGCTACCATTTCTTTTTTCAGCGCATTTTTTAACATTTTTCTAAAATGTTAAAAAATCATTTAAACATCTAAACAGTCGTGGTCAAGTTGTCAAAAAATAAAATCAATTGCGTGGTCAGCAATAGCGCTCAATCGCACACCATTCCTGTCCTAGCCTGGTTATAGTCTTACAGAAGCGTCCTCCAGAGCTGTCGTCTACACTCTAAAAAACTATTTAACAAGTGCTTATTAGATTCTTGCTTTCCAACCTGTTGGAAAGCGGCATCTGTTATCCCTATTTTCAAAAATTCTGGAGAGCCACCTGACTAGCTTAACTACCATCCTATTAGTCTTCTTAGTACCATAAGCAAAGTTTTTGAGTCTTTAATTAACAAACACTTAATCTCTCATTTTGAATCATCAATTTGTATTTTGATCTTCTCGTTATACTACTGATTTGTTAACAGTAATAACTGATAGGTTTTATCGTGCATTAGATTAGATTGGAGAGGGCGTTTGAGCTTGAAAAGGATCTCACTTCTGCTACAGCATGGGAGTCTCAGTGGCTGGTAAACTTTAATTCAGATAAAACTCAATTTTATTCAGCTAATCATTATCGCAATAATCTAGATTTTTCTATATTTATAAACAGTGATGTACTCGATGTCATCAATCCTTCATCTTCTAGGATTACCTCTTACTTCTGACCTTTTATGGAAACCATATATCAAATCCATTGCAAAATTAGCATCTGCTGAGGTTGCATCTCTTTATTATGCTCACCATTTTCTTACTCAGGATTTTATTCATTATCTCTATAAATCTTAAATCTGTCTTTGTATGGAATACTGTTGACATATTTGGGCAGATCTTCCCAAGATGCACTTTCTCTTTTAGACAAGGTGCAATAACGCATTGTAAACATAGTTGGACCCATTCTTGCAGCAACCTTCCAGCCATTATCACATCGTCGTAATGCTGCTTCTCTTTCTCTTTTCTAAAAGTACTATAATGGGCACTTCTTTAAAGAGCTAGTGTATCTTGTGCCATCTACTAAAATTTATTCTTGTGTTACTCGTCATTCAATTAAAGGGATCCCAAAGCTCCAAGACATGTTGTGTTCATACTAAAGAGAATGATTAAAAAAATGTTTGGGCTAGATTTTTTTGATTAAAACAAAAAAATAAATGCACACCAAGAAAAACTAACTTTTTTTATTTTAGTTAAAGCTTGCTATTTTAATTTTGTAGGCCAAAAAGTCAGCATAATATACGCCGCAATCTACAGACTTGATAATTTATTCAATCGTATTATATATATATATATATATATATATATATATATATATATATATATATATATATATATATATATATATATATATATATATATATTTGAGAAAAATAAAATTTTATTGTTGAACAATATTTATTTTAAACAATATTATTATTTTTAAATTAAATTGAAATAAATTAAATTTTTTTAATTTTATATGAATTTATTTCATTTGTAAATAGAGCTTATATTGATCAACTGCCATTCAAACTTTTGTAACAAACTTTTTTACACTATTGTCATTTAAATGTTTAAGTGGTTTTATAACACATTACTTCTTTTATCTTACTGCCGAAAAAATATTATAAAACTAAATTAGAAGAAGCTGAGAAAGTTTTTTCTAGTCTTGGACTGTTTGCAACAAAAAAGAAAGAAATTCTTTAAACAATGAAACTTTAGATGTATTGACTTTTTCAAAGGAAACTATAAAAAAATCTCATTGGTGTTATGCTTTTGTCTTAACTAATTATATTAAACAAATAAATACTTTTATGCATTTGTATTACTTTTGTGTGTTTCAATATAGTAAAATAAAGTTTGAAATAGTTCAAACATTAAAAAAAAGTTCCAACTGGAACCCCTAGTTTTATTGATGCTTGATGCTCTGCTTGATCACAGTCATCCTTTTGATGCTCTGCTTGATCACAGCCATCCTTAAGACTCATTTGATACTTATACTTACAGGAATAAAATAATCTTTATTTATATTCAAAACAAAATCAATTGTAAGAAAAGTGTAATTGTGTACAAAGAGTAAGAGAATGTAATAAAGCTGTTGAGCCATCTATGGTATCAAATGAGCCATCAAGGTATGAGCCATCAAAGGTATATAGTGTTGCAAACACAAGCAATACTTTTATCACTTTGTATATTAAATATATGTAAGAGGTAACCGAATAACTGGTTAACATTTAAATTTGGGTACTCATAATTAATTTTGATTCTATGGACTTTAATCAGCCTGTATGATTAAAATCATTCAAGTCAATCTGTAGTTCTGTTTTGTATGTATCCTATACTTCAGAAATAATAAAATAGTTTCTAAATAAAAACTAAAAAGTTTTATTGTTTAACAGGGATGCAGAGTTCCAAAAGGACTCCGGCTTTATATCTCTACAATTTCCAAGTCTGTAGTGTCCAGAAGCTCTAAACATGACTGCTGAATTATGATTTGCTATAAGAAAAAAGTTTATTAGATTTAATGACTTGAAACTTATTGTTTTTAAGCCCGGAGTCCTGGAGTCCTTGCTGCCATTATACCTAAGGACTCCGGGTTCAAAAAATGATTGTTCCTCTAACCTATAAGTCTTAATTTTTTTCCTATTAGTAGTCTATAAACTCATTTATATTTTTAGAGTTCCTGAATACCAAAAACTTGGATAAAGTAATCTTTTTGTGACTTTCAAATCAGGAGTCCTTTTTGGGACTCCGCATCCCTGTTGTTTAAACAAAACTACTATTTTTTAATTTAAAGATAAAGTAATGGAACTAAATTTGCCAAAAAAAAGTTTTTTTTGACAGGCTTTGTTAAGAAGCAATACACAGCTTGCTTTTTTCGTAAATGTCAAAAGCATTCAGTTAAGCAAAAACTTTTTCGTAAAATATAAACGTCAAAAGTGTTCAGTTAGGCAAAAAAAAATTTTTAAGAATATTCAAATTATCTTTTAACATCATTTATGTGACATTTATTCAGAATTTCAAAGGAATGTAAAAAAGTTTTGCAATTTTTATTAAATTTTTTTTCTAATCATTTGTTAACTAATTTATTACATAAAATTCAATATGTAAAATATAAGTCCCTCCATCATAGATTATCATAGGTTATAATAAGAGAAAGGAAATTAAAAGCTTTTTTATCCTTATAAAAAAAGAAAAGTGCTTTTTTTTAATGAGAATTCTTTTCTCAAATTTTTTTTTTTTTCTTATCAATTCATTATCATTTAAAGTCCAAATAAAATTAAAATAAATAAATTCTGATTAATAAACAAAAGATTATGTCAAGTATAAGGTTGTTTTAAGAAATAAATTGTAAGGAAATGTAACCTTTTTCAAATACCAAATTTAGATTCAATTAATAATTTTTGTTAAAATTATTAACTGAATCACAATTGAAGTTTAAAATTAAATTTAATTACAATGTGATACTTTAAAATACTTTCAAAAAATCAATAGTCTTTAGGCTCCTGTTACAAATAAGATCACAACACATTAAAATTTCAAACAAAACTATTTGTTGATTTTAAAAACAAATCATAAACAAAATTTTATCTTGAAACTATAAAGTTTTTTTGCCATTTCATGCAAAGAAAGTTGATTATCTCAACTAAGTACACTATTTTTGGATAATTTTTTTGTGGATAATTTTTGAATAATTTAAGCTTGATAATTCTTTTTTAAAGTTACGTTATCATAGTGGTTGTAACTTAGATAGCATTACAGAATTTGTTAAATAGTGCTTAAGCAAAGACTTAGGAAGAAACTTGCTTTTTTGACTTACCTAAATAAATTGAAGATTTTAAAATAAGAATTTCATAAGAAAATAAATATTAATTCACAATCACAATTAATAAATTTCAACTGAATTCAAAAATAAGAAGTAACACGTGATGACATACAATACTTAATAATATACTGAAAATATAATTATTAGAGAAAAATTTTAGCTATTAAAAGAATTGTAAATAATAATAATTAAATAAATAAAAGAACAAAAGAGTAATAATCACTTTTCAAGAAATACTTACACAAGTTGCTTACTGACAGCATAAGTAACATTGGGCTCATGATAAGGCAAGAGTATATATGTAGATAAAAAGCAGCCTACTGTGATAGCACCCAAAACTGATAGACAATATGCAAAAACAACATTCAGGCGACTTAAAACAGTATGCATGCTGAAAAAATAATACAATGCAAAAATACTAATGGTACAAATAGAAAGTATACAATAACAATTAAAAGGATTTTTAACTATTGCTATTTTGATCACCAAAATGATATTTATAATTGGTTAAATTGGCAAACAAACACGAGAAAACAAAAATAACCATATTGGACACACGATGCAAAAAAGGTATCAAGTCTTGGAAACTAGTTCAGCAGATATAAATGAAATGACCTTGTTTAAATTTAAAAATAAAAGTTTTTAATTTTTGTATCAACAATTAACTATAATAAGAACAACAAATTTTTATTTTTTCTTTATTTTTGACTTTACCTGTAATAAAAAAAGTTTTTATAAAACTATTGAAAAAGTACTAAGTCATTATACTGAATAAAAAGTTTTCTTATTTGCAATTTTTAGACCTTCTATTATAAAATATTATTTTTCAATCTTTTAAACTTTCATTTATAAAAATACTTGCTAAGTTACGATAAAATATGAATAATTTTTAATAAAATGCTGACATAACAGTTTGGGATTCTCCAGCAATTACAAAGCCCTAATTTTAGCTAATAAAAAAAATCAAGAAGTTTAATATAAAATATGCTTATAAGTAGAAGTTATAAGCTCATAAGAAGATGTTATCTCCATATCAGAATATTATGCTTATAAGTGTTTCACTTATTAAAGAAATTGCAATAAAAACATGTGTCATTTTTATATTACATTAAAACTTATTTTTTTTAAACATAAACATTTTATTTTGTCAGAATTAATAATAATTATTAATAAATATTAGATTTTTTGTCACATCACAGTAAACATAAGTTAGTTAAAAAAAAATATTTCTACTAACTTACACACTTTTTGTTAGGTTAGGTTATCTTGCTACTGGTAAAATGTAACCCAGTACAATTTGCTTTATGTCCTTCTGCCTTGTAGGATACACTTTTTTAGGCAGAAGGCTAGAAGCCAACTCAGACTTAAAACACCACCAGCCTTGGAGCACTTGGTTGAGTAAAGGCTAGAGATGGTGTCTTGAAAAAATACTCATCTTGGGCAGAATGCCTCTGGCTACTGTCTTGTAGAAGGCCGCATAGGCAAGGACTTAATGGGTAAACAAATTCTGTTGATCAGCCTCTTACCCCTTCTTCATCTATTAGGTTAGAAAAGATTTGTATTTTTAATATTATGTTTCCAGTTTAGGACGTTGAATGCTGGATCTTCTTGACTCAATGCATGGGTTTTGCTTGTGTCTCTGTTTTTATGACAAGGCAACTCATTCTATTATCTCCTAATGAGGGTACAGCTCTAAAACTCAGTTTTATGGTTCTAAGGCCAACTGGTAAACAGGTTTTCCGAACTCTGTGGTAGCTCTCAGAGAGGCTATCTCTTGTTTTTCATCCTAGTCAGTGCTCAGTTTCTCCACATTCACTCTTAAGTGCTTCTGTGAACCTTTAATAGTATCAATAATAAGGGCAAATCTGTTATTACACTTCTCTTGTATGGTTCAGACTTTGTCGCCTCACCTAAAGACAAAGCTGAATTGTTTGCTAAGAACTTTTCATCAATACCATCTCTTGATTCCACTAGTTGCATTCTACCTGGTATTGCCAACAAACAGTTTGATCCATTGCTTGACATTCGCATCACTCCAGCTTCTGTATCTAAATTGATTTCCTGCTTAGACTCTTCTACAGTTTGTGGCCCGGACAACATACCTGTTATAAGCAAGGTTTTAGAATCTTTAATTAACAAACACTTAATCTCTCATCTTGAATCTAACAACTTACGTTCTGATCATCAATATGGATTTCGATCTTCTTGTTCTGCAGCTGATTTGCTAACAGTAATATCCGATAGGTTTTATCATGCATTAGATGAAGGTGGAGAGGTTAAAACCATCGCTCTTGACATTTTAAAAGTTTGGCATGCTGGTCTTCTCCATAAGCTTTCTTCTTACAGTGCATCTGGTACCATCTTTAAGATTATACCAGTCCTTCCTTTCTAACTGTAGTTTAAAAGTTGTCCTTAATGGACAGCACTCTTCTCCATATTCTGTAACTTCAGGGGTTCCTCAAGGTTCTATCCTTGGCCCTCTACTCTTTTTAATTTACATTAATGATCTTCCAGATATTCTCACATCTAAGATGGCATTGTTTGCTGATGATACTGCCATTTATTCTTGTCATAATAAGAAGCCAACACTCTGTGATTGCTTGGAGGGGCATTTGAGCTTGAAAAGAATCTCATTTCTGCTACTGCATGGGGCTCACAGTGGCTGGTAAACTTTAATTCAGATAAAACGCAATTTTATTCAGCCAATCTTTCAATCAGCGCAATAATTTAGATCTTCTTATATTTATGAACGGTAATATACTCAATGAGTCACCTACCTTCATCTTCTAGGATTAACTCTTACTTCTGATCATTGTTGGAAACCATATATCAAATCCGTTGCAAAACTAGCATCTGCTAAGGTTGCATCTCTTTATCAAGCTAGACACTTTCTTACGTCAGATTCTATTTTCTATCTCTATAAATCTCAAATCCGGCCTTGTATGGAATACTGTTGCCATATCTGGGGCAGATCTTCTAATGATGCCCTTTCTCTTTAAGAAAAAGTGCAAAAACGCATTGTAAACATAGTTAGACCTGCTCTTGCAGCCAACTTCCAACTATTATCACATGGTCGTAATGTCGCTTCTACTTATCTTTTCTATAAATACTATAATGGGCACTGTTCTAAAGAGTTAGCATCTCTTGTGCCATCTACTAAAATTCATTCTCGTGTTACTCGTCATTCAATTAAGTCTCATCCTTTTTCTATGACTGATCCTGAATGCTCCAAAAGTTCTTATTCCTCTAGTTTTTCTTCACAAACATCAATTCCTTAGAATTCACTTTCTTCATCTTGCTTTGCTGATTCATATAATATGCAATCGTTTTTTAAAAAAAAACATTTAAGTGCTTTAGGAAATTAATTTCCAAAATTTTTGCAAATATTTGAAATTTAAAGGAATTTAGTTCTAAAAATTCCAGTAAATGGTACTTTTCAACAAACCCCTAACAAGTAGGGGATATTTTCTCACCCTAAATTTTTTACAATGCCAAACAGATCTCAATCTCATGATGAGAATTGTTGTACAGTCTGTTGCATGTGTCTCAAGAACTCTTATAGGCCTGTTACAAACTCTTTGATGGAAAGAGTTCAGATTTTCTACCAAAAAAGAATCAATTTTGAAGACCCTCATGTACCTAGAAATTTGTGCGAATCTTGTCATTTTAGACTCAAATAAAAAGATGAAGAAAAAGAGGTAAGATAGACCTCTTCACAGATAATTTCATGTGCGCTTAAATTTAATAGTACGTCATGGTTCATAATGCGCAGAGTTGCATGAAAAAAAGTAAATACACATAAATTAAGATAGTAACCTTGAAAGAAACATTCACTTAAGCTTTGTGATAATAGCTGATCGTTATAAAACTTTATTGTTACGTTTATAAAATTCTTGTCATAATATTATTAAAGTTAATTGATATAATTTATTAGTCAAGTCATAAGCTATTTTTGTATATAATTACGCCCTCAAGAATTTTTGTTTCTGTATAAAAGTTGTAAATAGAATTTAATAAACAAAAATAAAAGTAAACAAAGTTGTCGTATTAATAAGCTATTTCAGCAGTATGGCATCTATGGCAAAAATGATTGGAAAATTTGATGGACCTGGAGATGTTGTAGTGTGGCTGAAAAAGATCAAACTGGTGGGAGAACTGCAAAATAAGGGCGATTTTTCATTGATCATTCAGTTGTTTCTTGAAGGCAGTGTGTTCGCATTATATGAGCATTCATATCTGGATTACCGGGTAAAATTTCAAAGCAGCTACAAGCACAAATGAAAATATTTGGGATCAGTTTACAAGATGCAGTAAACCATGCATGTGATGGAATAAAATGCTTTAGATGTGGAAATCTGGACACATTGCAAGATTTTGTTCATTTTATCAGGGAAACTCAAATGGGGAATCGCCAGCTGTTTCCCTAAATAACTAACGGCGCTTTCAATATGCACTGTACAGGTGAACACCTTTGCAGGAAAAGCACTGTTTGACAGTCTATGTACTTGAACTATTATTTCAAACAACATGGCTCAGAAAGACAGTGTTCGTATCAGAAGAAATGAACTAATGGCGTTGGCTGTTAATGGAGAATTTGTGAAAACAGAGGGAGAAGCTACATTAACATTGATCAGCAACTGAACACTACATTGATGACATAATTGTTAATTTGAAAATGACATCAGTTGAAAAGGTCGTAAATCATTTAGCGTGTTATGGATTGGTAACAAAAGAACCGGTGCAATGTGTTACTGCACGAGTGTTGGGTTTACAACTGTTTAGAAATGAAAAAAAGGAGATTTGTTGGAAACGTGGAAACATCATTCCAAAGTCACAAGATATTAAAACTGAAAATCTTGAATCCTGAGACTATGGGCTACCACCGCCTTTTTACAGTTTCTTTAGGAAAGCTATTGTATATTGAATTATTTTTATTACTATTGTATATTGTATTATTATTAAGCTATTGTATTATTGTATATTGTATATAGAAAGCTATTGTATATTGTATGCTTATTGTAATATGCTACATGAACTCTTTGAAAATACATATTTACATAAATATGTTGCAACTCAACAAACTTTACTTTTTTTGATCATATTTATAAGTTGACTTTATTTTTACTTGCATGTACTGTAACGTAATGTAATTTATTTTTATTTTATTTTTACAACAGTTATTTAATATAACTAATTTTAAACTCTCCTTTAAATCTCTGGTTCCTTTATTATTTTATCACAAAATTTAATTCTGTAATTTAATTTAATTTTTTTTTATTATAATTTTATTTTTACGTTGATCTGTATATCTATATATATGTGTTCATGAATGTCAATGCATGTGTGCATATGCATGTGTCTTGTATATATTTGAATAAATATTGTAATAAACAGAAAACAACAACAACAACAAAAAACACTTGACACTATACTTCAATTTCAGGTACCAGTGTAAAAAATATTTTTATGTTTTAAAATCAAAAAGACTTTCTTTGCATATTTCTCATAAACATGTTCTGAAATGTTTTATCTAAAAAATTGCTAAAAACTCCACCATTAGTTGGACACAACATTGACCACTCTATTTGTACACTAACATAATATATATATATATATATTTATGCGGCCGTGGCGCAGTGGTTAGAGCGCTTGCTATAGAAGCAGGAGATCCAGGTTCAAAACGAGCTCTGGACATATTTTCGCGTCACAGTAAGGAGGCATGAACTTCCTGGTTAAATGCACTTCCGCGGTGCTCTGTGACAAGACCATAAGGTCTTCTTAGAGCACCTAAATTCAAAAAAATATATATATCTTGGCTGACGATATATATATATATATATATATATATATATATATATATATATATATATATATATATATTGTCAGCCAAGAACCAAGAGGCTGTATGTCCATTTTATGATGGACACATACCTTATTAATTGTTGAATATTTATTGATAATAAACAGAAAAAACACATAATGTGGAAATATGTCCACATTATGTGTTTTTTCTGTTTATTGTCAATGCCCTCTTGGTTCTCAGCTGCAATATACATATATACATATCCGGAAAAAATGGGGAAAATATTTTCCTTTATATTCCTCCTAATTTTGATTTTAGCAGAATTGTTTTTAATTTTTTTTCAAACTTTTCTTTATTTTTTTTATGAGTGATAAGTGAAGAAGCTTAAAAAACAAATATATTACAAAAACTAAACTTGTATGTATACAAAATGTTTTGGATATCCAGAAAACTAACTTTAACTTTATTAATGAAATAATACTGAAATAGTAATATAAGGTGCCTGAGCAGGTTTTGCTACCTGCCTAGACTTTAGCTGAGCTCCAATATAATTTTAAGAGAAAAAAATTTCAAAAAGTCCAAACTTATAAAAAAAACTATGCACATAATTCGTGCAAAAATTGATGTTGTGGAAAGCTAAAATTTTTAATTTATATTGACAAGTTAAAAATTTAATGCTAATATTCTTTTTAAAAAAAAGTTATTGGAATTTAATTAATAATGATTAAATTATTTTTAAGGAAAAGTGTTTTAGGCTTATATATCTGGGTAAATTCAAAACTAGAAATGACGCATTTTTAATTTTTAACTATACATACTTTATGAGTTAAAAATGAACAAGATATTTCTAAAACTTAGCACATTTCTTTAGCATTGAAGATTAAAGAAATGATCAGTCAGATTAAGAGGGAAAAATTTAAAGTTTTTAAAAGTATCGCTTATGAGAGGAAAAGTAAACATTTCATCCAAATTAAAAAAAGGTATGTGAAAACTACTTTAAATTAGTTTTTACTGTTACTCAAGATAAACTTGTTGCTTTACTAAAAGTCGTTTAAAATAAAAATATAATGGGTTTTGAAATTAACCATTATCCTATCAAAGATGAGATTTTACACCTGCAGCTCACCTTGAGTTGTCACAATATCCAAACTCCTGTGGAAGAAATACAGTTAATGAAAAGCAATTTCGTGTAAGGGATGATCGAAATAAATACGTGTTTGTTCCGAGAAAAATCCCGAAACCAGACCTGCGTGTTTTTTGACGTCAATGAAAAGTACACAAGAAGTGTAGAAAAATAAGAACGTTATTGTAGTACACAAGGAGGTACACTAAAATGTTTTAACGAAAAGAAAAAAAGTTCTTAGCTGTGTTTTATATTTGTACATCTTATCTAAAATCAAGTACAACAAAAAACGTTATTGAAACAACTTAACAAACGGAAAATAAAAATTTTAAAACAAGTAGACAAACATTTTCTAAAACAAATTGACAAACCCAAATTATTGTTTTTAAACTGCGAGAAAAAGTTATTTTCAAAATACATTTATTGAAGTTATAGTTTATTGTTAATTGATATCAATTCATATTTTAGCAAAAATGAAAAATGTCATGTCTAACAGATTGGCAAATCCGATGTCGGTGCAAATAATTAATCAAAAGTTGGTAAAAAAATTTATTCACGTAAAGCTGAGCAATTAGTCCAAAAACGCCAAGTAAAAGCAATGTAAAAACCAAATACACTACTAAAAAATCTCAAAAATTAATAATTTTTGGAAATTAGGATTACCTTTTGTGAAATGAGACAATCAAAGTTCATCAGAATTAAATTTTTTACTACAAAAGTTTAAATAAAAATTTATTATAGAAACAAAGGTATACATAAATGATCATAATGATCTTATCGACAAAACCTTTTTTTAAAAAAACGATATATATTAAAACATAAAAAGTAATATTACGATGAAATAAAAAATATTAAAATTACACAACCATGGAAAAGCTGCAAGCGGATGTTGTAACAATATTAAAAGAAACGTTCAAAATATATAACTTAAAGAAACAAAGAGCAAACTTTAAAACTTTGATGGAGGAGAATTTTCCGAAAACACTTAAGCAACTAACTATGGAAAACATACCATCTAGTTGTTAGAACTTTTTTTTTTAATTTTGTTTTAGTTGCCCCAAGAAAATCTAACGGTGTTGTCACAGAGTACTGCGGAAGAGCATTTGACTAGGAAGTTCACGCCTCCTTCCTTACTGATGACCCAAAAATATGCCCAGAGCTCGCTTTGAACCCTGAATCTTTTGATTCTTAAACGCTTGATTAAGAATCAGGGTTGCCGTGTTATTTTACAATTAGTAAAAAACTTGGCAACAAATTCTTCAGCTTGTTTATTAATTTGTCTCTCAGACAAAATTTTTTTTAAATTTAGAAAAAAATCTAGATAAATGACATCATTTTTTTTTTCAACGTGTACCCAGGTTAACGTGTACCTGCCCGTTAACGCCCGACAAATACCCGGGCAGGTATTTTAACGATTTTCGATATCCCTAATTATTACTTTTAAGTGTCTACATGAAAAGACATGTTTTTTCCAGGACACATTGTGGGTTATTAATCTAATACAAACATTTATTCCAAGATTTCTAAGAAAAATCTTAAATTTACAATCCAAGATGCATATTGGATGACGGACAATCCAAAATGCATCTTAAAATGTCGATAAAAAAAACAAAAACAAAAAAAAAAAACGTTATAAAAATGTATTTACCATAGTAACTGGATAATGATATGAGAAGTTGTTACACATACTTGGTTTTTATGTTTTTTGTTTTTTTTAAATCTTTTTGCTAAAATTAGAGTAAATACATTTAAATAATTACAAAACATTTTTAATTACAAAACATTTTTAATTAGCATTGTGAATTACAATT
>NC_088931.1:22960000-22967500 GCF_038396675.1 Hydra vulgaris
TTTCGCTTTTTCAAGCCCAAAAGTCAAAAAAACTCTTTCAATTCCAAACCTTCAATATCCATGATGATATTGCAGTACAAAGATTTTAGAGATCTCAGATTTTCTATTGGTGATACATTTTTTTAAAACTGAATAATTATGCAAATAGCTTTTATCGACTGGAGCAGATTTAGCTTTCAACTTGAATATTATTAGTAACAAGTTCTTAAATTCTTCATCTGCAAAGGTTATTGCAGCTTTATTTTTATTTTCAGAAAGATTAGATACAAAATATCTTAGACCTAGCATGTTTGCAAAGAAATGAGCATCACTGAGAGTCTGAAGATATCTAGTTTCCAATATTTTTTTCTTTTTCAGTTGATAAAAATGATAACATGTTTATCAGCTCTTAAAAAGTTTCAACAGTGTCACTTATTTTTCTTTGATGTCTTTGCAACTTATTTAGAGCAACTCCAATTGGTTTTAATATTTTCAAAAAAAAATTAGTTTGGTTTAAATTGATATTTTTTCGCTTGGTTTAAACTATGGTTTAAACCATTTGGTTTAAACCTATCAACCTTAACAGATGATATATATATATATTCTGTGATTACATAGTATAAGTACAATTTTATGATAAGTCAATAAAGCAATAGTTAGAGTCGAAGCCCTCTTAAAAATTTAATAAATTGGGGAGGGGTCTTTATAAGCTCAGGTTGGGTGGATAAATTTTCAGATAATTAATAAATATCGACTTCAGTGTATTAAGCACTTTAAGAGTACCATCTTTTTTTTTTCCTTTGAATTTTGGTAATTCCTGTTTTATAAATAATGAAATTTCTGCTACAGCATGGGGCTCACAGTGGCAGGTGAACTTTAATTCAGATAAAACTCAATTTTATTCAGCCAATCATTATCGCAATAATTTAGGTCTTCCTATATTTATGAATGGTAATGTACTTGCATGAGTAATCTACCAATCATCTTTTAGGATTAACTCTTACTTCTGATCTTGCTTAGAAATCATTTATCAAATCTGTTGCAAAATTAGTATCTGCTAAGGTTGCATCTCTTTATTGAGCTCAACACTTTCTTACTCCGGATTCTATTCTCTATCTCTATAAAACTCAAATCTGACCTTGTATGGAATACTGTTGCCATATCTGGGGCAGATCTTCTAATGATGCCCTTTCTCTTTTAGACAAGGTGCAATAAGGCATTGTAAACATAGTTGGACCTGCTCTTGCAGTCAACCTCCAACCATTATCACATTGTCGTAATAATGCTTCTCTTTCTCTTTTCTAGAAATACTATAATGGGCACTGCTCTAAAGTGCTAGTGTCTCTTGTGCCATCTACTAAAATTCATTCTCGTGTTACTCGTCATTCAATTAAGTCTCATCCTTTTTTTTGTGACTGTTCCTAAATGCTCCAAAAACTCTTATTCCTCTAGCTTTTTCCCTCAAACATCAGTTCTTTGGAATTCACTTCTTTCATCTTGATTTGCTGATTCATATAATTTGCAATCTTTTAAGTCGTCTGTCAATCGTTATCTTGCTCTACAATCTTTATCTTTTCTCTTCCAGTAACTTCCAACTCTAATTAGTGGTTGCTTGCAGCCTTGTTGGAAGTAAAGATGGTTAAAAAAAAAAAAATTTAAGTAAATTTGACCATGTTTTTTTTTACTGTTTAGTAAAAGACCACTCTCCAATTCATTGTAACAACTCTAACAAAACTGTTCAAAGCGACATCGGCATTTTTGTAATTAAACTCAGCCCAGTAAAATGACAATAAAGGTCTAAATTACAAGTGTTTTGTTTGTTTCTAAGTATTTCAAGTTGTTTTATTGAATTCCTTGCCTCCAAATATGTAAGTGTATATATTTTGAGCTTTCCATTACACACAGAACAAAATTAAAACAGTTGGTTTGTTGGTTCATGACAAAGTTTAAATAGTTATATCTTTAAAACCGCTCAGAATTAGATGATGAAATTTTGGGGATGTTAATAACTTATTTAAATCTTTGAGTGGTGTAAAAATCAACAATATCAGAGACTTAGGGTTGCATTTTATAAAAATATTTGATGTTTTCATATGGAATTGCCTAAAGCATAAGACAACGGCTTCATTTAAAATAGTTTGTAAATAATGTTTAACGCTTCATTGATGTGCATTATAGTCAAGCAAACTTTTCAACATGTTTTACTAAGTCATTTTTAAATTTCGGACACATTTCTAGATTTTAGAGTCATATCTATTACTTTTTTCATACATAAATTATGGCAAAATCAATGAGATTTTGCAAGTTTGTTTATATGCTGTGAAGATCTCTAAAATAGCTGTTATAACAAAAATAAACATGTTTTTAATGTTGTTATTATGGTTAACATGTTTGTGTTGTACAATAGTTTGTTATATCAAGTTGCATAAATTAAACAAAAACTTCTGTAATGCAAAATAAATGTGTGATATATGAAATTTGTTATTTTCAATTATAGAGCATCAAACTACTTAAATGCCTCCAAAGCGCAAGAAAGCTGTTTTATATACAGAAACTTCTGCTAAGAAGGCAAAAAATACAGAGGATAATATCAGGTTTGTATAAAACATCCTAAAAAAATCCAAGTTTCAAATGTTGAGATAATATTATTGTTTTTCAAAAAGAATATATGTATGTGTATATATATATATATATATATATATATATATATATATATATATATATATATATATATATATACATATATATATAATTGATTTTTTGACGAGATTAAATAAAAATAACAACATGATTTTTACTACATATAAATATATATATATATATTTTACTCCATATATATACTTTATATATATATATATATATATATATATATATACATATATATATATATATATATATATATATATATATATATATATATATATAATATATATATATATATATATATATATATATATATATATATATATATATGCATAAAATATATACACACACACACTCTGTCAAAAAAGTTTTCATCCAAAAAAGTTTCATCCAAAAAAGTTTTCATCCAAAAAAGTTTCATCCAAAAAAGTTTTCATCCAAAAAAGTTTCATCCAAAAAAGTTTTCATCCAAAAAAGTTTTCATCCTGTACATTTTTTAGACGCAATAACTTTTTATTCAGTAAAGATATAAGCATAATTTCAACTAAGTTATATCAGTTAGCTATTCAAGAAGTATTGTAAAAAAAGATTTTACAATTTAACGAATAATTAATTTAATAATGCATTTAAAAATAAACAATGCATGTTTTTGCACCAAAAAAGTTTTCATTCACCTTGCACTTCCACCTCAATTTCTTATTAAATCAGTATTAAAGCAACATTTTTTTATTGTTGCTTTAATACTGATTTTATTTTTTATTTGCTTATTGTTAGACTATGGAAGAAGGGAAAGTCACAGAGAAATATAGGAGAAATAGTAAAGAAACCACATGCAATTGTGCAGTCCATTACCAAAAAATACCAAACCACTAAAAAAATTCCTGATGAGCTGGGTACAGGGTGTCCAAATAAAATTCAAGTATTGGATTGATGAGCTATTTTAAGAACAGTCACCCAGAATCCTAAAATAAGTGCTTCAAAACTTGCAGGAATGCTGCAAAATGATTACAATTTAAAAGTTGATCTTGAAACTTTTAAAATAACCTTAAGAAGAGCTGGATACAATGGTTGAGTACCATTGAAAAAGCCCTTCATCAGCAAAGTTAACAAAGCTCAAACGACTATACTTTGCAAAGCTTCATATTAATAAATTACAGACATTCTGGGAATTGGTCCTTTTCAGCGATGAGTCAAAATTTAATGTGTTTTCATCAGATGGAAGAGTTAAAGTTTGGAGAAAACCAAATAAAGCATTTAAAAAACAAAACTTGTGTCCAACGGTAAAGCATGGTGGGGGAAGTGTTTTAGTGTGGGAGTGTATAAGTGCTTCATGTGTAGGAAACTTGGTTTTCATTGATGGAAATGTGTATCAAAATGTGTTTTTAAACATTCTGAAAATAGTCTGGAAGAAAGTGCCTACAAATTGGGACTTACTAGGTCATTTATTTTTCAACAGATAATAATCCAAAGCATACAGCCTAATGTGTCAAGGAATGACATATATTTAAAATAAATAAGCAACTTCATACACCGCCACAATCTCCAAATTTAAATCCTATTGAATATCTGTGGGATGAATTGAGTAGAAAAATTAGGACACACGATGCAAAGAATCAGCAACAACTACAATTAGTAATTATAAAGTGTGGGGCTCAATCACTCCAGAAGTTACAAAGAAAACTAGTTTGTACTATGAAAAACAGACTACATGAGGCAATAAAAGCTTGTGGCGGAAACATAAGTTATTAAAGCGCTAATAAATTGAGTTCGCATAACAGTTTTATTTGATTTTTGTAAAGCGGATGAAAACTTTTTTAGAACAAAAATGTCCATCTTTCATTCCAAGCGCTGTATTTTATTTGTTACTCATTACTTTTTGTACAATATTTCTTAAATGTTTAAATGATATAATTTAGTTTATACCATGCTTACATCTTTGCTGAATAAAAAGTTATTGCATTTTTGAATTGTGCAAGATAGGTGAATGAAAACTTTTTTGACACGGTATATAAATATATATATATATATATATATATATATATATATATATATATATATATATAATATATATATATATATATATATATATATATCAGGCCTTGTTAAGAAGCATTACGCAGCTCGCATTTTGCTTGCGAAAAGGCGATTTGCCTACGCGCTCAGCAGTTTTGCGCTACGCAAAAACTTTTATCTTTTAGAATATTTAAATTATCTTTTGATTATCGTTAACGTGACGTTTATTCAGAAGAAATAAAGTCGTAAGTAAAAGCATTTAACCGCAATTGTAAACTAATAGATTTTTTTGTTAAAGAAACAGTTTGTTTCATTTTTTTTTTATTATTATTAAAAATTAGTTAAAAAAAATAAAGTGTTTAAATTTTATCTTAAGGAATTAAATATATAAATTCCTTTTAAATATAAAAATTATTTTTAGTCATAATAGTTTAAAAAATACACGATTTATTTCGATGTAAAAATTTTATTAATAACATATTTTGTTTATTGTTAATTCAATAACGTAAAGTTTTAATGACGTTCATTTAATTTATGAAAATAAATTATGATCAAGAATATGTTATTGGTAACTGATAAATAACAAAAAAAAAACTCTATTGTTTAAAAACATTATTAAAAAGAGTTCACAAATTAAATAAGAATAAATTTATTAACAATTGATAAAATAACCAAAAACCAAATGCAAAATCATAAGAAAATAAACAGATATTTTACGTTTCATGAAAAAATATTTTTTTCAAAATAAAATTTAGTTTATATTTGAAAAAAATAATAAAAATGATTTTTTTAATAAGAACTTTGATTTTATTTGTAACTTTTGTTATAGTGAGAAAAAAAAAACTTTTTGTATGATTTTTAATGCGTTAATAAAATAACTTTAATTACAATGCGGTACTTGTAAAGACGCTAGTGACGCAATATAACTTCTAACGATGCAAAATATATTTGCTGAGTTGAGTTACTTAAAAATGCGTCACGCGTTTTCGCTACGCAGCGAAATCTCGTAACAAGGCCTGATATATATATATATATATATATATATATATATATATATATATATATATATATATATATACATATATAATTTTTATAAATTCAGTAAAAAGCAAAATTTCGGTTGAAAAACATACCGAAAACCAAAAAGTTTGTTGATATTTTAATTTGAAAAATTTCACATAATATTTTAAGAATTTTCACAAAAATTTTGAGAATTTTTACAAAATACCTCGAAAAAATCTTGTTTTGCAGAGAAAATCTGCTAGTTGTTAACTTTCGCTATTAACTTATATCGCCAATTTATGTATTAAATCTCAATTTGTAATATGCGCGTAATCAATTCTAACATAACATGAGTATAAAAAAAATAACTAATGTAAAATTGCATTTTTAAATAAATTTTTCTAATGAAATTAATTTTGACTAGCCAAAATGTCGGTATCGGTTTTGGTAAAATATTTGCTGAAATGTCTTTTTCGGTTTCAGCAGTGAACTAGAGTACCTGAAACTTCGGTTTATTTTAGTTTCGACTTTTTTTCTGTTTTGGTCAATCACTATATGTATATATATATATATATATATATATATATATATATATATATATATATATATATATATATATATATATATATATATATATATATATCAAGCCTTCCCAGGAAAGGCGTGCAGTCGCACACCTTGTTTGTCTATGTTTAAAGTAATTTTTTTTAGACTAACTGACCACGGCAGTTCGCATCTTTTAACTTATTAAGTGTTTCAATAATTCGCGGCAAAAAGCTAAACGTATTTACTAAGAAAAAAACAATTCTTAAATAAGGAAACAAAATTGTAACAGAATATCAAGTTTAATTAAATTACCTAGAAATTTTATTTAAAAAATTAATTAAAAAAAATTTTTTTTAATAATATTTTTATACAACTTTTTTAATCTTTTTTTTAGAGTCATTGTTGAAAAAAAATCTTTTATAACGATTTAACAACAATTGAAAGTTTTGATATGCAATTTATTCACAATTTTTATCACTCGATATAATTAAGAAACTTATTTGCTATGTAGGGGAGAACCTTAATGAATGGGACAGTTTTCGTAAAATAAATTTTATAAGTTGATAAAGTTGTTTAATTTATACATTAAAAATAGTTTGATAACAACTAACTATTGCACTATCATATAGTAAAACATAAAATCGGTTCCGCAAAGGCCTATTGGTAAAAAAGGGAGTTTTATTGGACCAAGGCATTTGCCCCAATCATTAAGAACTACTCATTGAATGGGATAAAAAAATTACTGAATGGGACAAATCTAAAAAATTGATAAAAGAAGAGAGGACACAAGTAAGTTTCAAGCCAGTGGAGCAGTGTAGGAAGTTTTTATCATTAGGGAAGTCAAAAAAGCTATATATATGATAGAAATGTATGTCATAAGAAATTTTCATTGTAAGGTGACATACCCATGTCCTCATACTGACAAACCTAAAATTTTTTTATTTAAAAAATTAAAATTACTCAATAAATTTCATTTAAAAAAAAAAATTGATAATTTTTTTAGTAAAACGAGGTAAAGCAGCATCCCTCTGCTGACTTAATTAATTATCTACCGTATTATGTATTTAATTTACTTAAAAAAAAAACTCAATAAAAAGCAACTTATTAGATATTTAAAAAAATTCATTTCATTCATGTTTAAACAAAGTAGAAAAAACAATTATTGCTTGTTGAGCAATTGATTTGCAAAGAACATGGAATAAAATTTTAATATATCAAAGAAAGTGTAAAAGATATTAACAATTAACTTCAAATAATTTCCATTCATCATAACTTGCTGTTATTATTACAATTACCACATATCCACCATTGACAAGT
>NC_088931.1:22977500-22982500 GCF_038396675.1 Hydra vulgaris
CAATTCATAAAAAAAAATTTTTTTGCTGCTTTATTTTTAAATTGTAATTTAATAGAAAGTTATTACATTTCCTTCAGACGAGAATAAAAAGTTTATTGGTCCTGTCGGTATTGAAAGGTTATGTAAAGACTTGCAAGTAGAACCTGAGGATGTATGAATATTTTTTTATTTTATTATCTGTTTATTTAGCTGTAGATATTTAGATATGTAATACTTTTGTATATGTACTAGTGGACTAAGTATTTAGTTATGTAATGCACTTTTATACTTTTTGATGCTGAATCAAAAAGTATTGGTATACATGCTGAATGCTAAAAAAGATTTGTCAATTATTTTGCCCTCAATTTAAAAAAAATAATGCAATAAATTTTTTTTTGAAACTTGAAACTATTAAACAATTAGTTGATGATATTTGTACAACAACTATGATAATACTTGTAGAAAAAAGATGCAAAATAGAGACTCAAGCAAAAATTGGTTGAACTACGGTGCATTTTATGGTGCATTTACGGTGCATTTTAACACCTTGTAGCTTAAATATGACAACAGTATTCCATACAAGATGAAAGATGCGGAGAGAATATAATTAGAGTATTGTTGTTCATTAATTTTGAAATATCAACAGCATTGAAATATTTATTACCAGTTGTCAGTTTGCCACTGTGCGCCCAAACTGTCATTTTAGACATTTTAAATTAGCTGTTGTAAGCAAACAAAAAAGAAACAGAATAAGAAGATCAAAATTTGTATTGATTGTCAGAAAAATTTGTTAGACTCAAGAATAAAAGTTAGTGTTTAATAAAAACTGATAAAAAATGAGAAGACTAAATTGTGTGATAGTTAGAGGGGGCCAGAGCAGTCTAGAGAGTTTTTTAAAAATAGAACCACAGATGCCATTTTCCAGCAGGAAGGAAAACAAGATTGAGTTGAACAGTTTAAATAGTTTGCAGAGTATTAAAGAGAGTTCTTTACTTCTGTAAAACTGTGGCAGAAATATTGTTTAGACCACAAGCTGTAAAAGGTTAAAAAGAGAAGTAATTTTAGCAACAGTAGAGTAATCTGGTTGTCTAACAATGAAAACAACAGAAGCTGGAGTGACTTGATTGTCTAACAACGAAAACAACAGAAGCTGTAGTGATTTGGTTGTCTAACAATGAAAACAACAGAAGCTCAAATAATTTGGTTGTCTAAGAATTGGATTGACCTGTTTTTTTGGATGACAAAAAGAGGTTGGTCATGAATAAATTAGAGGAAAAGTTCTCTGCAATTAGATTTGCCCTATCCTAAGGAGAAGTATTAAGATTAGACCCTTAAATGAAAGATAAAATGTTAAAGTTGCTTTGTTAACGACAGTGTTAAGTATTTCTAAAAGTTCCTTGAGCTATATTTCTGGGATAAAATACAAATATTACTAATCTTAGAATAGTTGACTTTAGCGTCCAGTACTTTTTTGCATCGATATCATGCAATGATAAAAAAGTTATTTGTTCTCAAGAAAGATGCTTTCGAATTGACTACGCTAATACGAAGTAATATTTAAACATATTTTTTTCATTATAAACTTGAATATTTTTGAATTTTGTTGTAACTTCCTCCAAGCATAGTAAAGATCTATAAGTTTTTTTACACGGTTAGGTATAGCTCAGTAGGGGTTCTAGCTTTTCCCCAAAATATAATACACTTGTAAATGATGAGATTGAACTTTCACTAACAGTTGATTTAACTTGGCAAATGTTATAAAAAGTAGTACAAGAACTTGACAGTTAGACAGTAACTTTGCGCCTATTAACAGGTAATAAGGAATTATCTGAAATAACTTCGTTTTGGAATAATTAGGTCATTTCTTGCACGTGTGCAATTATGTGTTTTTTATTAATAAATTACAATGCACTACAAAAATCATATTTATCTTTCTAAATTATTTTAAAAGTTTTAAGTATATAAACCATGTCTATTTATTTATCTTTCTAAATTATTTTAAAAGTTTTAAGTATATAAACCATGTCTATTTATTTATCTTTCTAAATTATTTTAAAAGTTTTAAGTATATAAACCATGTCTATTTATTTATCTTTCTAAATTATTTTAAAAGTTTTAAGTATATAAACCATGTCTATTTATTTATCTTTCTAAATTATTTTAAAAGTTTTAAGTATATAAACCATGTCTATTTATTTATCTTTCTAAATTATTTGAAAACTTTCAATTATAAACCATGTCTGAAAAAGAGCTCTTACAAAAACATGTGTACAAGTTTCATGAAAGTTTTATGAAAATAATATAAATGAAGAAAAGAAGTACGCAGTTGATCATTTTGTAGCTGAAAGAGCAAGCAAATCAACCATTTATGATATAATAAAACGTTATGAAGATGGAATTGATGCAAATCTGTAATTTTGATAAACAAGGTTTAAATCAATTAAAACTCAACAAACAATAAAAGTGGTTGGTTTATCACAAAGAAAGTTAGCTAAAAAATTAAATTGTAGTCAACCATATGTTCAAATGGTTCTAAATCATAAACAAGGGATTATTTATTTCAAAAAAACTAAAATGCCATATAGAAGTTTTGTTCAGATGGTAGAGGCAAAATGCAAATGTTGTTTATATGAATTACAAGGATCGTGATTGGGTTTTGGATGAGAAGTCTGACTTTCACATTTATTATTATCAATCATACTTTCACATTTAGTATTAATGAAAATGAAAATGAAAAGAATCATTCTTTCACATTTACTATTAATGAAAATGATTTTTATTATACTGATGATAAAACAAATGCTCCTCAATCAATGCAAAAAATATAAAATAAAAAAAAGCTAAAGTACTTGTTTGATAGCATTTCCATGTAGAGGATTTGCTGAATCATTGGTTAGAGAAAATGGCTTCGCTATTAACCGGTATATATAAGAAGAATGTTTAGACAAGGGGTGTTCAAAAAAAAAGTCTAGACCTATTGAGGACTTCCAATCTCAATTGAAAAGGAAAGTATGTGACAATAACTGGTGTGTTTCAGATACTAATTAACTCAGAAGGATAATTAAAAAATGTTTGACTGAATTTGATATAAGTCATTTACGTTACTCCAAAACCTTTTTTCAATTAGATTATTTAAACAGTCTTTAAAAATAGTTTATTCGAAAAAAATTAGGCAGTAATTAATTGTTGTAAAAAACATTTTCACTGCAATTGTGAAATAATTTGATTTTAGATAAAAAAATAGATAGCTAAATAAATTTTTTGCTTTTTTTCCATTTGCATAGATTTAATTAATTATAATAAATAAATCAAAATTTTAATTTAATTGATATATTATATTTAAATTAAATATATAAAATGAAAATATTAAAAAAAAAAAGGTATTTTTTTTATATTCAAGATTTCTTTATATTTAAATTAAATTTATACAAATTTACTTTTAATTTTAATTTATTTTATAAAATTATATCTAAACTTTTTTGAAGATTTAAAATGCTTTGTTTTACAAATTTTTTTTTGTTAATTTTTAAAATTTCCTAACATTAAAGAAAAATTATTTTTATTAAATTTAATTTTAGTTACTTTTTTATGTTGGTTGTACTATAAGTATAATTAATTTTTTCATTCAATTTTTTGTTTTGCAATAAAAATTGAGTAAAAAAGTTTAGTTTAATAAGTGGAATTATATTTCCATTAGTTTAATTAGTTTAAGAATTATAGTTCCAATAGTATATGCTTAAATTATTTTTTTAGAAAAAAAGTTTTTTGAACAGAAGTAGAAAAAAAATTTTTTGTTTAAATTTTTTATAATTTAATTTTTGGTCTAATGTTTGCCCTAATCACTATTTTAATGTTTTCGATAGAATATTTCTGCTTTTAAAACTGTTTTCAAGAAATAAAAAATAATGATGTCTTTACAAAATGCATTTAACTACTCAAATGTTTACAATTAAAATGTTGATATTGATACTGTAGCTAGATTTATGTTTGACTTTCAAGAATAAAATTTTTATATTGATACTGTAGCTAGATTTATGTTTGAATTTCAAGAATAAAATGCAATTGCAATAAAATTAATTTATAATTATTGTCGGTAAGTGCTAAAATTCTTTTTAGTTTTTTAATTTCAAATTTTGATTTAAGATTATTTTAATAAAAGAATTTTTGAAGACAAAAATTCTTATGCTCAAATAAGTTTTATTAAAAAAATTTCTAAAAAACAACTTTATTTATAGAAAATGTTAATCTTGATATCGCTTTAAATAAAATGAAAATATAAAAAAAAAACGATATTGCTTTTTTATATTCTGTTCAAGATTTCTTGTTAAAAAAATTTCAGTTAGAAGCTTATTATGTGTTAACAACATATAAAAATACAAGATGTAAAAAGAAACAGAAGTTTAAATTAATTTAAATTTAAAAGCACTTTATGTTGAATGAAAATCTCTGTACAAGAAAGCAAATGATCTTTCTATTTAAAAGATAAATTTAGTGTGAAATACTTCATGGCCCCCTAGCGTACTTTATGTACTTTATAAAAAACTTAGGCCTTAGTTTATAAAAAACTTAGACCTTCTATACTTATAAGAATGGTCAAAAAAAAAGCTAAATTAAAAAAGAAAAGAAAAATAACACACACAAAAAAAGCATATCGGGAAAATTTTTTTAAAAAAAAGCTAATCGCAAAGGTGTGAAAAGTAATCGTCATTCGCGATAACATACGTTTAATTTGAGCCCTGAAGGCAAAATTATTTTAGAGAATTTTTTAGTTAACTTTATGTAACAAATTTATGAAAAGATGATTTTTTTAGTTTTAAAATTTTAACAAAAGTTTTTTCATTATCATTAAGTTTTTAAATTGATCTTAGAATAAATGATTAGAAATGATTAACTAGTTTATGAGTAGTAGGCGAAAATTTTGTTAAAGCCCAAATGCTAAAAGAAAATTGTTGATTTTTTTGACCATTACAAAATTCACCCTTAAACAATTGCTCCTTTGTTTAAAAAAAAACAACTAAATT
>NC_088931.1:22987500-23027500 GCF_038396675.1 Hydra vulgaris
TAGGTAAAAGTGTGGGAAAAGTACTTTTTCAATGTTTTTTAATTTTTTTTTAAATGTATAATTAATTTTTTAACTTTTAACTCCAAAACACAATTTTTGACAATTATTTTGAAATAAGTTGAACTCAGTACTACCAGAGGTGTTTTGGTGATCAAATGGAGCAAGCGCTTTACCACGACACCAATATCACAAGGTTTCTCAAGGATGTGTTGTCTAAAACTTCTATTGATATTGCTCATTAATAGAAATTTATTTTTTACCAACCTGAATATTTTTCAGGTTTTTTTAACAATATTTTATCTATTAAAAAGGTTTTCAAATTTGGTTTGATATTTTTAACTAAACAAAAAAATTTCAACTTCATTGTTGTTGATCTTCCTTATTTTTCTTATTACTCCAATACTCTGTTTATTAATTATTATTTGTCTTATTATTCCAATCTTGTCTTATTACTCCAATAATCTGTTAGAGTTAAGAGAAATAATACTTTTAAATCAAATCAATTTTCTTGTGTCTTTCTCATTGAAGTTATGTTTGGTAGCTTCAATATATAAATTTGTAAAGTATTATTATTTCAAATATGATAACTCTAGCATTTAAAAGGAGATAATAATTTTGCATTGTTAAAACAATCATGATTGTATCTTAAAAACCATCAATTTTCATTAATTTCTTTATAAGTTTTTATAAAAAAAATAATATCTTGTAAAATAGATTTCCAATGTATTTCATAAAAAGTTTTTAAAGTTTAATTTTTTTGTTTAAAAATGTTAAGCAGATGTTTTAAAGAATCAGGGGAGTCTTTTTCCTTGTAAATCAGCTCAATTTTTGCAACTGGATGAAATATTTTGAAAGGTTGTTTTATTACTTTTTAGATGTGACAGTATAATAAAACTAAAGTCAATGTTGAGTTCTCTCCGTGATTTATTGAAAGATGGTGCTCATTTCAAAAAGATATACAGATATGCATTTGATTTTTCACGGGTGTCAATAATTTTTTCTATACAAGCAAATGTTTTTTTAAAGTTTTAAAGGTTTCAATTATTTTGTTTTTATGTTTGTTTGTTTATAGGATAAAGATCAAAAAAGTCTTGATATTACTACAGCAAAAGCAATGTTACTGCTTCTGTTAAATAATTCTTGGTCTCTTATTTCTGATTTCATTGAGTTTCTTAATGTAAGTTTTTACATATATTAAAGTTTCATTATCAATATGAATAAAAAATCAAATAGTTTAATGATTTATGGGTTATTTTGATATTTTTATTAGGTCATTTAAAAAAAAACTCTGAACTTAGAAACACAAAAAAAATGTCTCTGTGAACTCTTGTTAAATAAGACAAACCACAATGCATAGATTTGTTTAAAGTATGAGAAATTAAACACATTTTTTTAATTTTATATTGTTATAGCAAAATATATGATTGAAGTTTATGATATATAATTCTAAATCAAAATATATGATTGAAGTTTATGATATATAATAGAATGCAATATGTTATTTCATTTTTTTTAAATAGTATTTTTTATTAAATAGTATTTATTATTACTATTTTTATAGCATTATATAATAGTGTGTTTTAACTTTTTTAAATTTTTTACTTCATTTTTTTCATTCATTTTTTTAACAGCAATCAAAGTATAAAATTATAAACCGTGATCAATGGAATAGTTTACTGGAGTTTGTTCGAACAGTTTCCTTATCCGATTTCCCTAAATATGACGAAACTGGAGCCTGTAAGATTTTTTATAAAAATATTACATAGTAGTTTATTTAGTTTTACGTATAAAAATACAGACTTGCAGTGCATAAGAAAATTAATCTAAAAATTAGGTGCATGTTTCACTAAATTCTCTCATCATCACAATTTATATATTTATTTTTTTTATTTGCTTTTAACATTATGTTTTATATTGCTATATTATTGTATACATTATAGTATGTTGTATAGGATAATGTTTAGGCAAGGTGGGGTTCTATGGGTAATATGAATCGTATTGATATTTATCAATTTTTCTAAAGTACAGGTCAGGTTCACGGTCATAACAATCACCCTGCTTCTAGTATTATGGAACCCAGTACTACCTGCCCCATAACCTGCTGCCTTGTAGAGTGTGCTTTTTTAGGCAAAGGCTAGAAGAAACAAACTCTGATCTAAAAAGATGTTAGAGATGGTGTCTCAATAAAAATACTCATCTTGGGCAGATTCAAAGTCATGTCAGGTACTACTGGTAACTTGTAACCCAATGCAACCTGTTCCATATCTTGCTGCCTTGTGGCATTTGCTTTCTAAGCAAAGGCTGGAAGGAGTTTGCTTCCTGTCATCAGTACTATTTACAATCAGTCATGTCTATAGTAATATATACATATTAGCAATATACCGATAGCACTTTTTTAGCCAATGCCGATACCAATGGATGAGAAAAGGCTAATACCAATGCCAATGTTGATAAATAACTAATTATTAAAATTTTGGAAATTCAAAACCATAAAGCTTTAAATCGTGTAATCTTTTTCATGGAATCAGTACTGGTAAAAAATACTTGGACCCAAATCAGAGTCAAATCATTATTTTAAAAATGTTAGCAAAACTCTTTTAGCTTTTTTTTCTATGAAAAGAAAACTTTGAAAGAAAAATACAGTATTAGAGGAATGCTTTTTATTTTAATTTTAAAAATAAAATGGTACCAGCTTTTTTTTTTTTAAACATCTTTGTTTCCAACAATGCTTCAAGCAATTACTATTAGAGTTAGAAGTTACTGGAAGAGAAAAGATAAAGTTTATAGAGCAAGATTATACGAATCAGAAAAACAAGATGAAGAAAGCGAATTCCAAAGAACTGATGTTCAAGGAAAAAAACTACATAAGTAAGAATTTTCGGAGCACTTTGAAACAGTCACAGTAAAAGAATGAGACTTAAGTGAATGACAAGTAACACAAAAATGAATTTTAGTAGATGGCATAGGATATACTAGCTCTTAGTATTTGTAAAAAAGAGATAGAGAAGCAACATTACGACAATGTGATAATGGTTGGAGGTTGACTGCAAGAGCAGGTCCAACTATGTTTACTATGCGTTTTTGCACCTTGTCTATAGGAGAAAGAACATCATTAGAAGATCCACTCCAGATCTGGCAACGGTATTCCATACAAGGACGGATTTAAGATTTATAGACATAAAAAATAGAATCCAGAGTAAGAAAGTATCTAGCATGATAAAGAGAAGCAACCTTAGCAGATGCTAATCTTGCAATGTATTTGATATATGGTTTCCAAGAAAGATCGGAAGTTAATCCTAGAAGATGAAGGGTAGATCATATATCAAGTACATTACCGTTCATAAATATGGGAAGATCTAAATTATTGTGATAACGATTGGCTGAAAAAATTGGGTTTTATCTGAATTAAAGTTCACCAGCCACTGCACTATATGTTTTGGGGTGGCCAATATCCAAAAAAAAGTTGTCTTAGATTTTTGAAAACTAAATTCCTACTGCTTTAAAATACTCAGGTTAATGAAAATACAAAATATTTTTACTCTGGTGATATTAATCCCAGTGATAGTGACCATCAAAGTCAAAAATGGTTGCTAAATTTAAGTTTTCAAAAAAAAAATATATGTTTTTGTTTTTCTTGCAGTGTTTCGTGAATAATTTTTTTTTTCTGTTAATTTATTTATATATTAAAGAGTATCAAATTATATACGTCTTAAAATGCTCAAGAAAAAAAAAACTTTTTTCTTTTACAATTTTCTTGATTTTTAAGCCAAAAAAAAAGTTTAAATCACAACTTCCAACTTCCGTGAACTCGCAAAAAATATAGTATCAAAAGGTATTGATCAAACTTTTTTAACAATTTTTAAGAAATTAAAAAATTAGCTGCGACCATGCAAGAAATTTCTATTTGAAGTTTGCGCTACTTGGATTAAAGTCAATTTTCAATTTTTTGTTTTCCTAAGTGATAATTGATCAAAAGTCTACATAAGACTTTGTATTCAATAATCAATTGAAAATGATAGTTTATTATTTATAATTGACATTTAATTAGGTATTTATTTGCATGTGTTATTATCCCATGCTTAAAATTAACATTCCATGCTTGAAATTAACATAATTAAAAAAAAAAAATTTAAAAGCAATGGATTTTACAACTAAAAATATTATTAGCTGTTTCAAATACTCAACAAAAGAAGAAAATATAAGCAATGCTTTACTTTTCATATCTTCTAGAGTTTGTATGAGTGATGGTAAAAAAAAAACTTGGTACAAAAGTTAAATGGAGTTGAATCGAATTACCAAAGGTTTTGGAGAGATTCATCAAGAAACACATTTTTTTTTGGAAAAGAAACCCGAAAAATGGTTAAATCAAAAGTTTGAAATAGACTTTTCATTATTGGAATTATGGAATATAAATGGCCGACCAAAAAAAGATTTTGATGATATGAGTAAGAGAAGTAAATGTTGGATAATTGCAGGAGAGCATACAAATTCAAATTTTGATTCAATTGAAAAATCATTACTTATAGTCCGTAGAAAAGTATATAATCAAAAAGATTTTTCTTTATTAACACATGTTTTGATGACATGTGTTAACACATGTCATCAAAAATCATAAAGATTCACATCATATGTTTGTTCAGTTGTCAAATGACAACGGTAAAGTGACAGCTGAAGAAGCCACTGCAATAATAATTGATGTAGATCTTAGCGTATTTGGCTATAAACGAATCCAACAGGCATCTAAAATAAGATATCCATCTTATTCAACAGTTGAAAAAGCACTTAAGTTGTGTGGTCCACAGGATAATCACTTGGAAGTTAGTGATTTAAAGAGTCAAAGTAGATTTACAAGCACTTATGAATCATACCGCTGAAAGAATCGCTGAAAAAAATGAGGCAAAAAGAAATAATGGATTATTTGGATATCAGTAACAAACTAAATGAAAATATGCTGCTTTTAAATATTTGGGATATGGATCTACTGGGCAGGCTTTGTACAACCAAGTGTTTTCCGATTTTGTTGACAGTCAAGATTCAAACATGTTTGCAGTTATAACAACACCTTTGAGGTTTAGTGTGTCAAATTCAAAAAATGACTTTTTGTGGACCAGCTTAATGCCTCTTAGTGTAAGATCTTATAGGCCAATTGAACTTCATTACATCAAAGAAACTGCCATAGTCATTTTAGGAAAAAAATATCAAATAGAAAATGAAATTTTGGATTTGCATTTAGTGAATATTGAATTGGTTAATAGGAAGTTTTTTATTATTGATTTCAATTTTATTTGGTGCATGATTGATGGAAAGGTTTTAGCAATTATAACAAACACATCATCAACGCAGTGCTGTTGTATTTGCGGAGCTACACCAACTGCAATGACTTGTTTGAGGAACTTTCTAAGTGGATTTACAGCAAAAAAAGGTACTCTTATCTATAAGATATCTCCGTTACATGCTTGGATAAGATTTCTAGAGTGTCTTTTACATATTTCATACTGACTCGAATTCAAAAAATGAAGAGTAACCAAAGAATTCAAAACAGTATACAATAACAAAAAGAAATTTATCCAGCAATTAATGTTCAAAAGGAAGCATCTCCGAGTTAATTTTCTTGCAGTTAGTGGAGCAGGAACATCTACTACCGGAAATGTTTGCAGAAAAGCGTTCTCTGACCCAAAAGAACTAAGCGAAATATTATGGATTGATAAGACAATTATTAAAATGTTCAAAAATATCTCAATTGCAATAAGTTGTTAGCAAACATTGAATCCCGAGTTATTTGAGCTATACTGTAAAACAGTAAACCGCCAATATTTAGATCTGTATGATTGGTATAAAATGCCATTAACAGTTCACAAAGTTCTTGCACATGGAGTAGAAATAATGATAAACTTGCCAGTTCCCTTGGGAGTTTTAGCCATGGAAGCATCTAAATGTCGAAACAAGTATTACAGACGACATCTTGAACTACATGCTCGTAAATGTTCAAGACAAGCAAATTTTAAAGATGTCTTTAACCATAAATGAGTTCTATCTCCTTGGAATCTAGACGGACAAAGAAAGTTGTGCTCAAACTTCCAGAAAAAGTAAAGACTTTTTTAATTTTAGAAGTGGACAATAAGGTATTAATAAAACTGACAGAACTAGAATCTTCAGACTTAAAACTATCGGAACCAACAGAAATGATTATATTAGAAGATGAAATAATAAACAATTTAGAAGCTACTAATGAAGATTATTTGGAAGATGAAAACATTGACGTGTGAAATAAATATAGCAATATTAAAAGTAAAAATTGTGAAAAATTATTACTTTGAAGAAAGTTTTTTAAATGTTCTCTTTTTAAAAATTAAAACAAGTTTGTAACTTTTTGTAGAAGTACTAGTGTCCTCTTAGGTATTTATGGCCTCCTACACAGTTTACTAATTAGATCTGTGAGGGTAATGGGTTATCTTTACAAGTTACCTGCTCCAACGAAACAATATAATTAATAATAATATAATCAGTGGCGCGGCTAATTGTTCGGAGTTGTCCCCTAAAAAAACAGTCAACAAGGCCCAACAAATCTTAAAAATTTTTCCTTCATTAAGTTTAACTATTTACAAAAAAAAAAAATTCGAAATTTGTACTTTTATAAAAAACTCTTAAAATTGGATCAAAATGCAGCATCGTCCTGGTGTTTGAACTAAATAAGTTAATAATTGTTAGTTTAAATGACATAAAGATAAAAAAATTAAATAAAAATTATTACTTTCTTCAAAACTATTTTCGGCCACCCTTTGTATAAAATTACAACATAGTGCACTGTGAGCACTCGCTGCAGCAAAAGTGAGATCCTTTTCAAGCTCCAATGCCCCCTCCAGGCAATCACAGAGTGTTGGCTTCTTATCAAGACAAGAATAAATTTAATTAAGCAGTTTACTTAACATGTGATTCCAAAAAATCTGGACAAATTAAACTCTAAAATATTTTTAGAAAGATGACTTATTTTTTAAGTTTTGAACGATGTTTCAAAAAGAGCAATGTTCTTAGAGTAATATTACAAAAAATTACAAGTTTTCCATTCCTTGTCTGCGAACTGTATCAACTCTTGTAAAACTCTCCTTACCAAATCGATGTACGCGCTCAATGTCGACATGTTTGAAGCAGTAGTTGATACAATTCCTCAGTTGGATTAAATTTTTAGCTTCCCAACAATTAGCATATACTGCTCTCTTGATTTCATTCCAAAAATCTTCAATAGGTCGCAATTCTGGTACATTTGCAATATTTTGACTTCTGGGCACATATTTGACATTTTTGGACCTCAAAAATTCTTGAACTTTTTTTGAGTAGTGAGATGATGCAGGGTCAGGCCAAAAAACTATTTCATCGTCTTTATGAACAGTCTCTATAAATGGGAGCAAACATGATCTCAAACACTTGTCTATGTGCACATTTTCATTGACAGCTTGACCGGAAGGTGCAACATAATGCTTTGACAACCCCTTTGAAGAAATTGCAACCCAAACCAATAATTTTTGTTCAAATTTTATTTTATTTTTAATTTAACATCATTTGGTGTCGTAGTAACATCTGATGAATAAAATCCACTGTTTCCTGAAATATTACAATTACTTAATATAAAATATGATTCATCGTCAATGATCACCTGTTTTTTTCGAAAAATTTCAACCAATTTAGAGCACTTTGGACGAACAAGAGATTGTTGTTCAGGAGTTCTTTTTGGAGCCTTAATTTTTTTATGATAATGAATGATTGTCTTCTGCTTTATCGTTTTGCATATTTATGATTGATTGACATTGAATTTTTTAGCAAGAGAACGTTGACTGATTCCATGTTGATGGTCGATTTTTTTTTCCAATTGTTTGATCTTCTTTTTTGTCATCTTAACTGCTTTCCTATCGCTTCCAACTTGTCGTTCGGGTAATATGTTGTTGCCTTTTCGTTTTAGAATATTGTAAAGCATAGATCTTGGAATACTACTCGCCTTCTTACGTCATCTTGTTTCGAAGTTACTTTTTTCATCATTTCAAATTTGTTGCTCAGTATAAAATTAATGAGTTTTGTAGAGAATTTAATTTTCTACAAAATGGCGTGCGAGCCAATCAAAATTGATAAATTTACGCGGAGAAAAAATGGCGGGAAGTTTGTCCAGATTTTTTGGAATCACATGTTAGATATCTAATCAACAATCATATGTTGTTTAGATATCTAAATTATTTTTAGATAATTAAGTTGTTTTTAAAATAATTTGATTTTGTGATGTTTGATCCCCACCATGTCTCTGGTAGTACCGCGTTCAACTTGTTTCTAAGTGCAGCAGCCTTGTTTGTCAATGTTTATGTTTCGGAGTTATAAAGTTGAGAGAGGATTGTAATCGTAACTAAAGTAACCTCCTTGACTGGAGTGAAAACAACATTATGGTAATAGAAGTATAAGTACATTCAGCTGCTAATTTAATTCAGCAGCTAAATTAAAGCTTATAAACATCATCTTAAGAATAAACAAAATCGCCTGTAAACAAAGTCAAAATAAACAATTTCTCAAAAAAATTCAGAGTAATGCACAAAGTTTAGTTAATTTATTAATTAATTATTATCATAATGCAGAATAAAAAAATATAATGCTATTGGTTTGAAAATTGGTAAATTAGTAAAAACAGGCGATGCTGATACCGATTGTGCAAAAAGTGGCAGATTAAGCCGATGCCGATCGGTACATCGATAATACATATATATATATATATATATATATATATATATATATATATATATATATATATATATATATATATATATATATATATATATATATATTTGTGTGTGTGTCTCTTATATAGTTTGAGGTGCCTTAGTTACTATTTTAGCTCGCCTGTCATCTAATTGTATGTGTGTTTGTGTTCTGTCTAAACCTCTGGCAAGGTGTTGACTCACCCATAAGTTGCTTTCTGTATGTTTGTATTCTGTCTGTTTATGTTTATATCTATGTTTGTGTTCTGTCTGAACCTCTGGCACAGTGTTTACTTACATGTAAGTTACTTTATGTATATATGTGTTCTGTTTAAATGTTCTGTTTAAATGTTTAATATTTTTCCTAATGCATTTCCAAAATATCATGTCAGATGTTTTAAGGTGCTGTTTGCAGGAAGTAGCTCCTTTTAATTACTCCTGGTCAGGTCAGGTTCAGAATCATCACGATCACCCTGCTACTGGTAATATGTAACCCAGTACTACCTGTCCCATACCCTGCTGCTTTGTAGAGTGTGCTTTTTTAGGCAAAATCTAGGAGAAACAAACTCCGACGTAAAATTCCCCTGCCTTGGAGCTCTTGGTTGAGTAAAGGCTAGAGATGGTGTCTTGATAAAAATACTCATCTAAAGCAGATGTTAACTGCATCCAACTACTGTCTTGTAGGAGGCCTCCTAGGCAAAAACTTTATGGGTAAGCAGAATAATTCTGTTGACCAGCCTCGAACCCCTTTTTCATCTATTAGGCTGGCGTAGATGTAAACCTGTGTTGAATTGTTTCCTGCCTATGATGATGAATGCTGGACCTTTATGACTTTTCTCATAGATTTTGCTTGTGTCTTTTTTTTAGTGGCTTTGCAACTCTTCCTGTTATCTCCTAATGAGGGTACAGCTCTAAAACTCAGTTTAATGGTTCTTAGGCTGGCTAGTAGTAAGGTTTCCTAACTCCATGGTAGCTCTCAGAGAGGCTGGTTTCATCAACAGCTGCAAAATATCAGAGTATTAACAGTGCCATGTTGCACATGGATGGTGTCCCTGTTGATGCTATGTTTTAACTTAGGGTAATCAACAGGAGTGAGAAAATTGCATAGCTCATTGCTTAGGAGGCCGTGCTCTATCCATGAATGAGTCTTAAATCTTGCCATAGGTAACCCAAAATATTAAACATAAAAAGCCATCCCCACCACCTTACTGCTTTAATATATCTTTTACTAATATTCTGACCTGCAAAGCAACCTTCCATCAGTTGAATCTTACCTATTGAAATTCAACAAATTTGCTTTAAATTCTGCTATTCCTTCTTCTGATCTCAGTGTTGATGGGTACTACCTTTAGATTCGCAAAGACTCCAATAGTCTTTGCGGTAGTGGTGTAGTGAAAGAGCAGTTGCTTCACAATTTAGAGGTTCTGAGTTCGATCCCCATTACATCCCTAGTAGTACCACCCTCAGCTTGTTTTTCCACGCAGCGGCCTTGTTCGTCAAGGTTTGTGTTTCGGAGTTTTAGAGTTGAGAGAGAGTTATAACCTCAAGTAAGTAGCCTCTTTGTCTGTAGTGACCTTCTCAATCTTGAGGAGGTGAACTAACAAAAAAAAAATAGTCAGATGCTTGGCTTGGGGGTATACATATGTATCAATTCACCTAATTGTCATGAAATCAGGTTTAAATCCTTTAACGATTCTTTTATGTGCTTCTGTTTAGCACCTTCTCACTCTATCACCTTTCTCTTTGTTCTTTATCATTCTCTTTTTTCCCAAGACTGCACTCTTTTAGATGTAATTTCTGATCAAATTGACCATGCTCTCTCTCTTTACTCTTCTGCCAATATTGTTGTTATTGATGACTTTAATGCTCATCACACTGAATGGCTAGGCTCTAACACCATTGACCCTAAAGCCTATAACTTCTGTATTTCTCAATCTCTTACTCAGATAGTTAACTTTGTGACTCATTTTCCTGACAACCTTAATCATTTGCCTTCACTCCTTGATTTATGTCTTGTTTCTGATCTTAACTTGTGTTCAGTTTCTCCTTCAGGTGGTTCTGACTATGCAATGATCTCTTTAAATCATCTCATACTTCTTTTTCAGACTTACCCTATCATTGCACTACTTACTACTACCCTAAAGCTGACTGAGTGTCTTTTCATGATTTTCTTTGTGGCATTTCTTGGGCTGATGGGCTGATTCCTTGGGCTGAATCCTCTCAGCTAAAAAATGTACCTCTTATGTAACCTCTTGAATTCAGACAGGAATAGAAGCTTTCATTCCTTCTCGTTGGTTCCGAGTCACGTCTCATTCTACTCCGTGGTTTTTACCCTCTTGAGCAGCTGCTATATCTAATTGTAATCATTTTTTTCATCTTTTTCAAAAGAACAACTCTCTTGAGAACAAACGGCTATTTATTATTGCAAGAAATTAATGTAAAAAAGTAGTGTCAGACACTAAGCTTCCATTATTCTCAGTTCACTAAATCTTGTATCTTATCTCAGAAGTTAGGCTCTTGAGACTTTTGGAAAATCTTGAATAGTGTCTCTAATAAAGGTAGGTCAAACATCCCATCTCTCATTCATGGAACAGATCTTTTTACCTCTCCCAAGGATATGGTAGACCTATTTGCAAAGAACTTTTCTTCTAATTCAACTCTTGAATCTTATGGCCTTTCTCTTCCTTCCATTCCAATTAAACAGATTAACCCATTGTTAGACATTCAAATCACTCCAGCTTCTGTTGCTAAGGTCATATCTCAATTGAACGGCTTGTGGTTCCGACAACATTCCTGTCATAGTCTTACAAAATTGTTCTCCAGAACTCACTTTAATTCTCTTTAAAGTATTTAATAAGTGCTTGACTGAGTCTTGCTTTCCTGCCTGCTGAAAAATGGCTGTTGTTCCAGTTTTCAAAAACTCTGGTGAGCGTTTTGATTTTTTCATTTATCGTCCGATCAGTCTTACTGTTATTAGCTAGGTTTTTGAGTCATTGATAACAAATTTCTTACATCCCATCTTGAGTCAAATAACTTGTCAGACAATTAATATGGTTTTTGATCCTCTTGCTGTACGGCCAACTTGCTAACTGCTGTGACTGAAAGATTTTATTGTGCATAAGTTGGAGGCGGAGAGTCTAAGGCTATTGCTCTTGACATATCTGAGGCTTTGGGCAAAGTTTGGCATGCTGGTCTTCTCCATAAGCTTGTTTCATATTGTGTATCTGGGAAAGTTTTTCAGATTATCAAATTGTTTCTTTCTAACTGGTTTATTAAAGTCATCCTCAAAGGCTAACACTCTTCTTTATTTCCAGTAACTTCTGGGGTACCTCAAGGTTCTATCCTTGGCCCTATTTTGTTTCTTATCTATCTTAATGATCTTCCCAACAACCTTACATCTAAAGTTGCTCTTTTTGCTGATGACTCAACTTTATATTCCTGTCTTGACAAAAAGTCTTCTCTTTTCAATCGCTTAGAACAGGCAGCTGATCTTGATCTTACTTCTGTAACAGATTAGGGCTTACAGTAGCTTGTAGTTTTTAACTCAAACAAAACTCAGTTATTTAATGCAAACAACTATCACAGTACTGTTGTCATTCTTATTTTAATGAGTGGCAACCCTCTCATTGAGTCCTTTTTTTTATGTCTTTTTGGATTATTGTTTACTACTGACCTTTCATGGAAACCATATATACAATTGATTGCTAAATTAGCAGGTAGTTTAAGATGGTATACCAGTGAATTTATTTGATTTGTTTTTAGCATTTTCTATACTTAAAATAGTATTCTTTATTTTCAATTTTTCAAAGCTTAATACACAATAAATACTGTAAAGTTATTTACACTAAAAATGTTATACAACTCTAAAGTAGTCTGTTTTGACCATTTGTAAATTGAGGGAGGGCCACTGTGTCATGTCACTGTGTCATCTAAGGCTATAATTTCTGAATCGTTGTACTTGGAAGTTACAAATTTCCAATTTTATCTATCTACATGATGCACATGACAATATGTAAAAATCAGGAATATCAGAGATGGTGATCCACAAAGTTTTCTTCAAATTGATCGAAATATAATAATTTGACCCTAAAATCGTTAATTCCTATAAGGTCAAGCTTTTGATTTAATCCTTCATAAAAAATCTCAAAGTTAATGAATTGTTGTTAAAATACTTACTTAAAATGCCAAAGAAACCTTGCATGCCCTCATTTGGTTAAAAAGTTTCTTAGTTTATATTTTTCAGTAAAGGAGCTAATTGAAATGAGTTTTTATTTTGAAATTTACAACATAACAATGGTTGTCGAGGATTGTTGAGTTTTTTTAGGTATTTTGGAATGAAAAGGAGCTCAGTATAATGCACGTGAAATGAAGGGGAGTTCGACAGCTAATTCAAGAGATATCTAACAGCCCAAAATTAAAAAGCGAAAGTTATTAGAAGCTACAAAAACAAACAGGAAAAAGTAAAGATCTATAAGAAAAAGATTTATTAACATTGTAGTTAAACATTTTTTTATAGAAAGATGTTAAGAGTTAAGCCAATTTTCCTAAAATTTTCAATTTTTAATTTAAATTTTTAGCTTTAATTGAAATATTATAAGATCTTTTGAAAAAGACGCTTCGATTATATTTATGGTGTAAGTTTAAATGAAGCATTATATAACGAATAAAAAATTTTTAAAATTTTTTATTCATACTGTTCCATTGTAAATCTGGTTATTATTAACAATTATTTTTTTAAAGAAAGTGTGTAAATATAAAAGCTTTTGATTTTAAGGATTCAGATGGTCATGATGTAGTGATATTTAATTTATGAAATTAAATAATTGAACAATTGAAACTAGTAGGCAACGCTGGGTAGCAGTTTTGAAGCATAGCACATCATCTTCTATAATCATAAGAACATGTGGTCATTTTTTCATTTTAAATTCTTCCGCTTTAAATTCTCCCTTTAATAAAATTTCTTAAGACTTTTTTAAGTAATTAAACGTTAATTTTGTTAAATATATATTAAACATGGTAAATTCTTATGTGACATGCTTTACATTTTTTAAGGAAATGTCAGATAAAAAGACTGTTTTGTATTTTTGATCAACTAATATAGTTAAGTTGCATAGTCAAAGATTTTAGTCATAATTTTTTATGAGTTGGTATATTTCAACAAAAAAAAAAAATGTTTGTGGCATAGACCCACATTTCTTCATAGACCCACTAAACGGGCTAATGTGTCATACTAACGGGTCTAATGACCCACATTCCCACATAAACCTCATTAAACGGGATAACGTGAGGCTATTAACCATAATTCAAAGACAGTAATTTAAAAAAATAATTCTTAGACACACTTAAAAGAAACTTACAAATAATGAATTTACGAAATTCACTAAAACTTATGCCTGTTTATTTAAAAAAATTTTTTTAGCAAATAAAAAAATTGGTTTGCTATATATATTTTTTGGTAAAAAGTGAACGCGAATAATTAAGTAAAAAAAGGCTGTGCTGTATGTTGTATGCATATTTTTATCCTTATGTTTTATATTTACCCTTTTACCTTTATGCTATATATTGACTATTTTTGTTTTAAAGGGCCAGTTATGCTTGATGAGTTTGTTCAATGGTATTTAGATAAAACGAAAATGTCTTGAATGTTCATGCTAGAAGTTGTGTTTAGCGCAGTTTTTAAATATGGAACTTACGGAAATATTTTTTAGCTGTTAATAGAAAATCTTATTTAGAGAATTAATTTTTCACTTCTAAAATGTTTTGTAAAAATTTTTTAACTGTTTCCGAAAGAATATACTTTGCTTTTATTATTCTGACGTAGATTGGCAAAAGAAGTATTTAACATTTTTTTATTAAAGTAGTTACAATAAATTTCATTATAGCAAGCGTGTTAGTAAGATTTAAAATAAAATGCCTTATTTGTATGTTGAATATGATATTTAGCATACAAATGTATAGTCGCTATTTATTTCTTTTTTTTTTTGTCACTTTTTAAAAAATAATTTTATTTTTTTTAGACTTACTTCCTTTTGCCAATTTATATCTGCTCAAGGTGGTTTTAACTTGACTATATGTATGTATGTATATATATATATATATATATATATATATATATATATATATATATATATATATATATATATATATATATATATGTATATTTGTGTGTGTGCGCGTTTGTGTTGGTAGTTGATGACATTTGCTGCTAACCATACTGTTGTGTTATTAATCTTTTAGCACATTGCATTGGATAATTAAAAAGTAAAAGGTACATAAAAAAATAGCCTGTCGAAAATTTTAAAAAAACCAAGATTTCATTTACCACTTTTATTAAGTGGTCGAGAAAATCTTTGTGGCAAAGCATTGTCTGACTTCAATCATTCGGTTTGTCAATTTAATCAGTTCAGTTTTGTCAACGTGTTTTAGAAGGATTATCTGTGTTCTATCAGATGCTGATGCAAATTGCACATTTCTGAGGAAATATATATATATTTACATATATATATATATAAATATAGCAGTGTTTAAAATATTCATTCTTTTCTTTTACAATATATCCAGAATAATTCTTTTTAAACTCTTGAACTAATTTAAAGCTATTAATTTATAATTGTTTAAACATGTTTAAAATTATTTTAGAAAAGTACTTACGGAATGTTCTGAGGAATGTTCATTTTCTAAAGGACCCTTTATTAGAGGTTCCGTCATTGCCACTGTGTGAACAACACTGTCAAGTTTTTCATAATTATCTCAAGACATTCAAACAAGAAATTATGCACTTGTTTCTATTACACTGGCAAAAAATATTATTTAAAATATCTTATAGTCGTAATAGTAATATATTTAAATAAGTCTTTTTAGATAACATGACAAATAATTAAAAAACAAACAAAAGCAACAAATTATACAAAAATTTATGGTTTGTAAATAATAAACTTCAAATAAAGAAAAGCATTTCTTATTTCATAGCAAGTAAGTTGAAAAACAAATTTGTTATTTTTATTTGATTTGATTATCTTTTAACAAACAAAATGGTAAAAATACACCTTTAGAAGAAAAAAACAGTTCGTTATTTCATAAATTTTCATGAAAACAAATTTGATTGGACCTCCTAATATGGTGCTTGCTAAAATAAACGGCTAAAACTTTTTTCCTGTGAGCAAATCCAGTTTTCGCGTTTTTTGTAAAATCAAGACCTAATTTATTTAAAATTTATTTAAACCATTCATACACCCTTTTTTTAATAATAATTTTCGATAGATTAGGTTTATATTAAACACTTTTTTTTAATATATTATAGTAAAATTTGTTATAATTTATTCACTATTTAAACGAATTCGATATTCAAGCACTTATTATAATTGGGTCTTGATTTTACAAAAAAACGTGAAACTTAGATTTGGTCACTGGAAAAAAGTTTCAACCAAAATAAATTGGCTTTAAAATATACCCAATTTTCTTTGGAGAAGCACTATCCAATTATTATAGAGATCAATGCAGCAAACAGACAAAGAGAATTAAATATTGTAAAAAAAACGTTCGAATTTTTTCACATTTCACTTTATAAAATTTAATTTTAATTGAAAATGTTTTTTTTTTTTTTAAGTTAAGGTTTTAAAGTCGTAACATTATAATGCACTGCTCCGATTTAGAGGTTTTAAGTTAACCTAAAAGGTACTCAAGATGTTTCAAAAGATAACAATACTTTAGGTGTGCATGAGATGTTGTCCATTGAAAACAAAAAAAAGGCGTTCTTTTTTTGGATTTATACGCTTTTTTGAATAATCACTTTTTAGAAGAAATTTTTAATCAGTTGCAGATCCAGCCATTTTTTTGTGTTTAAGACTAACTTTCAAACATAGAGTTAACTCGAAATATTTATATGTTTATACTTGTGTCAAAATAAGGAAGTTTTGTAAAAATATCGGAATGGTTGGAGCCTGGGAACAAAAAAGCCCTTTAAATTTTTCCTCCTGCTTTAAAGGTGAGAGCAAATTTTTTTTTTACTTGTTTTAACTAAAATCATATTAATTTTAAAATTTCAAATTCTATGTATAAATCTTTCAACGTTGAAGAATTATGGCAATATTAAATTTGTAACTCAAATTTATTGGAGTTAAAAGTTAAAATGGTCGTCATTTTTTAAAGCCAAGAAATCATTGCACGACATTTGAAATTTCTTATTGAAAATTATTTAATTTAGAATACATAAAAAAAAATAATTTGCTAACTCGTTGCTGTCACATTTGGGGCAGAGGAGGAGATTTTTTTGGGTTTTTTGTTCCCAGGCTCCAATCATCCCAATATTTTGCAAAACATCTTTATTTGACATAAACATATAAATGTTCGGATTTTACCTTATGTCTAGAAGTTTGCTTTCTCAAACACCAAAAAATGCTGAATTCACCCCTGTCTTAACTATCGAAATATTTGGAATATTTCTGGAATGAAACAATATTGAGACAAATACAAAGTAATAATTTTTGCAAACATTTTTTATTCATGATTACTTTTTACGTTTACAAGCGTGCAATATTTTTTACTATATAATAAATTATTCAAATCCTCATACTTGAGTAGGTCACGGCCATTTTACAAAGCTTTTCTCCATGGCAGTTGCTCAGCTCCGAAGTTGCGAATCTTTTTATTATCTTGTTAATATTTTTGTGAACAGTTTCACAGCATTGCCCACTGAAAATTCCCAAGGATTTGTTTTTTCTTCTAGAAACATAATGAGGTGTGACTGTATGATGTGAAATTTTCAACCTAGGCAAATCTTGTGTGTCGTGTGTGTTCTATCAGATGCTGATGCAAGTTGCACATTTCTGAGGAAATATATATATATTTACATATATATATATATATATATATATATATATATATATATATATATATATATATATATATATATAAATATAAATATATATAAAACTTTTTAACTTATTTAAAAACTTATGAAAATTTCTTTTTACTGGACAAAATTCATTACTTATTTAATATTAAAGCTATATTCACTAAAATTAGTATAATACTAATATGATGTCTGCGCTTTTTATGAATGCAATATTTTTTTATTTCGTTGCTATGGATACCTTTATTTTGCTTAGCAACCTATTTTTGTAATCTGCAGATATTGTATAAGTGCTATATTATCTAAATTTGGCATGAGTACCAATATGAGATCGCTTCTTACAAGACTTCTTACAAAAGTGATAACTTTTTAAATTTAGTTGCTATGGATACTTATATTGCTTAGTTACCGGATACTTTCCTTAGTTACAATGCGGTAAATTGATGTTTGAATATTTTATCGGATTTTTGACCCACCTATATTGAATAACAATTGAGTATTTAGGTAAATAATGTTTTAAGAATAATAAAAGCAAAAAATAGTGCAAGAAAACATAGTCTATTTTAAATTACATCAAAAAATTATAAAACAACAATATTGTTTGAAGATTGTTTAAGTAATTGTAAAACATCCGAAGGAAATGCTCTATGATTTGTTTGGTGTGATGTTGATTTAAGCAGTGATGAAATAACAGGATCACTGGAAACTAGGAGTTTATTGATAAGATCAGTATTTGTTGCTCTTCTGGATATTTTTCAGCCGAAATTTTTGCGATAAGATTTGAAGTCTTTATTTCTAGCCTCTTGAGCTACCTCTGAAATAAGCCAGATGGGTAATGTAAGGCTTTTAATTATGTCATGTCCATGTATCAATACTTTGTGAACTAATAGAGCCATGTAATACCGTGGATAAAGGGACACATATAGTCTAACAGTGTCAAAACAATAATCTTTGAATTTTAAGCAGTCTATTTCATATCCTAAAGAGAGCGTTACCAAGATAATGTAAAATCTGAATATAAGATTTTGATCAATAACCAGAACTTCAGCTGTTTGTTCATATGCTGCAAAAGCACGCCTTGAGGTATTACCATCATTGATTGTTCCAGAACCACCACTTTTAGGGAAATCAACAACAAGTCCCATTTTGTTCATAAAATCAGTCTGAATCTTTTGTTTAGCTACAGATGCCTTTTCTTTGATTTTTTTAGATCTTGCATTTTTTAGAGCTTGCAACTTTCTTGTTTCTTTTTTATATGCAATGTGCAATACCATCCCAAAAAATCGAATCCATGCATGAAGACTGGAAAGACTATATTTGAACTCTCGGCTAGTATAATCTATATTAAGGATATCAAGACTATTCATATTTTTTGGAGAGACACCACACACTGAACAGCATTGGTATGAGTTACTTTTTTCAGATAATATCGTTCGAACCTTCCCATCAATCATTGTAAGTTCAATAAGACGATTCACTTCAAAAGAAGATCCGCAAACCTCTAATAAAATCATACCCAAGCTTTCTATCTCACTTTTAATATACTGATCTTTTTCAATCACAGATTCCTTGGATTCCATTTTGTATGCAAATCTCATGGGTCTAATGAATGGGACAGTTTTCGTAAAATGCATTTTTTAAGGTTGATAAATTTGTTTAAAAATTACTTTGAAAATAGTTTGATTACTATTAACTCTCGTACTATGATAAGCAAAAACAAAAAAATTGATTCCACATATGGGTATTGGTAAAAAGAGAATTTTATTGGACCATAGCATTTGTCCCATTCATTAAGAACTACTCATTGAATGGGACAAAAAAAATTATTGAATGGGACAAATCTAAAAAATTAATAAAAGAAGAGAGGTCCTAAGTAAATTTCAAGGCAGTCAAGCAGTTAGGGTAGTTTCTACGATTAGGGAACCCGAAAAAGCTATAAATATAGCAGAATGTCTGCATATATTGACAAACCTAAAAAAATTTTATTAAAAAATATATGTATATTAAAAATAAATTAAAAACACGAATAATTGCTTTTAGTAAAACAAAAAGCGTTGTTTAAATGCTTGGATATAATTCCCAGTAATGAAATATTTCCAATAGGGAAATGAGTCGTTGCCTACAGCATCCCTATGCTAAATTATAAATTAGAAATAAATAAACAACTTTATACCATATAAAGTATCTAGTTTACTTTCAAAAAACTCAATAACAAAGCATCTTATAAGATATTTAAAAAATTCATTTTATTTATGTTTAACCAAAATACAAAAATCAACAACCATTGCTTGCAATAATTGTTGATTGCAACAATTATTGCAAAGTACATGAAATAAAAACCAATAAATCAAAGAAAGTGTAGAAGATATTAACAGTCAACTTCACATAGTTCACATTCATAATAACGCTTCTTGCTGTTATTATTACAATTACCACATATCCACCATTGACAAGTAAAACACTGAATCCAAGCAGGCCCAAAGAAATTTTTCCAGTTGCATTTGCATATTTTGCAAGTATTTTGTTGTTGTTGGTTTACGGGTTCATTTTTTACAGATGACACAATTAAAAAATCTGCATCAGAGTTTTCTGTTTCTTTCACTCTATTGAGGTCAATTTTTCTTTTTCGGTTTTGTGTGTTAATTTCACCAGTTTCAAAAATTTTCCTCTTATCTGCTGTCTTTTCTGGAGTTTTAGTTAATATAGTACTTTTACCCTGCTGTCTTCTTTTTTTAGAATCTTTTCTTGGGGGTGCTTTAGGGTACGGATGAATGGTTTCTGGACTAACTATTTTTGACTGATGAATCAACTTGCTTATTTTTTTCATATGATTGTTGATTATCTGGTTGTTTATTTTCTGGTTGCTCGACAGGAAGAGGTCTGTCACTAACACTAGATGATATGAAATCACTTTCCCCAAATATTTGTCTATTAAGTGGATAGATCCCACATTTAGAAAATCTACTGCAAGCATTTTTTATTGTGAATGACATATTATATGCTATGCATGCTAGCTGAGGTAAATTATATATGTTAATAATTCTCCCTGGATTGGAGGCCAACCATTCATTCTGAGCCAATCTAAAAAAAGATTAAAAAGGACCAAACACCGAAACATCCAAAGGCTGCAATCTATGACTGCAGTGTGGTGGAAATGTTAATAAAATCAAAAAGTTTTCTTTTGCAAATGTTATTGTTTCAAATGAAATGTGGCTTTCATGGTTGTCCATTAATAACAGCACTGGATGATCCACAGATGGCTTAGCATGGGAAACAAATTGCTTCATTGCAACTAAAAAGTTCTCACTTGTCATCCAACCACTTTTGTTACACAGCCCTAAGCTTCCTGTTGGGGCTCCACTTATCATAAAATCCTTGTAGTTTACTCTCGGAAATATAAAGACAGGTGGACCTGTATTACCCATAGCATTCACAAAAGCTAACATTGTCACCAATGAACCTCTTTCTGCTGAAACAGCTTGTGATACCTTCTTAGTTCCACGAGTTGAAATAATCTTTGGAGGATCGGTTACTGTTAATAATCCTGTCTCATCTGCATTAAAAATACATTCTGGTTTGAATTTATATTTTAATTGAACTTCTGACAAATTATCAAAAAACATTGATACCGTATGTTCATTAAATGCTGTTGCACGAGCAAGACTAACTTTTTCTGGCTTACGTAGTGATAATTTTGGATGTCGTATCAAAAAACTTTCCAACCATTGCTTTCCAGCCATTTTATTTTGGTGCCATGACTCTGGAATACTGTTAGAATTTAGTGCAATTCCATACTTGTAGGCTAACTGCCTAATTTGTAATTTAGTTAAACCATAGCACATATTTGAAGATGTATGCAAATAATCTGCAATAGCACTTTCCTCGGACGCATGAAATATTTTTCTATTTCCAATGTTTACAGTGTGTTTATAGTCTGGCAGCTTTTGATATCTTGCCATTTTAACAGCTCTACCTAATGCAGATTTTGATAAAGTATATATTTCAGCTGCATCTCGTATGGAAATACCCTTAAGAACACTTTTGACTGCATCTTCAACATCTAAAGAGTTTTTACGTATTAATTTTGTGTTTGGTTTCATCTAAAATAAAATTTGAAACTTCACAAAAAACCAAATATGCATATATTTGGTTTTTGCAATTTAATGTTTGTATTTAAATGCAAATATTTAAATACAAACATTAAATATATAATTAAAATACACACAGATATACACACACATATATATGTATGTATATGTATGATACATATACATACATATACTATATGATATAAATACATATGTGTGTGTGTGTGTGTGTGTGTGTGTGTGTGTGTGTGTGTGTGTGTGTGTGTGTGTGTGTGTGTGTGTGTGTGTGTGTGTGTGTGTGTGTGTGTGTGTGTGTGTGTGTGTGTGTGTGTAAGTAGATATACATAAATGTATATAAATACAATAAATAACTACCAAACAGGAATTATAAGAATGTGTATATATATATATATATATATATATATATATATATATATATATATATATATATATAATATATATATATATATATAATAAATTAATTAGTAAAACACTTATCTAACTTTTATCTTTGACTTGAAGTTTCACCATTGCTGGATCATCAGGAAGATAAGTGTTTTTTACTAATTAATTAATTATTGCTCTGTTCTTTAAGAACATTGAGCACTCTATTTGTAAAATATACTAACATAAATTACATATATATATAATATATATATAATATATATATATATATATATATATATATATATATATATATATATATATATATATATGTATATATATATATATATATATATATATATATATATATATATATATATATATATATATATATATATAATATATATATGTAATATCTTTTTAATAGTCTGTTATCAACAACATATCTAATTAAACATTTATACATTTTTATACATATTATAAATATCATATTACAGACATATCTTGATTATCTAATAATCAAATAAAATACAGAAACTTACAGTAACTGAACACAAATATGATACATTTATGATAATGATGAACACCATTACAGAGGTTTGAACAAAATACAAACATACATTTATATAAAATGACTTTAGGGTAAACCAGCACCACGCCAAAGATCCACAATCATACAAATATATAAAGTGAATTACAGATGAACCTACACCACGCCAGAGGGCCATACAGAACACAAATATTAAAAATTAAAAAACCCTCTCACTAAACATCATCAGCAGTGCTGTGAAGTTCTGCTTCCTTTTTATAAATCATTTTTACCATTTTAGTTTAACCATAATAGTTTGCTTTTAAATAACTTGATGCAACAAAATCTTGCTTCTATTTGCAAAATTCACAACAAAATTATAACTCTCTTAAAATGTAATATGCCCCTTAAATATTAATTTATAATATATATTATAGTATAACAAAGCATCAAAATATCTAATTAAATATTTAAAATTAATTTCATTTAATAAACTATTGATCGACAAAACTTTAAAGAGTACTAAAGAAATAATTTTAATAGAGATTTAATAGAGACTCTGGACATAATATTAATTTGTAGCTAAAGCATTGGTCACACTTGTTTAGAGCCACATTTTTACATAAAATTAAAACGTATTTAAAAATAAAATTATGTGTGACCATAACTAAGTTGCCGAAATATATTTTTCTGCTTTTTTCACATCAGGCCGTTTGGAAATGTCCCATTCAATAATCAATACTTTGTCCCATTCAATAGGCTTCCCACTATATCCACAAATGACAGGACAGGCTAAAAACAGTAATACCTAACAGCAAATGCTTTACAAATTTAAAAAGTAGAGACATTTGGGTGTTTAAAAATGGAGTTTTATTTTCCATAACTTTAGTAATCGCTGCAAAATCAGACACAGAAAATTGTTTTTAAAAATTACTTTTTGTTCTTCAAAACACAATAACATCCAATGCCATTATGTGTAGACCATAATAGAAATAAAAATTTGGTCTGTTGAATGGTTGTGTCAAACAATTCTTACCACAGTAGTTTGGATAGCCAACCGTAGTTGCTTCTAAGCAAATTTGATTTTGTCCCATTTAATAATTGTCCCATTCATTAAGGTTCTCCCCTACACGCCGTTTTTTAGTTTTATTAGAACTATTATCAAATGCAACTGGTTTTCGACCACGTCTACTTGTAATTGGTTTATTGCCTTTTCTTCTGACAATTAAATATTCATTAAGCCAGTTCACAAACTTCTTTTCAAAAATTTTGAAAGTATAGATTGTAGATTTCCACTTTTTTTTATACAAATAAACAAATCGTTGAACGTTATGTCTAAAACCGACGTCTTTAAGTTCAGCAAATTTTGACTGAATAAATTTCAATATATCTTCAGTAATATTTTGTTTTGAAATACTAAGATTATTTTTTGGAGAAAATTATGAATGTCTAATTTAATACAACTATATCTAAATAATTATTGTAACAAGTATTTTGTATTAAAAAGTATAATGTTACAATATATATGCTGCGTGGACTACTAATTCTTGTTAGTAATTAAGTTACTACAAGTGTTAGTAATTCAAATTAAAAGTAATTAAATTACTGTTAGTGTTACTAATTAAATTACTAGCAACTACCGTAAATATGTTGTTGCTATGCTATGCAAAGTAAGGTGTCCATAGCAACCAAAAAAATTAACCTAATAAGAATTCTGAATCTCATTTTAATACATACCCCAAATATTGAGTACTTATCGCGAATAAAATACTGTTAAAACAACGCTAATGTAAAAATAAGTTGTTGCCATGCAAAATTTAGAACCATAGCAACCAAGTTAAAACACATATAAAATCTGAACAGGGATTTAAGAGGACGAGCAATCAATTAAAACTCGATTGAAGCATCATATAGCTCAAATAAATATAAGACAGCACATGGCAAATTGTGGTAATTATTAGTTATAGTGCGGCAAAAAATAAATTTTTTAAGGAATTTTTTTTTTTAATCTGTGATTTTCAAAGTATTACTGAGATAACATGCTATGACAAATTTGTTTCACAAATTAGTTTTTCTTATCTCTAAATACTCTAGAACAACATGTACTAATTTTTTGTTTCAAAAACGTAGATGTAATTGAAATATAACACAACGTTGATGTCACCGTTAATTACTTATTTGTAATTTTTATTTTTATTATTTTTTTATTTCAATATTCAAATGCTCAGAGCCCTGATAACTAAGGGATTTAACTTAAATAAATTATCAATAAATTTCTCCTAATATATATAGATACTAAAATTAAATAAGTTTTCAAGATTAGACAAGTAAAACTTTTCCAATTTTGTCCACCTACAGGCCCACTGTGCGTTCCGAAGAGATTTTAAAAGGGGGAGGGGGTGACGAATCAATTTTTTGCCGACTAAGAACAAACAAAAGTCCATTTTAGCTGACATTTGCCGACTGTCAACGATAGATCCAATTTTGCCGACTCCTGTGTCCAATATGCTGAATAGTAAATTTAGTGTGTGTGTGGGAGGGGGGGGGGGGGTAAAACACCACCTACGCCGCCCCCTCCCCCTCGGGACGCCTTTAGTTCCAACGTATCCAACAGTAGGTCTGTATCGCTACTTTAATTGTTTTTAAAAACCTTCGAATATTTATTTTATGAAAAAATCTATGATTGTTCTACAAATTTTTTAAATCCAAAATACATTCGACTGATTATGAAATTATTGAATTAGTCGACCAAACAATAGATGTTTTTAACGAAAAAAGTATGCTTTTAAAGTATTTATCAACTTACCTTAGGGCTTTGATACTGATGATCAATGTTTTCTAAATCTATAAAAATTGTCTTAGGTAAACTAAAACGTTACGGGGTAAACAAAAAAGTATGTTTCTGGATAAAAAGCTACAATACAAATACAATATATATATATATATATATATATATATATATATATATATATATATATATATATATATATATATATATATATATATATATATATATATATATATTAGGGTAGGTCGATTTAGTTCCGCATATTGCGTAATATTGCAGTAGTTGAAGACTGTTAATTTGAGAAATTACTCTCAAAATTTGAGAGTAATCTCTCAAATTTTTGAGCAGTTGAAGACAGTTAATTTGTTGATTACTCTCAAAATTTGAGAGATTTTGGATGAAGAATTGCTTACAGATTTAATTTTTAAGATTTCTAGGATTATGCAAAAAAACAACTTAAACAGCGTTATACGCGAAAATTGACATTTTAAATTTGTTCATATTTAAGTGTTTTTTATTATTATTTGCATAGCTGAATGATTTAAATTTACAATTTATAACAATTGAGCTAAATTTAAAACAACTTGTTGACTAATTCAAAATTTAAATAGTGAAACTTTTATTCTTATATTTACATCAGAATATCAAAATAAACATTTTCAAAATTAAAAGATTTTGAACAGGGATATATATTTTTAGGAAAACATTTTCAATTAAGAAATATCATCATAAGAATGGAAATAATGCCCTTTTGAAATATAGGGTTTACGCATCTTCATGCTTAGTAGTTTAGTTAAAATGCAGCTGTGTTGATTCTCCAATCCATAAACATATTGGAATGCTACCAACACAAGTTTTACCGCTTGCTCAACACTCTAGGAGTAAGATGGAAAGTTGGGAATTTAAAGTTTAACATTATTGTCAATCATATATTGCATTTGCTCAACTGAAAAATGTCGTGTTGTAGGGGCCGCCGTAATTTTTGTAATGCTGATGTCAACTCATACCAATGATTTGCATTAAAATTAATTTCCAGAATTTTCTTCAAGTTTACTTTCAAACTTTCGTTGTTTACTCTATAAACATAAAGCTAATTACCACATTTAATGCATCCTTTTTTTTGAAAACTTAACTTTAGTTAATTATAAAAAAATACTTTTGTCTTAAAGCCAGTAGGATTTGAAAACTAAAGTCTCATACCTTGCTGTCATTATCTTTTAGAATGGCATAAAGAATATTTTTAGGCTCAATGCATTGTTTTTAATGTGTTTTCTAACAATAAGTTTAGCATCATCAAAGGGGAGGTTATTTATTCTAGTAATAATAGAAAAAATAAGAGGCGGGGATTCGTGAAAATGAGAAGATTTTTTTATTTCGAACCACGCTGGAGCATAAAATGATTAATAAAAGTTTTTTTTAAAGAAGCGGTTGGTTGATTGTCTTTAGTATACAAACAGAGAAGCAGAATAGCTAGAGTCAACCACCTTGCATGGTTAATCGGTCCAATTATATAGACAGCCCAATTACAAGAAACTTTACCAAAGTCTATTCCTTTGCGATATTCAAATAAAAGTCTTTGATTGCAAGTAAGGTCTATTAGTACTTCTTCTGGAATATATCCGTCTACAATTGGGTTTTCAATGAGCTCAAACAAACTTGATTTCTATCCTGAATATTTTCAGTACATCTTTTGCCAAGTAGACCACTGAAGCTTCTTGGCCCAGTTGTGTCACCATCATGTTTTATAAAAAGAACTCGTAACGGAAGTTCATTTTGATGTAAGGCGTATCCAATTAGATGTATTTATTTTTTCAAAAACCCTTCTAGTTTTACCACTAAGCCACTTATTGGACCAGTATTGATAACAGTATTATCAAGAAGGACAGCTTGTATACTTTCCAAACAATTAAGTTCTTGTAAAACACTGAACGTCTCGATAGCAAGAACTAAGTCTGTAGCACCAGAAACAGAAATTGTCCTATGTGTCAAATAAATTCCACTCAATTTTCCATCTTCATAAGTAAATGTGAGGTGATGTTCAGGTTTAATACATTTCTTTAGTACTTCTCCTTGAGGTGAGTTTATTGTTTTTCTTATTTTAGTTATCTGATCGAGCTTGCTATCAACGTCAAGGCAGGAAAACACATCTAATGAACAGGAACACACAGAAATATTTAAAAGTTTGTCCAAGTTTGCATCAAGATTTCTTTTAGTGCTTGCTTTTCCGTGCTTGCGAATAATATTCTTAACAAGTATGATCTTTAACTTTCCTATTAATAGATTAATCAGTTATAAGTGACTAATATGATATTTGCATTGCAATTTATATGAATAAGATAGTAATAGTACTGAATAACCTAACTTAAAGTGCTTGAATCTGTGTTTGATAATTCACATGGGCCACCACAATATTTTTTTTTCCCTTTTCATCCGTGTAATTGTAGCCTTAACTTTCGGCATTTTTGTAGACTAATAATATATGTAAACTGTATTAAAGTATAACACTTAGAGTCATTAGTCACTGCGTGACTTTTTAGTGGGGGCCAAAGCACCAAAAGCCCTAAAATATCAAAACTTACTATTAAAACCTGCTTTGTAAAAAAAAAAAAAGTTTCCTTTTGAAAAAATCTTGGGCCCGTGACATCCTCAGGAATTGATTAAAACCATTCGATTCTTCGGCTAAATTAAGCAAAACCATTAGTTAATTAACCAAAACCAATCCTTCAAAAAGTTTTATATTTTAATCCACTTCAGAAGTTGCAAAACAAAACTAAGGTAATATTAATCAAGTAAAAACATTACTCTAAATATAATAATCAAAAGTATTTATTTTTAATATTAAACAATTTCTTTAAATTGCAATTTTATTTTTTTACCAACATTTAAATACTTTATACTTAATTTTAAAACCAACTTTTAAATACAAACAAGAACTTTTAAATACAAAAAAGATTTGCAAAATTTAAATGCGATTAAGCGGCTTCTTAAGACAATTGCGCTTTTTAAAAAATCGTTTATTGGTTACTATATAAATTCGAAATGTAAAAATTGATATTAGTTTGGTAAGTTTAAGATTTTTCTAGCATTTTTTTAGTAGGTATTTACTTGAAATTAATGTATTAATTTATCACTCGACTACATATCGTACCGAAACGTGGAGTTAATATTGAGAATAAATTAATTAGATTTATTTATAGTTATAATTAGCAGAGCTAATTAGGATTAATTAATCTTAATTAGCTATAGTTAACAATTTTATAAAACTTTTAAAGTTTTATTATGTTTCTAAACATTTGTTGTTGTTAAATAATGATTGAAGTCATGTTTTCTTTCATTAAACAAACATTTCATTTTTTTGTATTATAATTTTGCAGAACATTGTGAATGCAATGTATCAGAAGCTACCAACTGAGCAACGACTGAAGATCATTGTTATGATTTAACAAGGCATTTCTTACAGAGATATTGCTGAGCAAATGAAAATTGGACTGTCAACTGTTACAAGAACAGCCAGAAAAAAGAAAGACACTGGTACAGTGGCAGACTTAGAGCGTGTTGGACGACCTCGTAAAACTACCGCAAAGCAGGATCGGCTTTTGGTTCGGGCGAGTTTGTCCAATCGTTTCGCCACGGCTTCAGATCTTGCAAGCTACATGGGGAAAAACCATGGAGTTCATCTGGCAGCAAGGACAGTAAGAAAACGCCTGCAGCAAGCTGGTTTGAATAAAAATTTGTGTTCTTCAGAAAGGTACAGAAAATAAAACCCAGCAATCTGGATGATTTGTGGCAACATTTGCAAGCTGCATGGCTAGTAGGGTGTGTCATACTATGGTCAAAATTTAAAAATTCATACTTATCAGTGGCATTTTTAAGAAAAGGGTGAGGTTTAACATATTAAATTCAGAACTATCAAAAAATTTGAATTTAAATGAGTTTAAGCTACCAGGGAACTGCCTTGAAAATTGCCAAAAATTGTAAATTTTTGATATTTTCATATTTTCAGGGTTAATTTCAATATTTTAGTATTATATCTGCTTTACAACAACCTTATCAAAAGAAATTATAGCAGGATAAACAAAATTCGTTTAATAGTTATACTGTTTCAGAAATTTTGGTTTACAAAATACTTAAAAATTAGTATTTTTGCAAAGTTTTGTATGTATTTAACTTATACATTCTATTTGATGAATGGCTACACACAAAACTTTATTCAAAAGTATTTTGCTTTAATATTTTTTATCCAAATTATATATATATATATATATATATATATATATATATATATATATATACATATATATATATATATATATATATACATATATATGTAAATATATATATATATATATATATTTACATATATATATATATATATATATATATATATATATATATATATATATATTTACATATATATATATATATATATATATATATATATATATATATATATATATATATATATTTATATATATGTAAATATATATATATATATATTTACACATATATATATATATATATATATATATTTACATATATATATATATATATATATATATATATATATATATATATATATATATATATATATATATATATTTATATATTTATAATATATATTTATGTCTTTCTAATTTTAAAAGTTACTAGATAAAAAATAATATTAAAATTAAAATGGCTACTGGAACAAGATGGAAAAATAGTTCTTGTCTACGTGAATATTTGGGATCTGGAAAAGAGTTGCCAACAGCTGAACTGCCAACAATGAGAGATGTCCTAAGATATGGTATTCTTTTAAGAGAAACAAGTAAACTAAACAGAAGAAACTATAGCAATTCTGAGTTGATCCAGGATATTTATAATAAACTTTCAGAAAAATGGCAAATGGCCAGTGTTTTATTTGTGCCTCCCGTAACTTGTTTAAAGCATAATTTGGTAACAAAACTTATAGACGCATGGAACAAAGCTAATCTAATTTCTCAAAACAAAGCAAGTAAAGTTATAAAACAAAAGTTTAATTTCATTATTGACAAACTGTTTGACTTGGTGGCGTGTAACTGTAAAATAGTTCTTTGTTCTGAGCAATGCTTTCCTCCTGACTGTAAATTTGGTGCCCACATTACCTGTATCTGTCCTAGGGAGAGAAAAATACCAATTATTGAACTGGTTTATATAAAAGGTATGAGTGACCATACCACAATCATTATAAAAGTGTTAGTAAAGCTGAAGATCAAATTTAATAATATTTTACTGATCTCTTTGATTATTTTAAAAAGAAAATTTTATTTTAATTTGTCTAGTTGTAAGCAAAATGTTGCTACCTTTTTTTTAGCCCAACGAAAAAAGATTGGATCTTTTAGTTCATATCAACTTGGACCTGCTGATTTGATGGAGTCCAAAAGGTTCAAAAAAGTACAAAGTTGCAAACGAAGAAGAGAAGAAGAAAAACAAACGAGAGAAAAAAAACACACAACGCAAGAAGAAAATAATACTCAAAATGAACAAGATAACGAACATGATAATTATAAAGAGTTTGAATCTGAGGAAAATGAGATTTTTTCTATTCAAAAGTCTTGTACAAAATATTTAAAAAAATCTAGAAATTATGAAGATATCTTTAATATTGCATTAGCCAGTATTCGATATGGTGTTGGTTTAAGAGCAACTGCAGTCATAGCTACTGCAGCATGGGTAGATGGAGGACTTGTATCCCAAAGTGACACTAGATTAATAATAGATCACAGTAAAGTTCGGAGAGCTAGGGATAAAGTAATGAATGAAGTTGCTATTCAGTTTGATGATTATTACAATAAAGAGATTATTGACTGCATATTTTTTGATGGGCGAAAAGATCTTACTAAAGTATTTTTAACTGTAGATGGATCAGACAGACAGTATCCGGCTAAAGTTAAAGAAGAACATTACACTATTTGTTCTGGTGATGGTAAGTATTTATTTCATTTCACTCCAGCTAAAGAAGCAAAAAACAACCACACTGAAATTATAGCAGATAAGATTATTGAGTATACTGCAATGAGGAACATTAATGTACACTTAAAAGCAATTGGTGGAGACTCTACCAATGTAAACACTGGTTGTGATGGAGGAGTAATGCACTTTATGGAGCTGAAAGTTAAATTGGATTGTATGTGCTCTACACACCAATGAATTACCACTCAAACGTCTAATTAAATTGTTAGATGGAGAATCTAAAAGTGGTAAAAAATGGAGTGGACCCATTGGAAGCTTACTTGATGAAGCAACCAATCTTGAAATTAACCCTTTTTTTAGTAAAGTTGAAACTGGTGAGCCTCTAATTAACTTAAGTAATGAAGTGGTTAAAGACCTTTCTACAGATCAGTATTACGGCTATCAAATAGTTAACGCCATACGCAGCGGTCATGTTCCTCAGCAACTAGGACTTCTTGAAATTGGCCCTGTTAACATGGCCAGATGGCTAACAACAGCCAATAGAATATGTAGAATTTGGGTATCTCATCATGGTCTTCAAGGCGATGCAGCCCAAAAACTTCTTAAACTAGTCGAGTTCATTGTGGGAGTGTACTTTCCTGTCTGATTTAACATCAAAGTTAAACATAGTTGGACAGAAGGACCAAAACATGTTCTTTACCAGCTTAAGTTGCTTCAACACCAGTCACTCGATATTCAGAATATTGTCATTCCAACTATTAAGCGATCTGCTTGGTATGCCTTCTCTGAATCTATTCTTCAAACTATGCTTTGTTCTGAAAATAAAGAGGAGAGAAGTTTCAGTGTACTCAAAATTCTAGAAATAAGAGGAGAAGGTGATGAAAATGAACAACTAGGAGATCTATCTGTTAGACCAAGAAGGACACCAGATATCAATACTAAGGCAACTTGTCTCAAGGATCTTATTGATTGGAATGAAGCTTTTGAACCACCTTTGACTTGTTGCATGACAACTAAAGACATCAAAAAGTATTTATTTAAACCAATGATTGTACCAAACTGGTGTTGCCACACTCAAGCTGTCGAAAGATGTGTAAAAAAAGTTACCCAGGCATGCGAAAATGTTTTTACAGAAGATAGAAGAGATGGTTGGATTAAAGGACTAGAGTTATCACAGAAGTTGATGTCACGTAATCTATCTAAACAAAACCTTATTGGCTTGACAATGTTTAAGAATTAATCTTTATTGTACTTTATTTTAATAAATGCCAGTAAATGTTGTGTGGATCTATATAAAAGTTTTATTTTTAGTTCCAAAACAACCTAATTTTACAGTTTCAGTGGTAGGCAGTGGGAGGGGGCAAACCTCTCTATTTGTTTTTACAAAAATATTTTTTTTTTAAAAAAAAAGAGATGGCGTTTTTTTACGTTTTATAAGTTATTTTTTTTTAATACTTCCATTTTTTAAGTTTTTACCTCCCCCTCCCCCCCGGGCTTTTGGTGAAATAGTCTCACTGACTCCCTGGTAGCTAAAACTTTTTTTTTTTTTTTTTTTTTAACGGTTCTGAACTTTTAATATTATACCTCATCCTTTTTTAAACTATGCAAAGTAAAATTCAAAAAAAAAAAAGTATGACACACCCTAATGGCTAGCAATCCCTGTTGACACCATACAAAAGTTGGAACAGTCTATGCCAAGACGTGTACAGGCCGTGCTCGATGCCCCGTAATCATTATCTGATATGCCCCGTAAATCATTATCTGCGAAGCAATTCCGAATTAGCTTAAGCATGTGACAAATATCAAGGAGAGTATAAACTTTTTTATCAGAGTTGAGAGGATGAGTGAAAGTGTTCATTTTTAAAGCATCAATTGAAACAATAAGGTTTGATAACATGGAAATGTGACATGAGGGTCAACACATGTTAGTGATATGACTTCAAAACCAACATCTGTTAATCGTTTAATACATAAATTTGCAATGTTTTCTCGTTTGGCACCATTTAACCCATCAATAAAAAAATTTTTGTATGGAACTTTCCATACAAAAATTTTTCCATAGCTAACATTCTTGGACTCCATTCTTGACGGTGTATTTTGATGTTTTATTCTTTTTTTTTTTTAGTCTTTGAAGTAAATCTGAATAAAATTAGTAGAAAAAATAACGCTTGATAATTTATTAAGTTTGTTATACTTTTTGCACAACTGATAATATTTAAATCCATTTGTTCACATTGCAAACAAGCTAACAGAGGTCAATAAATTTTAAAATGTTTTTATTTTTAAAAATAATTAAGAAAATCACCAATGAAATGTTCTAGGAAACTTTCGTTTTAAAGATGATTCATCATCAGCGATTCCATCGCTATCACTTCTTTTAATGTCACTATGTTTTCTTTTATTGCGACCAAATACAACACACTGTGTCCCTCGCTTTTTGGAATTTTCTCCAAACGTTTATAGAATGAATATTGTAATTATTTTACTAGAAAATGATTACTGGAAAATGATTATCATTATTTGAAAAATTTTTACTGGAAAATGATTATCATTATTTGAAAAAAATAATAATAATAATTTTCCATACATTCTATCTATGTTAAATATAAAAAATATCTATGTTAAAATATAAAAAAACATAAAACTAAACCATCAAAATAAAGAAATAGCTTGTTCACCTAACAATATTTTAACTAAATAATTTTTCTCCGTGGATCCTCCCAATATGGTGCTGGCGCAAATATTATGGCTTCAAAAATTACTCTATTTTTTTAGGAGATGCGCTTTCCGGTTATAATATAGATTAGTTCTAGATCCAGATCAGATTAGGCTGATTAACCACTTAGTTCCATACTACTTTAGGCATAATTTAACTTTCATTAGTTAGAGTTAAATCCACACCTAGTACCGAGATCAGATTAGGCTAAACTTATTTCAACTGATAACTAGAAAGCCATTATGCCTAATCATAATTTATAGCACTCCTCAAAACTTTCTCTTTTTTTATCAAAACAAAAATCTTTTTTAACAAAAACATGTTCGTAAGATTAGGCAGAACTTAAAAAAAAAACATACTTGTAGAATCCTAAAATATTTGTAATCAAATGAAAATAATGAGCTTCGCGATTTAAAAAAACAACAAAAAACAATCAAAACGCACGCAAAATAAAACGGCATTTTTTGAAAACGAAACCTAACGGCCTAAACGCTATATTTTTCATCGGATCTCTCCTTAACTACGCATGAGTGTGGCGCAGTGGTTAGAATTCTGACTCAAAACCTAAAGGCCCAAGGTTTTTAATTTTAAATTTTAGAGCAGCCGAGGCGTAGTGGTTAGAGTTCTAACTTCTACCAAGAGGTTCGTAGTTCAACGCATGCTCTAGCCCAATAAGCGACATTAGTAAAGAAAGAGGCATGAACTTCCTGGTTAAACGCTCCTCCGCGGTGCTCTGTGATAAGACCGACAGGTGAAAAACTTTAATAACTTCAATATATTTATAAATGTATATATATATATATATATATGTATATATTTATATATATATATATAATATATACATATATATTATATATATATATATACATATATATTATATATATATATATATATATATATATATATATATATATATATATATATATATATATATATATATATATATATATATATATATACTTTTACTGATAAAATTCAATAGTTTTGTATCAGGTTTTCCGGTGGTATTAAGTAAAAGTAATAAATAAGGTAACAGCACGCTGTCTATTTCTGACTCTTTGGTTACGATTGCCATTTAGTTAAAAGAGGTTTTTTGACATTAAAACTGGTAAAAAGGAATCTAGGAGTTCTACTACGTCTCATGTTTAGTAGTAACATATCTCCTTAACTTCAGATTTACACATTTGTCGGTTGTTAATTGTAACTCTTTACGTACACAGAATTGTTAAAAGCATTGTTGAACTCCACCTTATATAGTAATTTAATTTGTTATAATATATAACAAATTAAAGTATGATATAACTTGAATCTGTCCAAGCCTAACATTGATCTGTCCAAAGCCTTTGGATACAGTAAACCATGGTATACTGCAAAGTAAACTTAAACACAAGTTTAATAAAGTTAGAATTAAAAGCGTTAGAAATAAAAATTTATTTTGGTTTAAAGACTATTTAACAAACAGAAAACAATTCAAATGCTTCTACTCAAAAGAAACAGTTAAACACTCAATAACTTGTGGGATTCCACAGGGCTCTATTCTAGAGCCATTGTTGTTTCTACTGTACATAAATGATCTTTATTTATCATCAAATCTTATAAATTTTATTCTGTTTGCAGATGACTGTAATCTCTTTTATTCACACAAAGATATCGAAATACTTTTTAAACATGTTAATGAACAATTAGATAAAGTTAATGAGTGGTTTGTAATTAACAAACTTTCTCTGAATGCTGATGAAACTAAGTTCATTTTGTTCAAAAATTGAATAAAACTGATAACGTCCCATTAAAATTACCAAACCTTATTATAAATAAAGCTATAATTAAAGAGAATCATCGGTAAACTTTATAGGCGTTAAACTGGACAAAAATTGAAATGAAATTTTCATATAAACAGTCTTAAAAAAAGATTTTCTTGAAATACATGAATGATTTATAGAGCTAAACCATTTCTTAACTTTAAATCATTAAAAGGTTTATACTTTGCTTTTATCCAAAGTTACCTAACTTACTGTAATATCTCCCGGGCAAGTACCAATTATACAAAATTAGAAAATCTTAATAGTAAACAAAAACATTCATGTCAAATTATATTTGGAGCAAATAGAGCAGAACCCTGTGAGCCTTTATTGTTTACTTGGAGCTTTAAATATTGGAAAATAGACAGAACTCTGTCCAGTCAATGAAGACAGCAACCCCTTTTTTTTTGGTTATTAAGGTACTCCCAGAAATCTTTACGGTCTTATCACAGAACACCGCAAAAGATCATTTAATTAGGAAGCTCACTCCTCCTTCTTTACCAAAGTCGCTTCTTGGTTATGAGCTAGAACTCTTACCACAGCGCCACAGCTGCACATTAAAGTTCTTTAAAACTATTAGTTACAGCAGCTCAAGTCAGTTCTTCAGACAAAAAATTAATAAGCACTGTATATTAAAGAATGAACAGCTGATAGAAGAAATAAATACGCAGTGAATAAAAATCATGCTGATGACGTGGAGATAATTATAATAACGTTGTGATAGGTTTAGTTTATTTCAAAGTTAATGATATTTCGGAAGCTTTGATATAAGAAGCATAATAATTTATAAAATTTCTGCACTTATAAAAATCTACTCTTTAAAAGGAGAGCTTCGGGATAATGCGTATTTGCATCGGGATAATGCGTATTTTTTTTCAAATATAATGGAACACATAGCAAAAATAAAAAATAAACAAACGATAAAAAATGATATTCAAAACTATACAACTGATGGTTCTCTTATTACAGATGATTGTGAAAAATCGCAACTTTTGAACAATTTTTTTGGCTCTGCGTTTGTTACTGACAATGGTATTGCACCAGTCTTAGATTTACCAAAACACAAAAATTCCTTAAATAATGTTACGTTTCCTTACAATTCTGTTGTTTCTTATCTACAGAAGCTTCCATTCAAGTCTTCCAAATCCCCTTATGGATATCCTGCCACTGATGGATATCCTGCCACTGATGGATATCCTGCCATATTTTTAAAGTCAATTTCAAATGTTATTGCTATTCCTTTTTCTATTCTCTTTGAAATGTCAATGTCCAAAAATGTTATACGTAGGATCTGGAAAACTGCAATAATATGTCCGATATCTAAAAAAGGAAACTCGTCGTTACCCACAAATTATAGACCTATTTCCATGACATGTATTGTTTGTAAAATTATGGAATCAATAATTGCTGAAAGCGTTATAAGTTATTTACTCCTGAATAATTTCATTTATGTGCATCAGTGCGGTTTCTTAACGCGTAGATCCACATGTACACAGATATTGACAACATTAAATAAGTGGACCACTGCTGTTAATAATAAAAAGATAGTTGATATCATCTATATAGACTTTGAAAAATCCTTCGATACTGTATCTCACCCTAAGTTACTATTTAAACTGCGTTGTCACTGTATCAAGTATGAGTTGCTAAATTGGGTTACAAACTTTTTGACAAATCGTTCTCAACGTGTTTATATCAATGGTTCATACTCAAACAACATTAATGTTAAAAGTGGAATACCTCAAGGAACTGTTTTGGGACCCATTTTATTTTTAATTTTTTATAAACGATATAACCTCGTGTATTGAAAGGGATTGTGGAATCAAACTTTTTGCAGACGGTAGCAAGTTGTACCAAGCGAGAAAAGATGAAAATAATATCAACCTTGTCAAAACTTTAAAGAGAATTTCACAATAGTCAAACAATTGTCAACTTAATATATCTACCAAAAATGTTGTCAACTACGATACAGAAAGAATCCATTACCAGTACATTCATACTTATTGGATATTGATGCGCCTATCAAATCAATTGATTTAATCAAAGACATTGGGATATTTATTTCTTCCGATATGATGTTTTCCAATCACTGTTCTCATATTGCTAGCAAAGCAAGTTCTTGTGCTTACTTACTCTTAAAGTCTTTCATCAGTAATGATTCTCAACTTTTGATAAGAGTCTATAAGGTTTATATTCGACCAATTTTAGAGTCATGTACCCCTGTGTGGAATAAGTATCTCTTAAAAGATATACGTCAGATAGAAAAGGTCCAGAAACAATATACAAGAATTGTCTGCAAACGACGTTGCATTCCATACAAAAACTATGCTTCAAGACTTGATATCTTCAATCTTGACTCTCTTGAATGCCGGAGAATAAAATTTAATTTTTTAGTGACTTTTAAAATTATGCACAGTTTGGTTGATTTGCCTTTTTCTGAGTTTTTTACTCTCGCTCCAACTCGTTATTCAATTAGATGTCATCCTCAAAAATAAAATCATGTAACAAATACATCAATGATATAAGGAGATTTTTTTTTTCTGTGAAGAGTTATTAAGATATGGAAGTCTTTACCTTATTATATGGTGCATTCTTCTTCATCATTGTCTCTATTTAAATCGAATTTAAAAACATACAATATTCAGAAACACTGTTTACTGTTTTAAACTTGGTGTTACATAAGAGTAACTCTCAAATTACCTGTATCACCTTTTTTTATTTTTGTTTAAATGCAAATAAATTGAAATAAATTAAATATATATATATATATATATTTATATATATATATATATATATTTATATATATATATATATATATATATATATATATATATATATATATATATATATATATATATATATATATATATATATTTATATAAAAGTTTTTAATTATATGCGATTAAGAATTCCTAATTAGGAGATATAATGAAAAGAATTAAAAATTTTAAGGAAAAATTTTAAGTTTTTCATAATTAGAAAATAAAAAATAGGTTTTTAGAGAACTAAATTTTTAAACTTTTGCAAATAAAATGAGTATACTATACAATATTTTAAAAGACAACAAATAAATATAGCTTAAGAAGAAGTCCTTCATGTTTTGATTAATTAAAGTTAATTCTTTTAGTTTTGATTTAAAAATATTTATGTTTGCAAGCGTTTTGATGTCATTTCCAATTACTATAATCCATAGTTGGGGGCCTCTAGCTGTGATAGAAAACTTAGTGGCTTCAAAGTGAGTTTAAGCTTGAATATTATTATTGTTTGCATGTCTAGTAAGATATTTGTGTTGTATTTTTTTAAATAGCGTTTTAAAAATATTTGGCATTGTATCGTTATTGATTTTATACATACAAATTAAATGATGATATATATTTACTTGGTAAACATTTAAAATTTTTAAATTAAAAATAGTGGTTGTTAATAAGAGAGTGTTGGATATTTTCTTATGGCATATTTTTGTTTGTTAAATAGTTTGTTTAGTTTTTTTTTATCTGTGCTGCACCAAGCAATGTTAGCATAATTGAGATAACAATGAAAAAAAGAGAAGTAGAAGTAGAGAAGCAAATTTGATTTAGATAAGGTTTTACCTTATAAAGTATGCCAATATTTTTAGAAATTTTATTTCCGATTAATTTTAAGTGGTTTATCCATGTGATCTTTTCGTCAAGAAGAACACCTAGAAACTTCATTGAGTGTTCTCTTTTTATAAATTGATTTCCCATGCTAACATTTGGAAGTTTTAGAGAAATTTCGTCTCTCTGATAAAGGCGATGAAAAAAAATATACTTAGTTTTGGTTAAGTTTAATGACAATTTATTTGTATTAAACTATTCAGTTACTTTTAGCAATTCTTTGTTGACTGTTTAAATAGAGTTTTTATATTACTATGGGAATAAAGTAAATTGGTATCGTCAGCAAACAAAATAGAGTCTAAAATATTCGAAGCTCTGCTTAAGTCGTTAACGTATATTAAAAACAAAAGCGGTCTTAAAATGGATCCTTCAGAAACTCCACAAGTGATTGTCTTATTGTCTTATTGTCAGTTTTACCTCCATCATAAAAAACATACTGCTTTCTATTAGAAATGTTGCTTTTAAACCAAACTATAATTGCATTCTTAACAACGTAATTTACTAGTTTTTTTAATTATTTTTCATTTATTTAATATTAAATAAATGA
>NC_088931.1:23032500-23067500 GCF_038396675.1 Hydra vulgaris
TGTTGTTGGACTGGTTCTATTAATGGATTTACATCTTGTAGTGGAGATCATTTGTAAAAACCGTATCAATTTTTTCATTTTAAAGTTTGACAGGTGCGAAGTAGGGCGATAGTGTTTCTAATAGTTGAACTCTGTTGACAAGTGGATCTCCTTTTAATCATATCTGACGTCTGTATAAAATTGTCGAATCCTGCTCTGTTAGGAAGTTTGGTAGAACCATAACTATTATTGATGAACGCTGAAAGTTCATCATCCTCTGGTGGGGTGTTTCATTAGTAGCAGTACACAGAAGGCCTCTTACAGAAGATAAAGCCATTTTCAACGCTAAGGACTATGGCTCACTATTCATCAAAAAACTACACTAAAGCAGCAGTTGTTAAAGAACATAAGGAAGAAAACGATAACACAATAATATCTACGGTCTAATCTAACAATACGGCTCACCTGGTAGATTAATTAACGTCACCATTAACAAAAATATAACACAAGCACTGATAGATACTGGCTCCAATAAAATATTACATCAAAACTTCTTTCTTATAATTCAACATTAAAAGTTAAAGGAATCTATTATGGCTCATTGTTATTAGCTTGTGAAAATTTTTTTTTTGGTAGTAATTTTTCAATTACTGGTGCTATCAGTAATTGAAAGTGCACGTCCTTGTTGTAGACAACAAGGAATTGCATTTTCACTTACTGGTAGCACCAGTAACTATTGGAATGGGCATGTCAACACAACAATTACAATCAATTTTAAAGGAAAAAAAGAGCCCTTAAAATTCTGTCTGGCGACAAAAAGCATGAAGTTTACTACTTACGCATTAATACTTAGAATTGATATTGACAAAATTAAACAAGTCACTACAACATCACGATGGGTTCCAAAAAATAAGATATAATCAAAGTGAGTCATAGTCCTTGGCGTACATGATATTTTGTAGTATCATCAGAAAACAAAAATTGTCTTGTGATTGGTTATTTAAATACAATCAACCTACAAACTCCACTCGATTCATACCCAACACCCTGAATCGACAATTTGATACTTAAGATAGCTGCTCATAAAGTCTTCAGTACAATTGACCTCAAATTGGCTTATTATTAGGTAAAAATACAACCTGAAGATTACAAGCTAACCCATTCGAAGTTAATGGCAGACTATACGAGTACAAATGTTTACTTTTTGGTTGTGCAAATGCTGTACCAATTTTTTTGCCGGTTATGGATGAATTTATTCAGACTAGAACTAACATATAACATATAAACTAGAAAAAACATATGCTTATCTTGACGGTATAATTATTGGCAGAAAAGATGTACAAGTAAACAATGAAAATCTTAGCTTTACAAAGCATTAATATTCATGATAATGTTGCAGTTCATAGATTTTAGAGATTTTTATCATTCTGTTGGTAATACATTTTTTAAAACAGATTCCCTATACAAATAGCTTTTATCAAATAGAGCAGATTTGACTTTCAACTTGAATATTATTGGTAACAAGTTATTAAATTTTTTATCTGCAAAAGTAATTACAGCTTCATTTTCAGAAAGATTAGATGCAAAATATCTAGGATCTAGCGTGTTTACAAAGAAATAAGCATCACCAACAGTCTGAAGATATCTTGTTTCCATTTTTTTTTCAGTTGATGAAAATGATAGCATATTTATCAGCTCTTTAAAAATTTCAACAGTGTCACATATTTTAGTTTGATCTTTTTGTAACTTATCTAGAGCAACTCCAGTTGGTTTTAGTATTTTCAACAAAAAATTAGTTTGGTTTAAATAATATTTGGTTTAAAACTATCAACCCTGGATATGTCCAATTGTATTCTATTTATGAGGCTATTATAGAAAAAATCAATATCACAAGATGTATTATAGTTGTTTGGTAAGTTAGTAGGTAGAGTGGTGCATTTATGGATATCAGCAATAAATCTACTTTTTCTTTATAGCCAACTAAAAGTAACATTGTCACAAGGTTTGCTATTATTTATTTTAGATATTTGCTATTGATTAAAAAATTATAATGCTAATGGTTTATTATCTGATTCAATAACATCTTTTAAAACTGAGTGTTATAAAATGTGACTGCATAAAATAAGATCTAAACAAGTAAAAGTAGATTCATCAACATTTATGAACATAGTTCTCTCTTTTTCTCTTCTCACTCTCTTTTTTTAAAGTCATAAAGTTCTCTTCTATTTTCAAGATATTAACTTTTTAAAACTGCTACAATATAATAAATTATAGCAAAAGGAGTTCAATTGAAACTTAACTCTATTATGTAAATATATTATGGAATGTATTTTTTTAATAATAAATAACCAAATTAAATATTACCTTTTAAAAAAATATTTAATATAAACTAATTTCTCTCTTTTCTCAAAAATTTTTTAAATGAGTTAATAAATGTATTTTATTTTTTAATTCTTAAATTTGTAATTGCGGCTTGCAACTAATAATGATTTTTTTATTTTAAAAAGGTAAATGAATAGCAAATAAAAAATATAACTTATTTCAAAAATAAAAACTGTTTTTAATTACTTAACCAGCAATTGCCTATCTGAAAGTATCTGAGGTTGGCAACAAATTGCAGACCTCAGAATTTTAAAACTTAAGTTTATTTGCTATTTCAAATAAATTGAAAGCAGAAAAACAATCATTTCATTTAAATTCTAAATGTGTTAACTGAAATATTTAAAATAATATCAAAGGAACAAATATTTTATTAAAATTCTAAATCAAATTATTTAAAAAAAAAGGCAAAAAAACGTTTTATTTAAGTTCTAAATAAATCCAGCTAAAATAAAAACAGAAACAAGAATGTTTTTTTAAATTTTTTAGGAAAATTCCTTTTATTGAATATATATTTTTTTATATTTTTATAGGATATATTCTAATAAAGACTGAATAGAGTAATTACTATGTTATTTCTGCAAAACTATATATTTATTACTATTGTTGTATGCACCATAATTAAAATTAATCAAAAAATGTAAGATAAATGAAAAGCAAACTTGATTTATAAATATATTTTTTGCCACAAACTGACGTCACTGATCAAAAGCGCAGCATTTTTTTGGCTTAGCTATTAGATTAGCATTTTATAGCTAAGGCCACATCTATAGTTTTTAATGGTCTAAGATCTTCTTAGTTCTGCCATTTGTATAGTGCTACGTACAAACATCTGTATGTATAAAGCATTTGTCGAGTTTGCAGGCAGTATATGGAACAATCGTGTATAATAAATTATTATTTTCCTATTTTCTTATTTTCCCTAATTCCCAGGGCTGTGTGTCTTAGTTAAAATCGGTGCCGCAACAATGATTATTGATATCACTTTGCTTGTGTTCACCTTATTTAGTTTTATCCAAAATGTCTCGTAAAAGGCATTTCTTTGAATACATGATTTTACCGGTGAACGTAAGCCTATGCTAGTTTAGTTATGTTAAAAAAATTATTTTACTTAAGATTTTTGATAAACGCTCATGTTGCAAAAATTTTTAATAAATATTTACAAATACCGTAGATTTGTAAATATTTGTTAAAAATTGCTTTAAGTATTTTAAACATTTTTTAGTAACTATATTTTAATAATTTTAATTAACAAGCGTATTTACTATTATTTTAATTTTCATTTTAGTTTATGTATACATTTAAAGTTTTTTTTCACAATATATACCGTAAAATCGCCTAAGCTTGGTCACTTAATCTTTGACCACTCATATCTTAGTCATAAATAAACGTTTTTAAATTTTTTTTTCCGAATTATACAGACAATTTTATTGTTAACTTATGTTGTAAAAATAAAACTAAAGTAAAAACTAGTGCTCTATATTTTGTTTCAAATGAGAACAACTAGTTTGACTTTCCAATAACGCATCACAATATCAAAAATTTAACATCCAAATAACACATTGCAATAACATATCGCAATATTACAAGTTTAACATCAAAATTATGAAAACTAGTTTTCTATAATAAAATTATGAAACAAAGTTATAAAAACTAGTTTTATAATAAAATTATGAAACAAAATCACTTAGTTAAATCAAAAAAGTTATTTTATAATCAAAATTATTAATTCCAAAAAAATTATTTATCTTTGATAAAATAATTAAAAAGCAAAAAATAATTTCAGCAAACAAAGTTATTTAGAGGACTATTCATTAGTATTTTAACATTGAGGCTAAAATTTATAAAAACTTCTTTCAAAGTTTGTTTATTTAAAGTTTTAATAATATGCACGATTTTAAAATTTTATATGCAGACTTGGTTCTCATACTTTTTAACAATGTTTTACATTTGCTATTATTTGCAATTTTTTACAACCAACATTTTACGTATCTGCTAATAGTCGTTTTTATCATTTAGTGACGCGTTGTTGCATAATCCACAAGTGACTGAAGTACACAACATTTAAAAATAAGAAAAAAAATTTTTCAATTATTTTTTATTTAGTGACTCTTAATAATATGAGTGATAAATTTGATCATTTTATTTAATACTTTGCATATTTTAGATTCAATAGTATGCATAATTTCAAAACTTTTGTTTTGCAAGCTAACTATTTCAGCAGATTTATAATATAAACATCATTTTTTTATGATTCTTATACTCAAAGTGATCACAAATAATATTAGAGAAAAATAAAGTTTATAAAAATTGAAATGTGCTTACTTAAGGGTGTTGAGCATTTTTGTTATTTATAATTATCAAATTACAGAAGTTACATGGTGACCGAACTTAGGAGATTTTTTGGTATATATATTTTTTAAGATTTTTTTAAATCATTTTTTGTGTGGATGTTTTTATGAAATTTAATTATTATTTTTGAAATTTTTATAAGTTTTGCTTCTTTTGAGAATAACATTTTTTTTTTATATTTTTGAAGAATTTTTTGTTGACAACTTTAATATACTTGAGGGTGTTAAATGACTCCTAAATATATTTATTAATTAAAAATTTTTGTAAATCCAGTACTATTTTGATATATTGAACACGTTTAAAGGAAGAGGGGGGGGGGGGGGGAACCAGAAAATATTAAAAATTTTTTTTTTTTAAACTACCCATATATATATATATATATATATATATATATATATATATATATATATATATATATATATATATATATATATATATATATATATATATATATATATATATATATATATATATATATATATATATATATATATATATATATATATATATATACACCTACCCGAGTAGGTGTATTTATATATATATATATATATATATATATATATATATATATATATATATATATATAAATTATTCGTATTTCGCTTTTCGACATAACATCATTGCAAAAAGAACATTGAACTCTTTCTGCTTTGCTCACCTGGCTTGCTGGCTTAAATAAAATGCTCACAGATGTTTTCTTTCTACCCCCAGTGAGGCCACAGACTACTCTATTATTACTACTCATTAGTATGTTCTAATCAAACAACTAAATGATGTGACTATTTTGATTAGAAAACTGTTTTATTAATGCTTACAATACCTTATAATGGCTCTAAAATAATTTCATAATTCAGTAATATTATTAAAAAACTACTAATAATAATTGTATCACTGAAAATTTACTTTATTAAAAATTATGATAAACTGGTACATTAAGTATTTTCAAAACAACAATATATCATCATTAATAATCTTATGTTTCAAAACTATTAACATAAAGGTATAAAATTAAAAAATAAAAATACTACAACACACTTATGCAATATTATTTATAACATGATTGAAAATACTATTTCCGCTTTCTGAAATTAAATGTTGACAAATTTAATTTATTTGCGATTGCAGAAATAAAACTAAAAAACAAAAAGCATAAAATAAAATAGCAAAATTAAAAAAAAAATTAAAACTATGCAAAACTTATACAATACATATAAATTCTGCATTACAGTGTTACTTCATTTATAAATTAAAAACTTCATTTGTAAATTATAAAGTTCTCATTCATTCTACAAATTACAATAATTAGTTTTCATTCATTCTTTTGAAAAATTTGTTTTTAACGTTAAGGAAAAATAGTTTTGAACTCAAAAAACATATCTACGTAAAAAAACAAACAAAAAAAGACCCTTTACTTATGATGTCTTTGTATTTTATGAAAAAAATGTTTCTTTAAATAATTTTTTTAATTTTATTTTAGCTTAATATAAGTAAGTTATTGAAGAAAAATTATTAAAGTTATTTGATGAACATTTGAAGAACTTGTAAAACAAGACAGATAAATTGTATGTTAAATAGGAGAATGACAAATTCTTTTAATAAATATCTCCTAAAAACACACTGTTGAGGTGATATTTATTTAAATGTTAAAGTTCAAGGTGTTAAAGTAGTTAGTTAAAAAAATACACAAAAAAAAAAAGGAGGGGGGGGGGGAGATCTGCTACTTGAAGAACTTTAGGCAATTCTAATAAAAACATATGTTAAATAAAATAATTAAAACTCTCATTTAATAAAAAAACCCTAAAAAAAAATTTTTAAAATTATTTCAGTTTTTAAAATAATAAAAATATTAATTTAAAAAAAAAAAAAAAAAACCAAAAAACGAAGCAGTTTGTTTTTTTGGCAAAAAAAAATAAAAAATATATATATATATAAATATATATATATATATATAAATATATATATATATATATATATATATAATATATATATATATATATATATATATATATATATATATATATATATATATATATATATATATATATACATATAGATAGACACACACACACACACACACACACACACACACACACACACACACACACACACACACACACACACACACACACACACACACACACACACATATATACATTTATATATATATATATATATATATAATATATATATATATATATATATATATATATATATATATATATATATAATATTATTGTATTATTATTGTTAAAATCATTTGTCTTTATCATATTATTTAATAACATTTATTTAATAATAATTTGTTAGATCTTCGTAAGGGCTTTCATCAGTTAATATGGCTAACAATAAGTGGCCAGTCAATAATTTCAGATACAATATCACTGCTAGAAAATGCTATCGTAAGTATTAGTTTTGTTTTTTAATTTAAAGTTATTTTTAATGATAAGATCTATTACAACTATCTGCTATAGGCTTTAATTTAAAGTCATTAATTTAAATATTTAACAAAGACTTTTTTATTTTTAATTCTGTGTTATGTTGTTATTGTTCTTTCTTAAACTGTTAACTGATTTTAAATTTTCTTGTCAAAAATTCTTTCTAAAACTTTAGAGAATACAGAAAGTTGTTAAACTGGATATTTTGTGAACACATAATAAGCTTTTAACTAAAAATTATTTTAGCAAGAAATTTTGAATAGAATATAAAAAATGCAATTTTTTAAATATTTTCATGTTATTTGTTATCTATTTAAAGAAGATAATTTTAGTCTTCTAAAATTCTCTTATTGAAATAATTTTGATAATCTTAAAATTTTTTTGCATGTTTATAATGCTAATTTACTTTAAATTTAATCGAATGGAAACTGCAGCGACATCTGTTATACCCATTGGCATAGCATGAATCACTCCTGAAGACCAAACATAGATCTAGCTACAGTAACAATATGAGATTTAGAAGGAACAAAGTTTTTCTTAAATCTTAAAACATTTTATTATTAGTTAGATATTTTTTCGTATTTAGGGCCGGCATTGCCAAATGCCGACCCTAAATAAGAGGGCTGGTTATCATAATTTTTTTTAAATTTTTATTTGAGTAGATTAGAGTTAGCCAATGACCCTTCTTCTACTTCCCTATTTTCTTTTAAAGTTTAGCAATAAGATGAGCTGTTAGAGGGATAGTCTCCAGTGCATTAAACAAAAGTTTAAGATCAGCAGTCTTTTTTCCAGTAACTTACTAGGCCAACATTTCTTTTGAAATGACTTTAAATGTTTGAATTGTGGCGTTATTTTCCTTGAGTTCATCTTAAGTGAAAGTGGATTTAGGTCGAGATTTTCTGAACCACCCACTTTTTGAATGAATTCTAAGTCATCTGGATTCATTAAGAAAAGCCTAGAAGCCATTTTTTGGCAGTTTTTTGAAGTACAGACAGAAGGGATTTTGAAAATTCTATGTTCTTGTATGTTGGATAAATTGGATCGGAATGATATCTGTACAATCTTATGAGATTACTCTGCCTTCTCTCTTTAAAATGTTTTAAAATTGCACTCTTCACTTCAATGCAAAGTGTTAAATCATGTTGTTTTAGCCAGTTTACAAGAAACTTAAGAATTCCCTCAACTCTTAGAAGAGTTGCATCCTGTCAGCAAGGGGATTCTGCTGCCAATTTAACTGGTACAAAAGTAGCAACAATGGCCTATAAAATGTTAACTTCATCATCAAATGAAAATCAAATGTAGATAAACAACTTTTAATACTTTTCCAATTGAATCATAAATTTTTAGAAACTGTTGAATCATCGACAGTAGACTTTTCCATCTTGTTCTGCATCAAGTTTTTTAGGCGTCAACTTTGGATTCACAACCTGTGCATTCATGACTAACATGTATGCATATGCTGAACATTTTGCAGCTAAGGGCCCAAATGAAGTCATTTCATGTCTGGGCCAATACATTTCTGGTCTTTCAGCTATAACTATAAAAATTATAATTTTCATGGATAACTGTTTTTCGCAGAATAAAAACGGTTTCATCTTTACCTACCTGCAAAGATTTTAAATATGAATGTCTCTATAACACAAGCATATGTAAAGTATCCTCTTCCAGGTCATAGCCGAATGCCTTGTGCTTGGAATTTCAGACGCATTGAAAAAAGGAGAAGAAAAAGAACAGGGTAATTTTACCTTCACAGTGAATATGACCTGTAAAGAATACAAATACCAGCAAACCATTTAATGTTGTGTATGTGGAATATCCTCTTACAGACAACATGATTGAAGATGGAATCCCAGTTGTTGAAGTACTTGACTTTAAAAGAGCTTATGATCCCTTGATAAAACCAGTAACTGGAATTAGTAAGTTCGGAGGAGCAAAATTTGAACAAGGCAAGGTACCACTTTGAACTTCAATGACAAGAAAATGTTTTGATGTCATAAAAACTTTAAAATGTGTTAAAAAATTTCAACTCTCGTTTCACTCAAACCTAAAAGAGCATACGTAAATTTTTTGCCTGTCAAAACTGCCAAATTTCATAATATTTGTGAACTTTTAACACATGTCAATCTTCCAGAAGAAGTTACTTTTTTTAGTAATATTCATGGCATAGATATAGATGGAGACACAAGTGACATTGAAGACATAGAATAGACTTATTTCTTTATAGTGGTAATATATGTTGAAAAGTTATATAAGTTCATTGTTTCTTTTCGGTGTAAAAAGTGCCTAAGTCTAGTAATGGGACAAAAAGTACTTAAGTCCTAATAATAAATTACACATATCTTCTTAAAGATAAGGGTTTAAGATTTTAAAATAAGCAGGTTTATTCATTGTAATAATGTAAAGATATAGCAGTTATTAGAAACGTATTGGCATGTCTTGCCTGATTTCAAGGTTAGTTTGAATACTCGAACTCCTTTATCTCAGAATGAGTATTTTGTGACTTAAGTACTTTTAGCACGGAGGTCTTCAATTTAACTTTACAAAAGCAATCAAACTTAGAAAGGCAATCAAACTTAGAAAGGCAATCAAACTTAGAAAGGCAATATAGGTTATAAAAGCTTTGTAACACACAAAAGCAATTGTCATTCACAATTCTTTTCTTGGTTTTATTGTTCTGTTTTTTATTATAACCAATTTTTTTAAATTTTCAGAAAACTACATTTTAAAAAAAAGAAAATTTTGAAATTAATTATAAATTATTTATTTGATTTTTTTTTCTATCTGTATTCACCTCCCCAAGGCTAAGGGGGCTGTTAGAGTCAAAGAGGTTGTGTATTATTATTTTTGTTGTTACAACTTGATGAACTTGATGAATAAGACCACTTCACAAAGAAATAAGTTAAGTGTGGTACTCCCAGAGATGTGGGGATCAAGCTTGGAACTTTTCCCTTACGAAGCAAGCGCTCTACCACTACATTACTTTTGTATTATAATTAAATGTTATATTTTTATATATTATAAATATAATATTATTTATAGACATTCAAAAAAATTTCCTCAATAAAGTTCATAAATTACCAAAATTAGTTAAAAATCTATTTATTTTTTTTAAATGTTTAAAAATCAAACTTTTGTTTTTAGGGGGATAGTATAGAACTAGCATCACTTTTTGCTGATGTTCTTGCAGTTGCTGGTAACTATATTTTTTTGAGTTGTGTACATAAATAAACAATATTAGACCAAACTTTTATTTTCACCCAACCTGATATATATATATATATATATATATATATATATATATATATATATATAAATATATAAATATATATATATATATATATATATATATATATATATATATATATATATATATATATATATATATATATATATATATACACACACACACACACACACACACACATTGTTACCAAATATATGTATATATATTAGGCTAGAATTTTAAACCTAAGATTTAATACTCTTTTGAGTGGGTATAAATCATTTGTGACTCTCACTAGAATCTTTTAAAGTTATTTAAATAATAAAAAACTTCTTTGTCAAGTAAAAAGGAAGCAGTGTTCCAAAACTTTTTGTTCAAAAAACACATCCATTGCATATATATATATATATATATATATATATATATATATATATATATATATATATATATATATATATATATATATATATATATATATATATATATATATATATATATATACATACACATACAGTGGTGGCCAAATTATTAAACTAAGCTACAAAACTGAGATTATTTTCGAATGTACACTTGGCACAAATTAGTTATTAAATTAATGTATATATAGTTACTGCATGTATAGCCCAATGTTGCTTAAGTGATAAGTGCAATTTATTTTTATGTTTGCTCAAGATCCATTTTTTTGAAAATTTTAACTGTAAATTGAATATTAAAGTTTGGTCATTTGCTATCTGTTAAAGGTCAGTATTTTCTTATTTGTTTGATGTTTATGAGCAGAAATTAAAGGAAAATGTACATTATTAAGAGTTGCTTGACATTACATTAAGGTCAATCTTTTATTTTTTTTTATTTTCTACATTAAAAATGAAGAAACATGTTTAATTAATAAAGCATTTTATGTCCTTTTTATAGATGGAAAAAGCTGCTGACTTGTCACCGACAAAATTGGCCAGAGTTGAGGTTTATCTACGATAGACATTACTCACGCAAAAGGAGATTGCTAAAAATGAAGTCAGAAATCAGTAACGAGAATGAAGAAGAAGATGCAGACTGGTGAAAAATTACGAGGCAACCGTATTGGCAATTGTGGCAGAAAAAAATAAATGTCTGTGCGAGACAACAGGTACCTTATGAAATGCTGTATAAGATACCGTAAAGCAACAAGCAAGATGTTGCAGAAAGAATTACAAAAAAGTAATGTACATGTGAGTACCAGAACAGTCAGAAGACAATTAGTTATGAATGGTTTTTTGAGCTTGACGGCCACGCAGAAAACCAAAGCTGACTCCGGCAATGATCAAAAAATATTTGGCATGGGGAAAGCAACACAAGAATTTCACTGAAAATGATTGGAGTCAGGTGTGTTTCAGTGATGAATCATCCTTTTACATCATGGATGGGAAAGCAGTCTATGTACGTAGGAGACCCGGTGAAGAATTTCATCCTGACTGTGTTGCAGAGACAGTAAAGCACCCAGCGTATGTCATGGTCTGGTCAGTTATCTCTATTCATGGGCCTGGTTGACTGTATATTGTTGAAGGCACCATAAATCAAGTTCAATACAAGAAGGTGCTTGAGACATAACTGCTGCCTCAACTTGGCGAGTGGTGTCGACGGAGACTGTTTATTTTTATGCAAGATGGAGCACCTTGTCACACTGTGAAAACAGTCAAGAAACACTTAGCTGACAACCACATTAAGCTTCTGCAGTGGCCAGGTTATTCACCTGAAATGAACCCCATTGAGAACCTGTGGGAGATTGTCAAAAGAAGAGTAGGAGGGATGAAACCAAAAAGCAAGATGGAACTGACCGAGGCTTTGATCAATGTCTGGCATCATGGCGACGAAGTCCGTAAGCTTTGCTCGAAACTTATTCATGGGATGCCTTCAAGGGTCCAGGCACTGCTTAAAAATAAGGGAAACTTTAAAAAATATTAACTGACATGTTTCACCTATTCGAACTTTCATTGCCATTGTAATTTATTTCATTTTCTATTGTTACATTTAGCATTTTTATTGTAATTTTAACTTATTCTTATTAATGCGAATTTTAAGTCATCTTGGCATTTGAATATCAAGTCCTAATTTTGCATTGTATTTAATTGTTTTTATACTTGAACGGTTCAATTTTGTGCCATTTTACAATAAAATATTGCGCTTCTTAACTTTTCTAATTTTTTGTAATGTTTTGAATTAAAAATGTTGCATTATTTATGAATAAATTTCACAAATGCATCAAAAATTGCATTTAGTATAATAATTTGGCCACCACTGTATATATATATATATATATATATATATATATATTATATATATATATATATATATATATATATATATATATATATATATATATATATATATATATTTATATATATATATATATATATATATATATATATATATATATATATATATATATATATATATATATATATATATATATATATATATATATATATATATATATATATATATATATATATACAGTGGCGGCCGGTGACAATAAACTTTGGTGGGGCCAGCAAATATTAACCAAAAAATATCGCAACGACTCACTTTCAGCGTAACTGATACTTAGGTGTTTATGAGGAATTTTTTGGTCGCTAGCGTTTTTTGATTGGTTGAGAGAGTTAAGCGCTAGCTTACTCCCAAAATAAAGCATAAGTATTTAATGGTATTGAATCTTTTAAACCTACGTAAAAAGCAGCAAAAACTGACTGAAAACTGCCCTGATAGTGGTGCATTATGATTTGAACAGATTTTGATATTTCTTTTTTAGATTTTTTTTTAATTTTAACTTTATGGTAAAAACTTTTAGTTAGTTTGAAGTAAGTCATAAATATAAAAAAATACGATTAACACTATAATTTTCATAAAGGTATAATATATTTTGAAATAAAGAATGATGTTAAAAACAATGATTTAAGCATATTATTTATACAAATATTCTGCTCTTCTCTGTTTCATAAGAGAAAACATTTCAATTACTTTTTGATTAAACTGATCAATATCCTGTACATAATCTTTATGTATTGATAGTACAGCTAATGCATTCAACCGACCTTGACCTGTGGAATTTCTCATAAGTGTCTTAATTCTTTTTAAAATACTAAAACCCCGTTCAGCATCGGCTGTAGACACAGGTGTGACTAAAACAATCTCTATCAACTTCGATACTTCAGAAAATGTTTCAATCAAGTTATTTTCATGCATAAACTGGGATAGGGCATTAATGGTGCCAATATCACTAAAAACAGCATTTTCATATAAAACGGTTAGTTCGGACATCAACTTCACTCAGCATTGGATAGTTTGTTAGAATATTTTTTATATGATTCTGAGGAAAATGTTGTCTATTAAATTTGAAATTTTTCGGATCCAAAATTGAAAATGATTTAAATATTTCAATGCTTCTAAACCTGTCGCTAATTTCGTAAATAACTTTATCACAAGCATCTTTAGCATCTTCTATTAGTAGTTCGATTGATGTGTTTCGTTTCATTCGGTTTTCATGCATTATCAGTGATGCTATTTCGCACAAAATTTATAGAAAGCTCAAATTTTTCAAAAGCCTCCTTGATTGTAATAGTGTTGCTGTTACTTGATTGCAATCAAGTAACAGCATGTTTAATCAACATCAACATGTTTTAAAATTGAATAAAAAAAAAGATAAAAAAAAATTGAACTCTAAATCTTCCAAACATTTTTTGAACCCAACAGATTACCACACACTTGTATCATCCCATCATTCATCGTTTATAATTTTATTAAAACATTCCCCAATCTTTGTTTTGTTTTCTTTTATGCAAGTAACTATTTTTGAACGAAAATTCCATCGTGTTTCGCAAACTCTTGGTATCTGTTTAAAAGAAATTTCGCGAAGTAAATCATTTCGTTTTGGCGAGGATGTAAAGAACACGCCAAATCCACTTAAAGTAGAAAAAAATGTTCTTACTCGCTTATTCGATGAACAAACTTTTTTCAAAACTAAATTCAATTGGTGTGCATAGCAGTGAACATAATGGGAATTTGGGTAAACTTCTTTCATTAGACTTTGGGCTCCATTCCTTGATCCGCTCATAACTGCTGCACCATCATAAGCCTGTGCAATTAATTTTTCCTTCAGACCAAAACAATTTAATTCTTCTTTTAATACATTTGTAAGACCCATAGCAGTTCTATCCTGAACATCAATATATGCTATAAATCTTTCAACTGGTTGATAACCTTTTAAATAACGCAAAATAATGACGAACTGAGAACGACAAGATACATCAGTTGTTTCATCTGCTTGCAAGGAAACAAATCTTGTTTTATCTATCTCACGTTTAATTTCTTCTATGTATACTTCATACATACATTCTAGAATCTCATTTTGGTTTGTTTTCGAAGTATTTTTTGTTATTTTTGAATCTTTAAGATGATCGCTAAACACACTATCCAATGTAGCTGTGTATGAAACCATATCTAAAAATACCCCTCGATTATTTGAGTCAATAGTTTCGCCATGTCCTCTTAAAGGCAATTCGTGTATACCACAAAATTTTATACAATCTATAACCCTCGATAATGTATGTCTGTTTTTGTCAACTAATTCATTATGTTTTTTTATGCTAAGACTGTATCCAGCATCAATTGTCGATAAAATGTTTGTCTTTCCGAGCATTTGAAACTGCAACGAATTACTTATATGTGTTTTACTGGATTTGTGTTTTTGTATTCGCTCAGAAAGATGTTTCATATCTTTACAGCCATTTTCTGCCCACAAGCTCTCGCCACCAAACAAAACACAATAAAAACAAAACAACAAATTTTTTTCATCACTAACACTTAACCATGATTTTTTTTTAAACAAAAATGATACACAAAATGTTCGTGTTTTTTTACCATCAACTTGAGTTATACGAACACCTTTTGGTTGGTACGCCCCAAGATTTTTGATTTCTAGTTTTTCTTGAAGACCCAATGACGAGAAACGTTTTGCCAATAAACTATCAGTTTTGTTCATGTTAAATTATCTTATTAATGAACCTAAATTATTGTAATAAGATAACTTTAAACTATATTGTAATTAGAATATGACCTTGGCATGATTCAAAATTTTATCAACAGTAGTTCAGTCAAGAAGGACTCTTAATCTTAATTAATAATCGATAAAATAATAAAGAACATTACATATACATTTGACTCTCTGATGACAAAAGGGTCAACTAAAACAATAAAGATACTTTTACAACATAAAAATTTTTTTAAAGAATCTTTTCATAATACAACACATATTTTAGTTAATTAAATCCATAATTCTTAAATACAACATTTAGAATGTCAGTCATAAATAATAGTAAACTTCTTAAGATTATTTACATTGTCTTTACATGCTTTAACAATTTTATGTAATTAAAGATAAAAGCTTAATATCTGTTTGTAAGCATACATAAATATTTATATAGTTTTAGTTCTTTGACTTTAGCTTTATCCCCCCCCCCCCCCAAAAAAAAAAAAAAAACATTTCAATAAAATACTCTAATTTTTTTATTTCAATGGTAAATGTCCAACATTTTAAAATAATCTTAACTTTGTATATTTTTTTAATTAGTGCCTTTTAGTAGCAATTATTGAAGCTGTATTATGAAATGCAACAGTACCACCAGTGGTAGAGTTTTTGTGATTGAAAAAAAATGTTCTTTATATCTTCTGTTGTTTGTGCCTTTGTTGTATCGAACTAATAATAATATTGACTAATTTTAATCTTTACTTGAAAATCCAGTCTTTAAAACTTGTGTTTAATGCTTATTATCATGGTTGATATTGGCTCTGTTTCAGCGTCAATCCAATTGACAACTTAAAAGATAGAATGACTAAACTGCCACCAAACAATATAAACAATTTTCAATTGCTAATTTATTATGCCACAGAATATGATACATAAGCTATTTGGAAGAAATAAACTTTAGCAATCCCTCATTGAGAAAAGAACAAGAATTTCAAAAGTGCAGTAGCTCTTATTATATTTGTAGAAAAGACTAAACTTTCTCGTGTCACAACATATAAACTTGCCAAACAATACACAAATCAAGATCATCATTAATATGGCTGAGCCACAATTTTTTTCTCTGTAAGAAAAAAAAAAAAAGCTTTAAAATTTTTAAAAATAAATAAAACAATATATGTCTGAAAAATGTAGTTCACTAACAAGTATTATAAAATGTACAAGATTGTTGATAATAAAAGAAATGCAGGACTTTTCTATGATATTTTAAAATCAATTTTCTAAACTATAAAATTTCCATTCTTATAATTTTTATTATTCCTGTTTATAATTATAGAATAAAATGACTTGTCCTAGAAAATCTAGTTTCTGAAAAATATTAAAAACTAATTTCTTTTACCTAACCGTATCGCTTTAAATGTTTATGTCAGACCAACATTTATACCAGTAATTTCTGTTATATTGTTTTAAATATCATATTTTTGCCATGTTCTTATTCCTGTTAATTTATACTCCTAATAACTACTTGGAAAATTTTTTATTTACATATCCAGTTTAAGAAACTAATACTAGCACTGTTAATATTGCAATATAAACACTGTTAATATTCACAGTGAAATTCCAATATTAACTAATGTATAGTGTTTACATTATTTTTACAAATTTATGTTTACATTTAATGTTATAAAGTTTCCTAATATTACTGTACCTTATTGAGTCAACAAAACTTCTAAACTAAATTCTTCACTCTTAAAATCGAGAATTAAAAATGGTGTATGAAGTTTTTAAAATTCGTGATGTTTTTTATGGTTCTTTTCTTTTCGGGCCAGTTCAATGAGGCCCTGCGGTGCGTTTTTTCGTCCCATCTGAAAGCACAATAAATTCTGTGCGCGCATCAAAAATAATATCACTACAAACAAAATAAATAGGGCCAGTAAAAATCGGCCCATCCGTTATTGGCAATGAATTAAAACAACGCTACAATACTTTGAATTAATTGCAAATGAACGTATTACTTATTAATTAAAATAGTTTAAAATTAGAACTAATTTAGAACTAATTATTTTTATATAACTTGTCTGCAAATAGTTTAGGCTAATAATTGCATATTTGCATATATAAAAATGCAATATTTATACAGATAAAATATTTGATTATAAACATATTCAAATATTTTATCTTAAATAAATATAGGTGGGGCCGGGCCCCTATGGCCCCAGTTGACGAGCCGCCACTGTATATATATATATATATATATATATATATATATATATATATATATATATATATATATATATATGTATATATATGTATATATATGTATATATATATATGTATATATACGTATATATATGTATATATATATATGTATCTATATATATATATATATATATATATATATATATATATATATATATATATATATATTATATATATATATATATATATATATACAGTGGTATATATATATATATATATATATATATATATATATATATATATATATATATATATATATATATATATATATATATACAGTTAGTAAATTTTTTTATTTTTTTCAATAAAATAAGCGTTTATAACAATTTTAAAGATGGTAGGTACATGCACATACATGATAAAAGTTCAATATTTAATGGAAGCATAGTTATTGTCAATTACCATTTGGATACGTTTTGGCATGCTGTTAACAAGTTTTGTACAATAGTCTGGTGTAATTTCATGGATCCACACTGATTTGATTGCTTCAACTAAATCATTATAGGATCTAGGCTTTTTGGCAGCAACTTTTACTTTCATAATATGCCAACAATTTTCAATAACATTAAGATCTGGTGATGGCCTACGTCCTTTGGCAGAAATAGCACCCCAAACCATACAAGACACATGAGCCTTGACACTGCTAACTGTATATTTTGGCATATATCTACAGTTTTTTGGTCTTCTTACAAAGTTGTTTGTAACATTAAATTGTTTAATACATGTTTCATCAGAAAAAAGAACTTTAGACCAATTTTCTCCAGTCCAATTTTTGTAGCGCTGACAAAATGTTTTTCGATCTTTTAGGTTTTTTAATGATTAAAAAGGTTTTTTTGCTGGCTTACATGCCTTCATTTTGAAATCAACCAAAAGCCTTCTTCTAACTGTTCGGTCACTTACTTTTTTCTCAATAAAAATTTCTTTTGAAATCTCGTGTGCAGATAGCCGTGGATTTGCATGGCTGATCCGGCCAATAAGTTTGTCAGTTCTTGAGGTGGTTGCTCTGGGCCTGCCTGATCTCATCTTTGAAGTAAAATTTAATTGGGGCTCTTCTTTATGCCTTTTTAAAGTTCTACTTACAGTTGATAATGAACAACCAAGCTTTTCAGATATTTCTCTTTGAACTAAACCTTGTTCATGTAATGCAGCAATAATTCCTCTTTTTTTAGGTGAAAGTTCTGGCATAATATAGCTGATAAATTGCTTATGAATAATAAAAAACGATAATAAATTGCGCAATTTACAAATATGTAACTATAAACATATTGCTATGTAAAAACAAAAGCATCAAACTTTCAAAATTTATACTTTAGATCAAAAATAAATTTTTTTGGTCGTTATATATATATGTCTGTATATATACATACAAAGGTTAAATTAGGCGATCGTGAAATGAAAAATCAGGAAAAATGTCTTGTCTTCAAAATTTTAGTTTATGCAAAACCATGTTCTTTGTTTTCAAGGGGCGAAACAGCTTAAATTTGTTAGCAAAAAAGTTATAAAAAATAAAATAATAAACTTATGACTACAAAAGTAATAACACTCTAGTAACTAGCTGCATTATAGAAGTAATAACACTATAATAGTGTTATTACTTTTATAATGCACTTTTAACTTTTATAATTCATTCTTTGTTCAAACAACATAAGTAATCCCAAATTTTAATTGAAGTAGGAAAGCATCTAGAAAAAAAGGGTGGATATTCAAATAATATTTAAAACTTATTAAGGAACTTAAACAACTTTATAAAAACTTACTGTACAAAATGTTTAGCATTATGAAAAACGTTACCAGCGGTCCGTAAAAATGCGCGTTAATTTTAAAATTAAGCAATAAAAACATGTTATTTGTTGATTTGAAAATTAACATGCGTTTTTACGAACTATTAGTAACATTTTTCATAATGCTAAACTTTTTATAAAGTGCGTTGTTTAAGTATATTTGTAAAAGTTCCTGAAGTTTTTAATAATATTTGAATATTAATAATATAATAATTGTCTTTTGTGCCATCTACTAAAATTTATTCTCATGTTACTTGTCATTCAATTAAGTCTCATCCTTTTTCTGTGACTGTTCCTAAATGCTCCAAAAACTCTTATTCCTCTAGCTTTAACAATATAAGTTATTGGTAACTTAAATTCTCATCACGCTGATTTTATTGGTTCTAACACCATTGACACTGCTTGTTCAAAATCTTAAAACTCAATTTTTTAGTCAGTTACCTTGTGACTCGTTTTCAAGGCTATCCTTATCACTTACTTTCACTCCTTGATTTGTGACTTGTCTCTGACCCTAGCTTGTGTTCAGTTTTTTCTTGTTCTCTTATAGGTAGTTCCGACCATGTAATGACCTCTATAAATCTTTTATTTGTACATCTTCTTTAAACTCAGTTGATTTTTTTTGTGACAGTCTTCGGCCGAATGTTTTTACTCCCTCTGCTGATAAATGTGTCTCCTATGTAACCTTCTGGATGAAAGCAGGTATAAAATCTTTTATTCCTTCTTGTCAGTTTCGATTTAAGCTTTATTCTACTCCATGGGTTTTCGCCTTCTTGTGTTGCTGCTATATCTAGTCATATTTATTTTTTATCTTTTTTAAAAGAATAACTCTTCAGAACAAGCACCCTTTTATTATTTCTAGAAATCAGTGTAAAAAGATGCTGTCTGCTAAGATCCATTAATCTCAGTTTATTAAATCTTGTATCTTTTCTCAGAAGTTAGGTTCTAGAGACTTGGAAAGTTTTTAACAATGTCATTAACAAAGGTAAAGTGAACATTCCGTCAGAACTCTTTAGTTCTCTCTAAACTATTTAATGAGTGCTTGACTGTATTTTGTTTTCCTTCCTGCTAGAAAATGACATCTGTGGTTCCAATTTTTAAAAATTCTAGAGAGCATTCTGAACTCTCTAACTATCATCTAATCAGTCTTTCTTTATTATTAGCAAGGCTGTTTAGTCTTTGATTAACAAATTTCTAACATTCAATTTTGAGTCAAATAGCTTACTTTTTGACAATCAATACAGCATTCATTCTTCACGTTTTATGGTTGACTTTATAGAAGATTTTATTATTCATTAAATAGAAGTGGCTTGGCAAGCGCTTTTGCTCTTGACATATCAAAAGCATTTGGTAAGGTTTGGAATGCTGCTTCTCTCCATAAGCTTACTTCATATAGAGTATCTGGGAAAATTTTTTAAATTATCAAGCCATTTCTTTCTAACTACAGTAAATAAATCAATTTCAAAGGCCAACAATTTGTTTCATTTCCAGTAACTTCTGGTGTACCTCAAAGTTCTATCCTTGGTCCTGTTTTATTTTTTATCTACATTAATAAAGTTTTAAACAATCGTATATCTAAAGTTGCTTTATTTACTGACGACTCAGCTTTATTTTTCTGTCTTGACTAAAAGTCTTTTCTTTTTGATTGCTTAGAACAAGCAGCTAGTGTTGTATCTGATCTTTTTTCTATTATAGCTTTCGTTTTCTTCATTCAACACTTTTCTTCACTTTGGCAGTATTTGCTGCTGACCAAATTGAATGTGCACAAATTAGTGTTTTTATATCGAACACTGAACCAGTAGACTCAAATTTTGAACAATAATCAAAATTGTGTTTCTATTCAGTACAGAGTGTGTAGCTTGCAATTTTGAACAACAGTCAATATAGTGTTTCTATTCAGTACAGAGTGTGTACCTTTCAGTTTCGAACAATAGTCAAAATTGTGTTTCTATTCAGTACAGAGTGTGTACCTTTCAATTTTGAACAATAATCAAAATTGTGTTTCTATTCAGTACAGAGTGTGTACCTTTCAATTTTGAACAATAGTCAAAATTGTGTTTCTATTCAGTACAGAGTGTGTACCTTTCAATTTTGAACAATAATCAAAATTGTGTTTCTATTCAGTACAGAGTGTGTACCTTTCAATTTTGAACAATAGTCAAAATTGTGTTTCTATTCAGTACAGAGTGTGTACCTTTCAATTTTGAACAATAGTCAAAATTGTGTTTCTATTCAGTACAGAGTGTGTACCTTTCAATTTTGAACAATAGTCAAAATTGTGTTTCTATTCAGTACAGAGTGTGTACCTTTCAATTTTGAACAATAGTCAAAATTGTGTTTCTATTCAGTACAGAGTGTGTACCTTTCAATTTTGAACAATAGTCAAAATTGTGTTTCTATTCAGTACAGAGTGTGTACCTTTCAATTTTTACCATACATGCACTACATTTGTCAGCTTTTTTTTCATAACAATCTTTTATACTATTTCACAAGCTGTATGTGTTCTTCAGTTTTGATGCGTAAAATAAAATGGCATATAACAAATAATTTTTGTCTGAAGAAAGAACAAGTTTGTAAGTAAGAACAAGAAAAAAACTTGCATACAAAAAACATTGTTTAGGTTATAATGGCACACCCTGTATTTTTTTCTCAACATAAAAAACTTAAAGGAAAGGTTGAAAGTTTGATAAAAAATGATTTTTCCTAATTATTTTACCTTATTTAATAAAAAAAAATTTTATGCTGTTTATTCTTATTTTTAACCTGGGATAGGGTAGCAGTTGTTGATACTGCTCTAAGCAACCACTTAGTGTAAATGATGCCAACAGACATAGCTATATCATGAATCTCTTCTGTTAATATCTTTGGAATGGTTTTCAATAGTAAATACATTTTTAAGGAATATAACGCTTTTGCCATGAATCATTTCATATTGCAATAGACCAGGAAAACAAAACTTGAATTATTTGTGATGATAAGAAATTACCATCAAACAATTTAGATAACTACTGATAATCCTTTCTTGTTTTATCTAAAATTGAAGGATTTAACTTTACTTATTATGTTGTAATAAATATAAAAACAAATGTTGAAATTATTTTTAATAACCAATTACAAACAATACAGTTATAAATCTGTTAAATCTTTTTTTAGACACAGAAACAGTTTGCATTGAAGATAAGTCATGCAGAGAGCAGTTCTTATCTCTTCTTTCTGCAGTCATTGTAAGTTGAAAAAAACTTTATTATTTCTATCAAATACAAACACTTATAAATTTATTTCATTTTAATTAAATTTGATTTAATGTTACATCCATTTAATATGAATTTAAAGTTTTGTACCAATTTTTCAAAAAATATATATTTTTTTTAGATTAGTTTGGTTTAATTTTTTAAATATTAAATTTATATATGAAAGTAAATTTAAAAAAATTCAAGGTTCAAAAAACACCTCAAAGTAAAAAATAAAAAATGTTATTATCTATTAATCAGTGCTCTAAACAGTTCAAAAAAATTTGCGTAGAGAAAAAAATTAGTGAAAATAGACCTTGACTAATCCGTGGTCTAAATATATTTTAATCAAAGCTATATTTTGAATAATTTAATGTAAAGAGAAAAAGATAAAAGCAGAATAAATAAGTTCAGAGAAAAAGATTTTTATAGATCTTTATGAGCTCTAAATATTATATATTAAAATTAATTAATTTTTTTAAAAGCACAATTTTCTAAACAGCATCATGTAAAAATTGTTTTAAATTGTTTTATATTGTAACATGTAAAAATTTAAATTCTCAAAAACAATAGCATGAGTTTATTTAAAATATACACCTTTTTTTTAAAAAAAATAAATAAATGTTATTGTTAATTTAATGTTTAAAAAATGTAATAAAGAGTTATTAATGAAAAATGTTTCAAAAGAATTCATTGTTATAAGGTTAGTTATATATAAAAATAAGTTATAATAATTTTGTTAAACATATTGTTATTAAATTAATATAAAGGACAAAACTATATAAAATTGTACTTAATATTTTTTATTTATTTGTAATATAAATATTATACATGCTTCGGTAGGAGCAAATGAGTGCAGGAGCTACAAATAGCTTGTCTTAAAAGGACTTGGTGGACTGTGAGGGCTGTCTGCCTAGATGGTCTCGTGTGGACTTTTTTTAAGAAGTTTAAATTATTTTGTTTTGATGATAATTTTCAATATTTCCATGGAACTTTTATTTTGTTCCTTTATCATTCCAGAGATAGCATTTTTTTTTTAGTGATAAAAGGCAAAAAAAAACAGGCTAGCATTTTAAAAAAGTTCTTATTTCATCCTAACCTTTTTTTTTTTGTTTTTTTTTAATATTATTTTTATATTTAATTAAAAAAATTGTAATAATTAAATTAATCGTAATAATTTAGTTATTAAATAAATATGTAATACTATAAGGTTGTTCTAACATTATCCAATCTTTTTAATAAAACAATAATATAAAAATATACATTATAATGTTTTATAAAAATGTACTATGTATTATTATTAAAGTTCATTCATTTCTCTTCTTTGTGAATAAAAATTTCAAAATTTCGACAGTACTATATTAACAAATGGGACTGTAACAAATTATTTTGAAAAAAACTTTTAGCGAATGAGTTAGATACTTGTAAAGTTAAGATAATAGTTTTTCCATGTTACACTGCACTTTTTTTTTTCTTTTGCTCAGAGCTATTTGAATGTGTTTTTGTGTTTTTTTTGTTTTAAGTTTTTGTTTCGGTTTGCTTGTTTTTTCTTGAGTGAACTCATTATACTTGTTAAATTTTTTTGTAACACATGCATATATTTTACCTGCTTCTTAACATACTAATCATTTAATTTGAAACCTAATACGAAACTGAATACTTAATATTTTATACGAAACAATTATGCGGAATAATTATCGTTGTTTGAAAAAATTGCTTGATTTCCTTTTTTTTATTTTCTACATCAAAATGTTGCATTATAATCAAGTAAATTTTTTTAGTTCATGCTAAATTAAATTTTTTAATTTTTTTATTTAACCACTTAACGAACCTATTAATTTTCAAAAGTGTGTCAAAAACAAATCTATTTTTTTTTTAAATTGATTTTACTGTTTTAACCATGCAAAAAAGGAAAATAATAATAATTAATAAATTTTAATATATTTTAATAATTTATGACCTTCCTAATTGACCTTTGAAAACTTGCTCGACATATGTCGAGCATTGCAATATTGCATAAAATTCTTGCAAAATTCTTGAAAAATTGAAGTGAACCTAGTTATAATACTGGTAGCTACGCGCCCTCGTTGACATTGAACCATTTCCGAAGAATGAACAGTGGAAAGTAAAGTGACGTCCCTCTTATCCTTCCACTTCATGGTCAGAACTTTTCCACGGCGAAATGCAATAGTCTCTCCTTTCTTCAACTTCTTTGAATTTATTTGAGGGGGCATATCTTTTCTATTTTGCTTGACGGTTCCATATGTGTCAGTTCTATTATTTATCAATAATTCAGCAAGTGCAGGCGAAGTATAAAAATTGTCAGTTGTCAAACAATGACCTTTGTTGAGTAGCGGGTCCATTATAGACATCACAATTTTTGATGAAACTGCAGGAAGATCTTTATACTTTTCATCCATTTGTGTTCCTTTGCCCGTATAAATAATAGTAGACCAAACGTATCCAGTTGAAGACTCGCATAACATATAAAATTTAATTCCAAATCTTGCACGTTTCAGAGGGATGTATTGCACCCAACCGAGTCTACCTTTATAAAGCATTAGACTTTCGTCGATGGTCACGTCACGATCCAGCATATACAATGTTTTGAATTTGTTGCTGAGAAGCTGGTAAATAGGGTAAATTTTGTTCAATTTTGGTTGGGGGTGAGTTTCAGGATTGTAGTCTTCACTATTTGCAAAGTGCAAATATTTTTTTAGTGCCTTGAACCTTTTGAGAGGCATGCACTCTCTAAAAAATGGAGTGTCTAAGAGAGGTTTTTTTGACCAGTAAAGCCAATGACTAGACTTTACTACCAAGCCTTGCAACATTACGAGTGCGAGAAATACACGAATCTCCCTTGCATTGGTATTAGGAAAATCTCTATCGCCTTTCTGCAATGCATACAGATTTGTTTCAGTGACAATAATATTGATTAGTTCATCGTCAAAATATAAATTCAAAAAGTCTAATGCATTTCCATCAGCAGGAATATTTTGGTTGCCGAAAACAAATGGAAACCTAGGATGAGGTATCGTTGGTTGAGGTTCAATTTGCCATGCACGCACGTCTGCAAGCGTAGGCTCATCTTCTTCAGAATCATCGTCTGAGAAACCTTCACTGTCACTGGAATCACTCCTCTCATCGTCAGACGAACTAACATGAACTGAGTCGGTATCGCCCAATAAACTTCCTTCGTCACTGTCGGAATCCATCATATTTATAAGTAACACAAAAAATGGGCACAAATAATTCAACAATGCAGGTTACTCAACAGATAATTCATGCAAAATTATCAATCACTTAAAAAAAAGTCACGAAACAATGCAATGCACTTCCAACCGCCCATGTGTAAACACTGGCGCGTGGCAGTCATAAAAAGAAGAGTTTATCGTACAGGAAGCGCATCAGATATCATAATAACCAATCAGAAGCTTTGCTCGACATATAGCGAGCTAGCTCTCAAAGTATACCAATTTTTGGTAATGCTCGACATATCTCGAGCAAATTTTTTTTGGCTAAAAAAGTTTGCTCGACATATGTCGAGCAAATTCGTTAAGTGGTTAAAATAAAAACAGTTTTAAACTTGCCATGCTGAAACAGTTTTAAAGTTTGTCATCCATGTTGAAAATTGCATTATGTAAGAAATTTTTAAAGAAAAACTAAATAAAAAACATCAACATATTTAATATTAAAAAAAAAAAGTTTATATTTTGCCAATGATGAACTGACTTACTGGTGAGCAGGTGGGCGTGGGCTATAGCTTGTTGTTCTTGCTGAAGCCTGGATTATATATAATCTTTATAGTTTTATGAGCCCTTTATTTTGTCATAAATAAAAAAATATTTTTTAAAAATATAGACAGTGATTCCAGATGGCGTTTTAAAAGAAAGATTAGATCCAGAAACGTTAGAGTCAGCTGGTTTTATTCAGTCACAGAAAGTGTTCAATCAAAAACTTGTGAGAACAAAGACAAAGTTATTGTAAGCAAATTTATATATATATATATATATATATATATATATATATATATATATATATATATATATATATCTTAGAGAAAAAAAATATTATGCAAAAATTATTTAGAATGATGGTATACTGTATGTAAATAATCTGCATTCACTGTATGTGTGTCAGTTTTTCTACACCTTAATAATATTTTCTTTAGCACTGGGTACTCTGAAAAGCTATTTTTTAATGTTTATTATCATTTTTATTAGCTACAAACAGCAAAAGTACAATCTTTTAAGAGAAGAGAGTGAAGGGTATGCAAAGTTAATTACAGAATTAAGTCAAGATGTATCACTTTCAAACCAGGCCACAATGCTTGAAAATATAAAATCATTATTGGGTACAATTTCTAATTTAATATATTTGTTCAGATTTGTTTTTTATTGTGATTAAATGTTGTTGTTGTTTTTTTTTATATGTATTTCTGCTTTTATTTAAATTTTATTTAAAAATTTTTTTAATCATAGAAAATTGTAAAAAGTCTAAAATCCTTCCTATACTTTTTGTAAACAACTAACATTAAAAATTTTTTAACTTTTTAAAATTTCAATATAGGGATTTTATTTATTAATAAAAAGTTAGTCTAATATTTAATTGAAAAATCTTCAAATCAAAATGCAAAAAATCAAATTGTTTAAGATTTCTTTGAAAATAAAAAGATATGTTTAATAAGGTGTTGACTTTTTAGTATCTCCAGTTGATATATTGAGTTGACAAAGGTCAAACAATTGTCAACTCGATATATCTACCGAAAAATGTTTTCAACTACGATACAGAAAGAATCCATTACCAGTACATTCATACTTATTGGATATTGATGCGCCTATCAAATCAATTGATTTAATCAAAGACATTGGGATATTTATTTCTTCCGATATGAAATTTTCCAATCACTGTTCTCATATTGCTAGCAAAGCAAGTTCTTGTGCTTACTTACTCTTATAGTCTTTCATCAGTAATGATTCTCAACTTTTGATACGTCAGATAGAAAAGGTCTAGAAACATTATACAAGAATTGTCTGCAAACAATGTTGCATTCCATACAAAGACTATGCTTCTAGAGTTGATATCTTCAATCTTGATTCTTTTGAATGCCGGAGAATAAAATTTGATTTTTTAGTGACTTTTAAAATTATGCACAGTTTGGTTGATTTGCCTTTTTCTGAGTTTTTTACTCTCGCTCCTACTCGTTATTCAACTAGATGTCATTCCCAAAAATTAACATCACATTAACAAAAAAAACATACAATATTCAGAAACACTGTTTACTGTTTTAAAATTGGTGTTACATAAGATAAATTCTCAAATTACCTGTATCACCTTTTTTTATTTTTATTTAAATGCAAATAAATTGAAAATAAATTAAAAAAAAAAAAGATTCACTGATATATGGGAGCCAGTGTGTAATCAAGGGTCATGGTGGGTGATCTTTTTCAAAAATTAAATAAAAACAATGACTTTTCAGTTACTTTCAAACCAAAGTTCATCTGTTTTTTATATTGGAAACTGAAGATACCAAAAAGTCAACACCCTAATGTTCAAGCTTTGCATATTATAAACTATAATAGTATTTGTATATATCAGTTCACAATTGCAAATAAATTTAATTAATTTTTTCTTGAAATTTTTTTTATTGAAATTAAACCAAAACATGGCTTATAATGGATAGCAAGTTAAAAATGGGAAAATGGGAAAAAGTTTAGCAAACAAAACGAGTGTCATATCAAATTATTTATGTTAATGTCAACTACCTATTTTGTAGCAAATTTCATGCTGATCATTTATCTGTATTTATTTTAGAAATCATTTTTAAAAATAAAAAATGCATCAGGGAATTTGAGACGCTAAGGAAATGGGTGTATGAGTTTTATCTAGCCAATAGATCAGAGGGAAAGCCATTCACCGTTTTCCTTCTGATTCGTACTTTGTAGAAGTGAGTGATGGATCGTACAAGAAGTACCATCTATTGGATTATTGACCAAGCTGAAAATAATGCGACCAAAAGCAATGTTTGATCATAAGGACACCATTTTGCAATGCCAAGCAGCTCTACAATTTTAATATAGTCATTAATACATCTCCCTGATGCTCAAAAACAAGTCTTCTATCCACACAAGAAAGTAAATAAGGTGGAGCAGGAAGCAAATATTAGATCAAGATGCGGTAATCTGTATGAATAGTCACCTTATCTCACTGGCACATAAATGGCAATCACACTTTCTGCACCAAAGATGTTTCAGTAACTCCTGCAAGTGTCAAGTATGACCCAACAGCCAAATACAAGAAAAAAGTTCTTGTCTGGCTTTGCTTTTCAGAGCACAGCATTTCAAAGCATTTCTTCCTCCCAATCAACCAGCAGGTCTACTTGGCAAGCATTATACAAAATCTGTCAATTCCTACCTGGAGGCCAAAAAGGTGAAATTTGTCCAAAAAGAAGACAATCCACCAAATATCTAGAATTGCATCCAATTGAAAATTTCTGGAGCATTCTGAAAGGGAATGTCTATGCAAAGAATTGGCAGACAAAAAGTTCATTATCTGTGCAGAAAGAACGAGAAGCGCCTCAAAAAAGTCGACATGGTCAGCATACAACGTCTTGCACAACAGGTTCTAGCTCTTGTTGATTCTGTTTGACAACATGGCTTAATGGAAGATTAGTAAAACTTTTTACAATATGTATAGAATAATAGAATGAGATGCTCTAGTTGAATCTTTTTAATTTTTTGAAAAATGTTAAAAAATATTTTTCAATATTTTTCTTTGTCCTAATTTCAACTTGCCACCCATTAGAGCATTCTATCTTAACCCCTTAAGGACCGATATTTCTTCAAATAAATGCACCAAAAAAATCAATTTTTTTTTATGCTTAGGACTTAGATATTGACATATTAAGAATAAAAAAAAATCTGTTTTAAAAATAAACTTTATTTTTATACATAAATATGTTGTTTTTTAATTCAAAAAAATGTAAAAATGATACATATTAGTAAAATACATATAGATATATAGATAGATACATAAAGGAAAAAATATAATATATAACTGAGAAAATATAATAATATAATAATAAAAAAATACATAATAAAACGTAAACAAAGTAAAATAATTAATATAATAATATTATTTTCACAAATTATTTCGGGCTAATACATAATGAAACATAAAATATGTGACTGCCCGAGTTATCTTGGGTTTGGTCTTTTTGGACCATATAGCATGACTTGAGATATCTCGGGCCTGGTCCTTAAGGGGTTAAAAAAAGCTTTAACACAAGTATAAAACCGATTTTTATTTTTTACTGAGTTATCCTTCAAAGAGTTTAATAAAACTGTATTTCTTTTGGAAGAAACAAATCAGTTATCAATTTAGCTCTCTTTGAATTAATTTTAACTTTTTCAAGATATGAAAAATAAAATTGTTAATTACAATGTTGTTAATGATGATTTTTTAAAATTTGTAATCATAAAATTTAAATTTTTACATAATAGAAGCATTCAAATACAAAATTTTATTTTTACTAAGTTCAAACATTAATTCAATTTTGATTTTGAACTGTTGTTGCAAATTATTATTTTTGGTATCTCACCTTGAATCTTTCAGCTTATATTTTATTAATATAATTTTTCTTTTGCTAATTTATTATCTGTAACATCTGAGAAAACTTGTTGCTTTAGATGCAGTGAAGCATTTCTTTTTTAGATACAATGAGGCAAGAGCCATTTCTTTTTTTTAGATGCGGTGAAGCAAGAACCAATTTTTTTTTGCTACTATTTTTGGATTTCTGAAGTTTTAAGTTTATCAAGTATACTTCAAAAAACCCTCAAAAAATTACTAAAGTTTTCGTTTACTTGGTTCTTTTGTTTAATTTTTATGGATCTCCAAGTGCTAACACAAGTTGTTTTCATCTTAACTAGACCTTTGGTCTAAGTAAAAATAAGTTTAGAGTTAATTGAACTCACCAAAACAAAATTTTTATCAATACATCATCATAATACTTTATTATTTTTATGATGAGAACTTAATGGTTAAAACTTTAACTAATTTCTTGTCATCCTCTATTTTGATAACATAGTTAATATATAATATAAATTTAAAAAACAAAAAGATTTATATTAAATTTTAGTTGTATGTTTTTATTAAAAACAGTAATGAATAATTTTTAATTTAGGATTTTTTAATCTGGACCCAAATCGTGTGCTTGATATTTTATTAGAAGCCTTTGAATGTCAGGTAGACGAGGATTTGTTTTTCATACCGCTATTAACAAGTTACTTATCACATTGTGACATCTCTGGTTTTTGTCATCTTATTGGTTTTAAATTTCAGTATTACCATGTAAGTATAATTGATGTTTTGATACTTAATGCAAAAATTTATTAGTTTTAAGAAAATTTAGTTTAATTTAGTCATCATTAAATCAATATTTTTGATGATGCAAATATATAAATTAAAAATAACCAAAAATAATGCCGAAAATGCTCAAACCAAAAATGCTCTAAAAATATGTTTTAAGCACTTAAACTGTTTACTAAAAAATTGAAACAGATAAAATATACAAAATATACTCTATAAAACCTTTTTCTTCCACTATGTTTCTAATAACAAATTTAACTATGAAACTTATGAGATATTGTAATTATTAATTAGTTAACTTAAATATTGTAATTATTAATGATTTACTATATTGGATATAGTAAATATACTATACTTAAAAATATTATTTTATGCTAAATTTGCTTTATGAAAAGCAAATTTTCAAATATTTTAACAATAAAATGTAGTACAAACTCTTCGAATCTCCTTAATTCGAAAACCTCCATAATTCGATTAAATGCACAGTCACGGTGAGATGCGCTTAAGAAACTTTTATGTTTAACTTTCTATAATTCAAATCTCTATAATTCAAAAACCTCCAAAATTCGAATGGATTTGTCAGATCTGTTAATAAGATACTCTCTGTAATTTGAACTTTTTAAATTTTTGTCTTGTTAAAGACTTGTTGAACCATTGAACTCTTTTTTTTAAATTTTGAATGTTTTGAGTTTTTGAAAAATGCTTAGCATAAATTATTTTCTTCTGCTTTAAAAAAATTAAGCCATCCAAGAGGCTGCATAAAGAAAACAATTTAAAGAAGAAATACGAAGCTCTACTGGAATTAGAGAAAAGAAAACCAAACAAAGAACTTTCAAAAATCTTTGATATTCCACACTCTTTCAACCTGGAAAAAGAATGATGATAAAATCTTTGACGCTTTTTGTCAAGGAAATTTGACTAAACAGGTGAAAGTTGATTCGTATTACCTAGTGAACAAAGCTGTACTTAAATGTACAAACAAAGAACTTTCAAAAATCTTTGATATTCCACACTCTTTCAACCTGGAAAAAGAATGAAGATAAAATCTTTGACGCTTTTTGTTAAGGAAATTTGACTAAACAGGTGAAAGTTGATTCGTATTACCTAGTAAACAAAGCTGTACTTAAATGTTTCAAACGAATGAGAGCTGATAATGTACCAATTAGTGGCCTGCTTAAAATAAAAAACTTTATATTTTGTGATTGAGTTATGCTTCAAAAATTTTCAAGCTTCGGAATGATGGCTAGACTAATTTAAGAAAAAGCAAACTAATTTGGAAATAATTTGACCAAGGCTCTTAAAGATATAAATCGTGTCTTTGACATGAATTTACTAGCTCATAAAAGACAATCTACAATTATTGGCTTTTTTTTTTAATTTAAAAATTAAAAACACATAATATATATTGCTTTTTAGGCTCAAGAATTACTATTTGTTTGTTTGTTTGATTTCTATTCGTTACTTTGAAAAGATTATTTGAAAAATAATCAACATTCTATAATTCAAAAATCTCGCTAATTCGAACTTTTATTTTTCCCCATCAAGTTTGAATTAGAGAGATTGTACTGTATGTATAATTATCAGGCCTTGTTTTAAATAAAAAATGCTTAACGCAATAGCTTTATGTGAATTTGACTTCATAAAATTCTCTTTATTTTTTTTTAAAGACATTAATTTTTTTAAATTACTGCAATAATATTAATTACCACAAAACAAGTTAAATGTTATTTAATGGCTTTTTTATTATTACAATAAAAGAATGTTTATTTTCTTTTCTTTTTTTTTTTTTTGTAATACTAAAAAATGAAATTTAATATTGCATTTAAAAAAATGTTTGGTATTAACAAATTTCTTTCTTTTCTCGACATTTACATAAATGAATTAAAATATGTTGAATTTTTAAAATGATTGTTTCTTAAATTACTAATTGCGGCTTTGCAACTACAAATGATTTTTTATTTAAAAAAAATTAGAGAGTAACAATAAAAAAATTATGTTAATTTATTTACTTTATTTATTAAAAGTTTATTATTTTATTAACAATTTTGTTGTGAAAGCGAAGATTGTTTTCCAAACATCATTTATTAAAATTATATTGCTGTATATATTGTTTATTAAAAAATAATTGCTGCAAATTTAACTTGCGTTATAAAAAAAAGTTTAACTTACACTTCTTGCAAGTTTTTGATGCAGTTGTTTATTTACAATTTAATTTTGAGTAAAAAAAAAAATGTTTAGAAAGGAAAACGGAAAAAATAATTGCGTTAAAAATTAGCTCATTTTTTTTAATGAACAAATAAAATTTAAATATTGAACAATATTTAGTCATATTTTAAAATAAATTTGACAGTTATATAATATATTAAATATATTTTTTAAATCAAAATTAAATTATATATTTTTTAATTCTAAATTAAATTATATATTTTTTTATCAGAATAAATTTATATATTTTTATTATAATTGTTTTGAATTAAATCTTACATTTTTAATCAGAATTAAATCAGATTATCCTTTACTTCTAAATTATATTATCTTTGCTACAAGATTTTTTTGTTTTTCAAACCAAAAAATTAATCATTACTATAAAATAAAAACATAATAAAAATAATTTTTTAATTTTATTTGAGTTTTTTTAATTAGTAAATAGCACTTGTATCTAACATAATTGTCATTCAAACTTTTGTAACAAATATTTTTCCATAAATGTCATTCAAAAGTAAATGTGATTTTTTTTAAATTTCTAAAACTTGAAATTTTTTAAATTTCTTTAAACTTCTTTTATCTTACTACTTATAGAATAATTTATAAGTTAAAAAATAATAAAAATTTGTTTAACCAAAATTGCTTACTGCTTACATAAAGTCGCTTAAGGCATATGTATTTCGCTCTACCCGTAATGCTTTAAAACAAGGCCTGTATTATGTCATAACAAGTAGGTCTCAAAATCTTTTTTATTTTCTTCCTTAAATTATAAATATCTTGCAAAAAGTTTTACTCAAAAAAATATGCAATTGCATACATGGTTGTTCTATTGTAATAATAATAAATCATTAACTGAGAAGATGTTTAAATGTTTTAATATTGTTAAGCTTATTTGATCTTATTGTGGTTCAAGTTTTTATAGCAATTCCTTTTATATAAATGTTTTCTTTTAAAGCAATCAGTTGATAGCATTACTCCACAGTCGTTATACAAATTGGCAGCATCATTATTGCGAAACAATCTTTTAGAAATGAGTGATATTTACCCTCATGTAAGTTATTGAATATTTTGAATAGATAGAATAAAATATGTCACTATTTAAAATCTATATTGTTTTAATATCTATATTGTTTATTATTATCTATATTGTAAATATCTATATTGTTTTAGCTTCATCCAACAGATAGTGAAATACACAGTTTAAGCGAAAAAATTACTGCTAAGGCAAAAGAAGATGCAAAAAAAATGAATGCAATTATTTTATCTGTAAGTTTATACTGTTAAATAACTGTAAGTAAATAATTGGTTCGCTTACAGTATTGTTAATAAAGTATAGTATTGTATTGATGGTTAAGCCATAGTATTAAAAAAAATCCTCAATTGCCAAAAAAAATTGTGTTCATATCATATAAGTTAAGAGTTAAAATTTTGTGTTCATATCATATAAGTTAAGAGTTAAAATTTTCCAAAACAAGTTATTTATATTACCAAAAAGCATCATATAAGGTATTTTAAGATTTTTAAGGTTGAAATGATTAACCACCCATGCTTTTAAAAGTTTAATATATTTATCTTTAATACATATATATATATATATATATATATATATATATATATATATATATATATATATATATATATATATATATATATATATATATATATATATTTTATTTATCCTTAATATATCTATGTATATATGTGTGTGTGCGTGTGTGTATATATATATATATATATATATATATATATATATATATATATATATATATATATATATATATATATATATATATATAT
>NC_088931.1:23072500-23160000 GCF_038396675.1 Hydra vulgaris
TATATGTTTGTTTAGAAATGTGTTATGGGAGGCATTTTAACTTTGATAGACGAAGTTCTTTTTCCTGTGATATCTGTGCTTGATTGCAACTGTGCAGTAGCTGAGGAATTGTGGGGTCTTATCAAAAGATTGCCTTATCAGCTAAGGTTTGTTTTTTACTAAAATATTTAATTTAATCTTATAGCAGTTTATACTTTTAAGAAATACATGTAAATAATGGCTATCTTTGATATTATTATTGATTATCATTTTAATATTATTGATATTAAATCTATTGATTTAAATGTTCAAAAAATTCAATCAACTTAGATTGCAATTTATAAAATTTAAATTTTTATAATAAAAGTTTTTATAATAAAATCCTAATACTGTGTAATTCCACATCAAATTACTTAAAATTTCAGCATTGAACTATGGATCTTTATATTTTCTTCTCTGGATATTGTTACAAAAAAATGTTTACACAAAAATTTTAGTTTCAAATTGTTGATTGTTTTGATATTGCAAATTTAACATTGACCTTATTTTCAAAAATTATCTGGTTTTCAAAATCGGTAGTTTTTTGAAAAAAAATTCTATATAAGTATAACAAATTTAAAAAAAATGGATTCCTTCGTAATTAGATTTGAAAATTATCATACATGTGATATTGATGTAAACTGGATTTTTAGATTTTTTAAAATTTGAACTAATTATACCAAAACTAAATATTCCCATCAGAAACCATATATGAAATTTGTAATGAGAAAATCAAAAGTTTTAACATTACTTAAATAAAAGGATCAGAATTGTATCTTAAAAACCAACAAAAAAGGTACAAGCTGCAAGTACTATACTTTTTAAAAGCTATAAAATAAAAACTAATTGAAAATTCTTTTTTAATATAAAAAAATGGCTGCATAACTTTTTTTTAAATCTAATTTATCTTAGCCTCAGTCATGTGATCAAATGCCATTTTTGGCATGGTCACATTTACTTACTAATGTTTGACTAGGATTGAAAGGGTTAAATATGTAGGAATACATGTTGTTGTTTTTTTAAAAGAAAAACAAAACAAAAATAAAAAATCATGTTTCAATAGGTAATAGATTATTTTAAGAAAACATTTAATTTTGTAGATATCGACTTTATGCATTATGGAAAAACCAGACATATTCTGTTCATCCAAAGCTCATACTGGCTAAAGCGAAAATCATTAAACGAGCAAAATATATTACAAAGTTAGTTTTATTACTTTTTAAATTTTAAAAAAGTTTAAGTGAGATTTTTGATATAGTAGCAGAAGTTATTTACAACAACAGGCGCTTATCTAAAGAAAATGTGAAGCCATCAGGACGTCAAATTGGAAAGTTGAGCCATAGCAACCCAGGAGTACTTTTTGACCACGTAAGTTAATTTTTTTTTTCTCTTGAAAAATTTTTCTTATTATTTTTCATAACTTTTATATTTATTTATGAATTATATATTACTTTAGTTGCTAGACCAGATTCAGAGGTATGATAACTTTATTGGGCCAATGGTTGATGCACTTAAATATCTTAACCCTCTTGCATATGATGTGCTAGCATGTATCTTTTTAGTAAATTTTCTTCAATATCTAAATTAATTGTTTACTTGTAACCATTACTTGTTTACTTGTTTACTTGTAACCATTACTTGTTTACTTGTAACCATTACTTGCTTACTTATAACCATTACTTGTTTACTTGTAACGATTACTTGATTATTTGTAACCATTACATGTTTACTTGTACTGATTTTTATTGTGGTGTAATTTTGTATTGTAATTTTTATTTAGTTTTTTTTTTACTTTTAATTTTATAGCATATCACATTTTAATTAAAAATAAAATTTTGCATTAACAGTTTGTTGACACTAAAAGTTTTATCTTAACTATAAATACAGTTTGTATTATTGAAGCATTAGCAAATCCTGATAAACAACGAATGAAGCAGTCTGATACTAATCTTTCTTACTGGATGCAAAGTAAGTTATTTAACTAAGAGTAAGGTTTCGTTCTCAAAGAAATATCAACCAATTTGAAAAACATTGTATTTTGTGAGATTTTTCACTTAGGTTTATCACAATTTTGTGGTGCTGTATTTAAAAAATATCCCACAGAAATTACTGGTTTGCTTCAATACATTGCTAACCAACTGAAAGATGAGAATAGGTATTTTTAACTGTTTTTAAATATTTCAACTATTCTTTATTTTATTTTTTAATAAAATAATAGCTTTAGCTTTTTTTTTTATAAAATAAATAAAACAAAGAAATAAAAAAATTTAAAAAAAGTATAATTATAGTATATCTACTTATAAATTAGCTTCACTTTTGTTGACTCTACTTATGAGTTGTGTCATTGCTCACTGCTTTAAAGTTTAAGCACTTTGGGGTGAGATTTCCTTTAAAGTTTTATGGTTAAATATTGTACCTAATTATTTTAGAACATCCGTATTAGGCGTATAAAAAAAATAATTGAAAGATTTTAAAATTAGGATGTCATCTGATAATGAGTTTTTGTATTTTGAAAAAAAAGACAATAATTTCAAGGTGAATCCATTTGAAAAACTAACGCATCAAATGAGTTATAGTTTATAAGATTGCAAAACAAAGTCACTGACAGTGACATTGGGTTTGTTGAGTGTTTATTCTACCGAGTATCACTTTATTCATGTTATTTAATATTTATTTAGGTATTTCAACAACAAGCAAAACATTGCTTGTTGTTGAAATACCTAATCAAATAATAAACTTTATAAGTTCAGTTTGTGCACAATATTCAAAATATCAAATAAAAATTTAACTGCAACCTAAAAAAACAAGAGACGCATGGGAAAGAATTTGATTCACTTTCAAAAGTATAAGATTTCGTAAGAATGAATCTCAAGAACTATTAGGAACAATATGTAAAATGCCAACAAATTGGCAAATAATAAACTGATATACCAGCATCAGACTGTAAAAATATGAAAAAATGAATAAAGAAAATTCTTGATAAATGTTTTTTATATTAACGATTATATAATATAATTTTTTAATATTAATGAATTATTTCAGTACTATAAGGTAATTTGAATTTTCAGACAATAGACAAAAGATTAGTGCCAAGGATAATAGAAAAATTGATTAAAGAGACAAATAAAAATCAAAAAACCAAGTACTTATAGTTTTAATGGTTTATTAGATATATTAAAAGAGGATGGTTGCATTTTAAAGATAAAAATCATTATTTAAAGCAATTAGAGACACCTGGTAGAGTGGGATATACTTAGTACTCAAGGTGGAGAAAAAAAAGTAATGGGATGGTATTTGGTAAATTTAACATACCATCCCGCCTAACCATTGTTGTAAATAAAGATTTATAAAAAGTTGGCAGAATAGCATCCCATCTCACTTTGAGCATTGGATATACTATAAAGAAGCCTGATGATCTTAAAAAAATACTTCTTTTAAAGAAAATTGAAATAGGAAACATTCCATCAACTTCTAGTCTGAATAAATACAGAAGAATGCGAAAGTAGTAATGAGTCAGTGAGTGACAGTGGCTGTGATTATAAACCTTCAATAAATATTTTATGAAAAATTTAAATGAAAAATTAAGCAGAGGATAGTCAAGGCTGTTAAATTGATTAGTCTAACAAGCTGAGTACACAAAAAGCTGCCACAGTGTGTCTACAACTTCAGATGGCTGGTGTCGATTTTTCTGCATTAACTCAACCAGCAGTTCTTTTCTTAATTTATTATGTAAAAAGTGACGAGATAAATTGTGAAAAGAACTAAATGTCAAGATGTGGTGTTTGTATTTTGATGGAAAAAGATAGCTGGAATGGAACATCAAGTAGTTGTGATAAAGAACAATAAAAAGAGGTTAGGCTAAAGCCAATGGTATTAAAGAATGGAAAGTCAGAGACAATTTTTGAAGGACTTTAAGAACTTTTGAAAGAGTATAGTTTATTGGGATCTATAATTATGATTGTGAGAGACACTTTTCACATTAATTTTTATATTTTTGAATTTTTCTTATTATTTTTCATAGTTTTTGTATTCATTCATGAGATTACTTTACACTACAAATGTTGACACTAGAGAAACAAGTAGCATAATAAAGAGTTTGTTGATATATTTTCAAAGTGCTGCATTTAAGTAATCTCTCTGTGTTGGTTGTCAGTATATATATTAGATTAAATATTAAATTAATGTCTGGATGATATTTTTAGAGGTAATATTAATTTACCAGATTTTTCATATTATTTTGTTAAAACAATGTCTAGAAAATACGACTATTTAACATCAAACTTTCACAATAGTGGTATACAATTGAAAGAGAATGAACTGAAATGAAGAAATGGCATGCAGTTTTTGATGCATCTCATTAATGTAGTGAAATACTTTTAGAATGAAAAGAAAATGTTGGAAAATAGGCAGATATCTGGTTTTTAAATCAAATGTTCAACCCTGAAAATGGTAAAGAATTGGCAGAAGTCATCAAATATCATCCTAAAGCTATGAATACATTCACAAATTTTTGGTGTGATATTCCTTTGCCTATAAATACACAAAGATCCAACATTTGTGCTGAAGGAGCAGTAAAAGTTTTAGAAGAATCAAGTCTTTGCAAATCTGAAGAAACTTTGTATTTGAAATATTTATTAACAAATCACGATTAAAGCAAATGCAAAAATATATCCTTTTTAAATTTATCAAGATAAAGATTTTATACAAAGCTCATCAGAATATGACATGCTCATTGAGTTTGTAATGGTATTATACCCCTTTTATATATATATATATATATATATATATATATATATATATATATATATATATATATATATATATATATATATATATATATATATATATATATATACATCAGGCTTTGTTATGAGATTTCGCTGCGTAAAAAAACGCGTAATGCATTTCAAAGTAACTCAACTCAGCAAATATATTTTGTATTGTTAGAAGTTACATTGAGTCACTAGCGTATTTTCAAATACCGCATTGTAATTAAAGATATTTTATTAACCTGTTAAAAATCATACAGACAGTTTTTTTTTCTCACTTTAACAAAAGTTAGAAATAAAATCTTAGTTCTTATTTGAAAAATTATTTTTATCGTTTTTTTCAAATATGAACTAAATTTTATTTTGAAAAAAATATTTTTTTTTCATAAAATGTAACATGTTTATTTTATTTTGTTTATTTTCTTATAATTTTATAGCTGGTTTTTGGTTATTTTATTAACTGTTATTAAATTTTTTCTTACTTATTTTGTGAACTCTTTTTAATAGTGTTTTTAAACAATAAAAAGTTTTATCAGTTACCGATAACATATTCGTGATCATAGTTTGTTTTCATAAATTAAATGAACGTCATTAAAACTTTACATTATTGAATTGACAATGAACTTAAAATAAAATATCTTATTAATAAAAAATTTACATCAAAATAAATCGTGCACTTTTAAAACTATTATGACAAAAAATTTATATATTTAAAAGGAATTTATATATTTAATTCCTTAAGATAAAACTTAAAACACTTTATTTTCTTTAACTAATTTTTAACAACAACAACAAAAAAATGAAACAAACTGTTTCTTTAACAAAAAATCTATAAGTTTACAATTGCGGTTAAATGCTTTTACTTACGACTTTATTTCTTCTGAATAAATATCACATAAATGATATCAAAAGATAGTTTAAATATTCTAAAAGATAAAAGTTTTTGCAAAACGCAAAACTGCTGAACTCATAGGCAAATCTCCTTTTTGCAACCAAAATGCGAGCTGCGTAACGCTTACCAAAATGCGAGCTGCGTAACGATACCAAAATGCGAGCTGCTTAACAAGGCCTATAAATATATATATATATATTTATATATATATATATATATATATATATATATATATATATATATTTATATATATATATATATATATATATATATATATATATATATATATATATATATATATATATATATATATATATATATATATATATAAAGGATGGATATATATAAGTATATGTATGTTGTTACCATAATTAACTATTGTGATAGATAGTATAGTAATTATATATGAGAAATGTCAATTAGATGTCTCCTGTTTATGATTGTAAAGATGCTTTTCATATGATAGCAAAAAGCTTACTGCAAAACTTATCTTTAAAGCAAACTTTATCTTTAAGTAGATAAATATGAAACATCTAATGGTATTATTTAGAAAATAAAAGATTTGAAAAGCTTTTTTTTCAATGTGAACTATATTTCTATTATCATTTTAGTTTAGATTTGCTGGTATTAAAAGAAGTTGTTCAAAAAATGTCAGGCGTTGAAGCAAATGATGAAATAACACCTCAACAACTTGATGCCCTTTCTGGTGGGGAGCTTATGAAATCAGAGGTTGTTTTTTTTTAACCAAAAGTTTACTTCTTTTTTCACTGGTTTCAATGAGAACCAAGTTGTTTAATTGTGTTTGATAGAGTTATTTATTATAGAAAGATTTGTTTTGTTTAAAAAAATTAAATGTCTAATTATAAAAGTAAATTTTAAGACTTGTGGCTCATTGAAGATGAGTTCAAATGCTGGTTGCAAAGAGATAAAAAGGATAAAACAAATGCATTTTATAAAGCTTGTTCAAAGTTCTTCAACATTGCAAACAGCAGAAGAGAAAATATAAAACAGCATGGTAAAGGGAAGAAACACGTGGCACGATGTCCATCTGATAAGACAAATTTTTTTAAAAGCTAACTGAAGTAACTAATCTGTGTGAACAGAAAGCTATGTGAAACTCAAAGGCAAGCAAATTTGATTGATATGATCTCAAGAGATTAGACATTAAATGCAGAGGTAGTTTGGTCACTAGAAGTTTTTAAATGTAAATAGTTGTAGCGTTCTTCAGAGTCAAAAAATAAACTGTTCTGTGTTTCTAGGCAATAAAATTGCTCAAAAATTTCATGTGTGGAAAAACAGAACACAGTTACATTTTATGTCTTTAAATCTGGTAAATGAAAGCAGAAAAGAAAATTTACTTGATTCTTTAATTAATATTGGACATGTAGTCTCAATATCCATCACCATTCTATCCAAACTGGGGTATTGACTGGAACATTAGGAAATAATTTTTTTTTTATGTTGAAAATATTTGTCTCCATCCCGCGAAGTTGACTATGAATGTCTAACAGCTGCTACCTTTTCAGACTGTCCCCTTGAGTTTTGTGACTGATGGTTTCCGAATAAATGAAAACCGATGGATTGAAAATAGTAATGTTGCCAAATGTGCCAAAATGGTTATGCATGAGAAAATTGAAGTTAACTTTTGGAAAGGCTAACCAAAATCAAAGCAACCTGGAAATAAAAAGCCTGGACAAAGCACCAATTTTGATTGTCTTGCAAAAGCTATGGAAGATCCCACCATTCCACTGAAACTTAGATTTTTTAAAGGATTTCGCAACATCCTTAAATGGTTTCTTAATAACTTTTGAAACTGAGAATTTAATGGTGCCGTTTCTCACCAAGTAGTTACACAATTTCCTTTGTAAATAAGGTGGTTGTTTTTTGAAGAGAGATGTTTTAAAAAATGGCAAACTCTGTATATAAACTGCTCAAAGTTAACTTTACTGATAAAGTAAACCAAGTATTATTGGAGTCGGTTGATCTTGGTTTTGCTATAAAACATTATACCAAAGCTTTGTAAAAAAAAGTGAAGTTGAGCGATAATTACTTATGCAATCTTTAGTCAGATGCTTTGCAGTTCTTGTCTAGTTTATGTGTGCATTTTGCAGAAACAAGTATATTGAAAAATAATTTTGTTTGAAGCTCTTCTTATTTTTCTCCTTAAGTTATGTTGGAACGAGCTGAGTTGTCAACAGCTTTATTAGAAAAAATGCTTGGAATTTTTATTGGTTTGAAAAAATTGACTTCTGAAGTTACTATAAAAACCAAACAAAAGTTTTCAACATTTCTGTCAAACGTTATTAAGGGTAACACAGAACTACTTAGAGAATCAAAAGAATCTAAAGATTAATTAGACTTAATTCTTCGGAAGAATTGAAATGCAAAAAAGTAAAGTTGATAGAACTTAAAAAACCAATTCATTAATCACAAATTTATGAGCTTTTCTTTTTTTTAATTCATGTAATAAAGTTCATCATTTCTTGATGGTAATATAATGTTAAAATACCCATTTCTGGTCTGCAAATTTGGTAAACATCTAAAAAGGCATTGCATTGTAAAAAATTGCTTTAGTAAATCCATGTCGTTTGATATAAGAAATGGCATTATTGAAACCTGTCCAAATCACACAAGTGTGGAACCTAAAATAGTAAAAAAAAAAAAAAAAACCCTTTGAAATCTTTTATTTTTATTCAAATTTTGTAGTTATGTGAAAAAAAATCCTCTGAATTAGATGCAAAATCTCCTGTAAAAGCCTCTAACATCCTCTTTTTCTATGAAAATTTTATGTGGCCACCCTGTCATAGTAACACGTGACAGCAACACAACATTGGTAAGGGGTATTTTATGGGCTGAATAGGTTTTATAAATTTTAGAAAAGGAAGTTTTTTTTTTAATTTTAGATAAAAAAAGAAAGTTTTAGAAAAAAATTAAGTATGAGAATAAGCACAATTACCATTTTCACCAATTTTTTTGTATTTTTTTCACCAAGAAAATTGCTAAGAAAATTATGATCAAGGGGAATAAATGACAACAGATTATATACATGGAAAAAAGATTGTTAATATTGACACTTTACAAAATTAAGATAAATAATATACAGTGGGTGTCCGTCGCATTAGGACCATTGGTAATTTTTGTAAATATCTTTTGTAAATATAAAGTAATAGATAAGTAACAGTGCAATTAAAGCTTGTACTTTAACTTTAAATTTAACAAAAAAAACTAAATATTTTGAATGTTTTTTGGTTATTACAACAATATATTAAAGCCATTAATAATTTGTAAAACTACCTTTATTTGCAATAAAGCAAATGTGCTTAAAAGAATTGCATCAATGCATTGTGGCATGCTTGCAATTGATTATTTTATAGTTTCTTTCAACTCTGCTTTATTGTGCCATAATGAATAATCTTTTAGAGATAATGATAATATTTTTCATAAGATCTTGCTTGTTAGTTATAATTTCTTTTTTCAAATATTTGATGGGGTTAAGATCAGGTGATTTACCATGCCAAGGCAATACATTGTTATTATTCTGTTTTTAATAAACTTTATACCACTTTTTGCTGTGTGGCAAGTTACATCATCTTGCATAAATGTAAAATTATTGATTTTTTTGACCAATCTGTTATTTGGGCTAGCAACTTATTTTTCAGAACTTCTTTATACTGTTCCTGTCTCATTGTCCCAACCATTTTGTATAGATGATCCTGGTCCTTGATTACAAATGAAACACCAGGTCATTACTGAGGGAGAATGTTTTACTGTTTCCACAATGCAGCTAGGATGAAACTTTTTGTTTGGTCTACGATGGACAAAAGCTGTTTTGTTCATCATTTCTTGAAAGGTTGACTTGTCTGAGAAGCATATCCAAATCAATACTTATTTTTTAAAGTGACTAGTATATATTTTTAAATAAATTATGAGTAAAAACGTTAATAAGAATATTCAAAAAAGATACTTTTTCCAATCATCAACTAACAAATGACAATGATTTCCAATCTTTCCAATCTTTTTTTTTTGTCTAATCTTTTTTTTGTCATGGAAGGAATTTTGGTTTCCTGGCCGAACAGTAACACCACAACTTTTTTCATTGTGCAAATGGTCCAGTGTGAGGCATCAACACCAGCTTTGTGGTTAAGCTTAGTCAATTCTTTTTGTTGCTTTTTTCTCTTGTTTAGACAGAGATTTGGAATGTTATGATCTGCTCTTGGTGTTGTTTTGCAGTTAAAACGGTCTCCTTGAACCAAATTCTTTTGAAGTATAATTTTTTTTTCACTTGCATTAAGGTTTAGTGAGAAATCATACAATTTTTGCTAAGAATGTTGTGCATTTAGTAAGACTGGTTTCAATAGTTTTTGTTGGAGTAGTATCACATTTCTTTCCCAATGTGGAAAATTTAAATTTAAAACTGTTGCTGACCACGCAAATAATTTTTTCAAAAAGTTGACTACGACTGTTTAGATGTTTTGATGATTTAACATTTCAGAAATGTGTTGAAAAGAAATGCTAAGCTAAACTTAAACTAGGAAGAAAACTAAAGAAAAAAGAAAACAATTCCTTACAAAAATTAAAACTCGAAGTGAATATTACTTTTTGTTATGTTTAAAATTGCGTTTGAAATAAATTACTTTAAAAGTTACCTTTTGAAACGTTTTGTTAAAGTTACACAAAACTCTTTTACAAATTTCCTTCCAATGATTGTTTAATAAATGAACTAATTTTATTTAAATTATTAAAAAAAGTTATATAGAATATTTTTAAATTGTATAAACATTTTTTTTTCTCCCAAAAAGTTGCAAACTTATTCATAACTTGAAGTAACTTAAAATTTTAAAAGATTTTCAGAAAGATATCAAAAAATAGTTTCAAACATTAATCAATACATGCCTACATTTAAAAATTTAAATAAAAGTTATTTTGTTAATTTACACAAAATGCATTCATTTTAAATAATCGTTATAATTAATTATTTAAAGCCTTCGCGTAAAACAAAAAAACTTTAGCATGACAATTATGTAAAAAAGTTTTGTACAAAGGTTTGAATGGTAATTATGTTAAATATAAGCACTATTTACTAATGAAAAAAATTTATATAAAATTAAAAACTAAGAAAACTTAATTTATTTATAGTTTAATTGTTTATAGTTAACAACAAGTTTTTTTGTATAACATCTTGTAAAATACAATATGATAATTAATTTTTAACATTTGGTAGCTACATACCATACCAGCAATGTATTTAAAATTGTGTGCTCAATATTTTTTTAGTATTTACAATGTTAAACATTCTGGAACAGAATGACCAGATGACTACATGTAATAGTAATTTTTCTATGGTATTTATAGGTAGAGTGGGTATTGTAATTAGCTTTTTTAATTGTTTTATTAAGCAGGATCTTTTATCCTGCTCTCCTTGTTTTAAAGTATTTTTTTCTTGAAATTTTTTTGCACATATAACAGATGACTTAGTTGGCATATAGTTTTGCATATTTACAAATAACTTTATCCTTTAAACTTTTTATGGTTTGTAAGTCAATATTGATTTTGACTAAAAATTTTGTAATATTATATAGTTTGTTGACATTAAATGTAAATAAAATCAAAACATCTTGTTTTAAATCGTTTTATAAATAGCCAACATTTCGAACCTATTCCTTGTTTCACATTTTCAATATTATTCCAGAAAGTCCATTTTTGATTTTTTTCCTTTTTTCACAATTTCAATATTATTCCGGAAAGTCCCTTTTCGGTATTATTCCTTTTTTCACAACTTCGATCTAATTCCGTTTTTTGAATTTTCGATAGTATTCCTTTTTTCACAATTTCGATGTTATTCCAGTAAGTCACTTTTTGATACTATTATCCTTTGAGCTATTTCGGGGTTATTCTGCTTTTTGGGTTTTCGATACAATTCCTTTTTTTACAATTTCGATGTTATTCTCTATATCAATGTTATTCCGGAAAGTCCCTTTTCGATATTATTCTTTTTTTCACAATTTCAGGATTATTCTGTTTTTCGGATTTTCGATACAATTCTTTTTTTTACAATTTTTTTACAATGTTATTCTCTATTTTAATGTTATTCCAGAAAGTCCTTTTTTGAGATTAATCACTTTGGCTATTTTCGATACTGTTACTACTAGCCTACAAAGTTATTAATTGAAATGTAAAAAATATATATAATAAAAACTTCTATTTATCATCTTGTGAGCACAAGAATACAACTTTTGATTGCAATAAAAAAAAACTTACTTAAATTTGTATCTAGCAAAAGCCTTTAGCCTGTAAATCACATTAAAACTTCAGATTATCAAATTAAAATTCACATTAAATCAGGCTATCAAATAAAAATAGCTTTAAGTTGTCCAAAATACAACAACTATGTCAAGGGCTTGTCAGTCTGAATTGCCAATTGACTAAATTATTAAAGTAAAAATTAAAATAAGTTATTAAACTTAACTAAGAATAAAAAATAAAAATAAATATCTTGGCATGTGACAAAAAATAACATCCAATTTATTTTATCATATGTGAATTTAAGTCATCTTTTTGATATAAATGGTAAAAACATTGTGGTGTATCCTAATTTGATGAGTAACCACTGTGTGTGTAGTTCTTGCGTATTCTAGTCATTTTTCTATATAGGGCTAAGTCTAGACTAGAAATAGTTAGTGGAAATAAAAGCAGTTTTGTAAACTATTGCCAACATTCGCATTTCTATTTTCAGATAAAGCTCATGGCAGAAGTAAGTGACTGGGGCCCCGACTTAAAATAAGACTTTTTGCAAACCCGGCCCCGGTAAAATTACAAGATTTATCAAGGTTGATAGCCTGGACTTATAAAAAAGTTTATAATACTTTTTGTATTATAATTTTATATTTACATTTACTATTTATTACATACTGGCATATATATATATTATATATTTTTAAACAGTTTAATAGAATATATTATATATTTTTAAACTGGCATATATATATAAATATATGTATATATATATATATATATATATATATATATAATATATATATATATATATATATATAATATATATTTAGACTCTAATTTCCTTTCAACAAGATTGCATGCAACCACTATTAAGTTATGAGTTACTTTAAAATAGAGGACAGGTTAATATATTAGAAAATGGTTAACTGATGACTTTAAAAGTTGCAGAATCTATTAAAATGAAAACACAAAGATGGGGAAGAGTTAAAAGGCTTTTTTGATGTGCAAGGACAAAAAACTGAATTAATAAAAGTTTTTATAGTATGAAGGACAGATACAGTAAAAGGATGCAACTTGTTGAATAAGAAGCCAAGTAAGAATGAGTTTTGGTTTATTGTAATGGCAATAGCTTGTTTAAACATTGACCATGATAGTATTTGTAGAAAAAAGAAAGAAATGCAACCTTACATGGGAGAGTGGTTCAAGCTTGGCAGATAAAGCAGGTCTAACTACATTTACAATGTGCTTTTAAACTTTGTCTGAGAGTAAGAGGGTTGTTATTCGTCAATATAGGAATGCCAACAGTATTGCAATATTTTTTTGCAGTAAATAAATGAGTTTTGTTGGCTTGAAAATTTAAATCCACAAACCACTGCAAACCTTAGGCTGTTACAGAAGAGAGATCAGATTAAAAACCGGCACTTGTTCTAAGCAATCAGAAAGCAATCAAAAAGATTTTTTGTCAAGTTAATAGTATATAGTTGAGTCATTAACTAATAGAGGTACTTTAGATGTAAAATTTCTTATCTACAATAACAATCATGAAGATTGTTATTGTAGATAAGAAACATTACAGGAGCAAAGATAGAACTTTGGGATACCCTTAAAGTTACTTGAAATAAAGTGGAGTGTAGTCCTTCAAGAATAACTTTAATTCCGCAGTTAAAAAGAAATAATTTATTAATCTCAAAAACTTTATGTAAAGAAACTAATAACAGAGTGAAGACTAATCGAAGTATAGTTGGAGTGGTCAAAGTGTTTTCTAGAGTTTTGAAAAATTGGAACCACTTATTTAGCACTTTTTTAAAGTTTAGCAAAAATATTACATATATATACATATATATATATGTATATATATGTATATATATGTATATATATGTATATATATGTATATATATATATATATATATGTATGTATATATATATATATGTATGTATATATATATATGAAACAATTTCTATGCTCTTTGTTTATTTACCCTTTAGATTAAAATTAAACTATTTTGCATACACCTCATCCTTTTTTTTATTATTACACAAAAATATTTTACCAAAGATTTAAATTAGTTTTAACTTTGTAAATAATTATTTTAATAGGGTGCATATTTCAGTCAAATTCGAAACACTCGAAAGCCATCTTTGCGTTTACGTGATGCCTTAATGGAAGGAAAGTTGACTATACCACTTTGTATTCTGATTGCGCAACAAAGGAATGCTGTTGTTTATGTAGAAGAACAACAACGTCACCTTAAATTAATCGGAAAACTATATGATCAGGTTTCCTTTAGCATTTTTTATTTAATAATATAGCATTACTTTATGATTTTTATTTTATTTTTAATATTATGTTGAGTTGAGTTTTAATTTCTTTAGTGTCAAGACAATCTGATTCAATTTGGCGGTTTTCTCACAATACAGTTAAGCACTCATGACTACCAGGCTAGCTTGCCTTCCTTAGATGAGTTTCATGAAACGTATGGTTTAACTCCAGATGTTTCTTTTTTCTTAACAAGACCTGTCTATAAGTTTGAAATACAGGTATGTAGTAATTTAATTACAGAAATATAGATATTTAGATGTTTATCTAATTATATACTGATATTTACAAAAAATATCAGTATAAAAAATGCAATTTTTTATTAATATTTCAGGAAAAGATGGAGATTTTAAAGCAGTCCATAAGTCAACGCAATGATTTGACATCTCAGAAATTAAAGGTTGGTTATTGTTTAAATTTATTAAATTTTCAGTATTAAAAGTTTATAGGTACTATTACAAATTTACTAATATACTTGTTCCAAAAGTTATTTACATATTTAAAAACCATTCAAATAGCTGACACCTGGAATAAAATAAAACGAAAACAAAAAAAATAGCAACAAACTAATACATTTATGTTTTAAAGTTGCAGGTAAAATTTTAAGTTATTATAAGTCAGTTTTTAGTGGTTCAGAAATTGCTGGTCTATAAAAATTAAGCATTTGCATAAATGAATTAAAATGTTAAATTTTACAACTACAAATGGTTTTTTATTTAAAAATATTGAGCCAGTAATAAATAAAAAAATTGCGTTAATTTATTTACTTTATTTATTAAAAGTTTATTATTTTACAAATGATTTTGTTGTGAAAGCAAAGATTATTTTTCCAAACATCATTTATTAAAATTATATTGGTGTATATATTGTTTATTAAAAAATAATTGCTGCGATTTAACTTGCGTTAAAAAAAGTTTAGCTTACATTTTGTGCAAATTTTTGATGCAGTCGTTTATTTACAATTTAATTTTGAGTAAAAAAAATTGTTTAGGTTGGAAAACCAAAAAAACAAATTCCGATAAAAAGAGCTTCTTTTTTTTAATGGCAAAATACAATTTTAATATTGAACAATATTTAGTAATATTTTTAAATAAATTTGACAGTTAAGTTAAACCCAAGCATTAAATTTAATTTTAATAAACTTGACTATATTTTTCAAATCTAAATAAAATTATACATTTTTTTATCAGAATAAAATTATATATTTTTATTAAATTAGTTTTAAATTAAAATCATATATTTTTTATCAGAATTAAATTATGCTATTATGGTCTTTAAGCCTAAAGTATTAGTGTTTTTCAAGCAAAAAAATCATTTTAATTTTATTTGAGTTTTTTTTTATTAGTAAATAGCGCTTATATCTAGCATAATTGTCAATCAAACTTTTGTAACAAATATTTTTACATAAACAACATTTAAAAGTTAATGTGATTTATTAAAAAATTAATTACTTCTTTTATCTTACCACTTATAGAATAATTTAAAAGTTAACCCTTTCTTTCCCAATGTTGCCATTTGGCAACACAAACTTTAAATTCAAAAATCAAACCCTGTTTTATCTTTTTTTAATTTTAAGTAATACTTAAGTTTTGCTACTTCCTTCTAGATGGCAACATGTGCAATTTAAAATTGAACTCACATTTTGCAATTGTTTTTTGAAAGTATTGAATGTCATTTTAATATTTTCTTTTTTTTTAATTTCATAAATCGGGAAAGAAAGGGTTAAAAAATGATAAAAGTCCCTTAACCATAATCGCTTACTGCTTACGTAAAATCTCTTAAGGCGTACGTAAATTGCTCTAGGCGAAACCCTTTAAAACAAGGCCTGAGATTGTGTTAAGAATTAAACATACATATCAATCTAATCCTAATAATAGTGTTGTGAAAGCAAATGCATTTAAATTTTTTAAACATTTTAAAAAGCAACATTTATTTTTTATTTAAATCAAATTTTTAAAGTTGATAATTTTAAAATCAGTTCTATAGTAAAACCAAAAATTAACTTATATTTGATACAAATCCATAATCAAAATATAAATTCCGTTGATCATTTTTAAACATTATAAAGATGATATAACATGTGTATAGTGCATTTTGCTTTTCAAAGAAAAAAGAAAAAAAAAGCATTTTTATATAGGCATGCGTTTTTTTTTTTAATTATTTATTGTTACAGCATTATTTTGATTTTTATAAATATATCTACCATTTTTTAGCAACAAGAATTAGAAAAATCTTTCTGTGAAACATGTGACAACATATTTCGACCTGTGGTTGCTTCTGCTTTACCATTACAAACAAATAAAATTTGGGGAAACTTAAGGTGTTGTACCATACATTTTGTCATTGCTTGTATTTATTTTAAACATTTTCAATATTTTATTTCTTAATTATTAAATTTTTAAGTTATTTTTTATTTTATTTGTCTAGCCCTTTACTGTATGTTACTTTTTGGTCAATGACAATGTATGATTTAAATGCACCAAAAAGTCGCTATGATGATGAAATCAGCAAATTAGAAACAGCTATAACAGAAGTAGATGCTAGCAAAGAAATAGTGAGGTTTTTGTTTTGCAATGATTAAAGTTGTTAACATAATAGATATTTTTTTACTCTTTATAAAATATCTGTAGACTTCAAGTTCTAAAAGACGAAAAGAAAAAGAGCGATGTCAACTTTTAATCGACAAATTAAAGGAAGAGTTTCAAACTCAACTTGAGCACAACAAACTTATTAGAGTATGGCTCGAGTCAAAGAAAGATGCATGGTTTCCTTCAAGTAGGTTTTTGACTGTTAAGTTTTTTTACACAACTTTTGTATAAAAGTTTAAAGTTTATTTCTTTTATATTATTAGATAAGTGTTCAAAGGCTTGATTTAAATACATAGATTTTTTTACAATAAGTTTTTAAATGTTATATTCAAATAAATAGATATTCCAGTATAGATGAATACTTAAATGAAAAAAATAATTTTGAAATGTTTTTTATATGATTTAAAAAAAAAATTAAAAAAAAGGTTGAGTTCCATGGTTCTTCATTTTAGTTTGGAAAAACAAAAAACTGCTAAAAATAACATAAAAAATTTAAAATTATTTGTATACTTTTTAAAAATTTTTGTACAAGTTTGAATAAGATTTTTTGAAAAAAAATTGGAAAAAAGATTTATTACATATTAGAAATTTTAGCAGAAATTTTAGCATGCACACTGCTTTTTGCGTAAAGTAATTTGCTGTAGAATATTTTAAAGAAGCCATTACTTTTAATTTTTCAACAATGAATTTTTATGGATAACTTTTTTTAAATAAAAATATAAAGATTTTTGATCATTGTCTGAGTCCAAAACAGTACCAGTTCTTTTATGTTACATTTAACAAGATTATATGTGGCATGGTTACTAATTACATGGCTCAAAGTTTGCTCTACTTATTAGTGATGTACCGATAGGACTTTTTTGCCGATGAATAGGAAAAGGCTGATACTGATGCCGATACCGATGAATTAACTAATTATTATAATTTTGAAAATATAAAACCATGCAACTTTAAATCATATAATCTTGTTCATGGAATCAGTACTGGTAAACAAATACTTGGATGCAAATCAGAGCTGAACCATTATTTTTAAAAATATTAGAAAACTCAGTTTAAAAAAAATATTTTTTAGTTTTTTTTTTTTTACTATGAAAAGAAAACTTTCAAAAAAATAAATACAATTTTAGAGTTACACTTTTTATTTTAATTTTAAAAAGAAAATGGTACTATCATAAGCAGTTTACTTAAAATTCTTTATTAATTTATTAGTTTTTTAGATATCTAAACAACAATCATATGTTGTTTAGATATCTAAATTATTTTTAGATAATTAAGTTATTTTAAAAATAATTTTATTTTGTGATGTTTGATACCCACCATGTTCCTGGTAGTACTGCGCTTTTCTTGTTTTTCCACGCAGCAGCCTTATTTCTCGGCGCAGCAGCCTTGTTTGTCAAGGTTTGTATTTTGGAGTTATAAAGTTAAAAAAGGGTTGTAACCATAACTAAAGTAGCTTCCTCAACTGGAGCAGGTGAATTAAGGAATTCATGGCCTGGAGGAGGTGAATTAGTGAATTCATGGCCATGAGGAGGTGAATTTGAGCACATTTGAACTGAGCCAAACTTGAACACATATAGACAACAATGCTTAAATAGGTTGCTTTAAGTATAACAATAGAACAACACGCAAAAAAAAATCAGTAAATTAATAAATAAAGGCCGATTCTGTTTGTGCAAAAAGTGGCCAATTAAGCTGATGCCGATGCCATATAATTGGTACATCACTACTACTTATCAATGTTTGTGTTAATTTTATTGTGGGGGAATATTTAATGTCGCAAAATTTAAGATACCACAATTAGTGGATTGTTGCATTCATGATTGTTTAAAAACACAATCATAAATACTTTGGTAAATTAATTTAATGAAAAGTGTCAAAACAAAATAAGGAATGTTGTTGCATTTTTTTAATTAAGGATGATGCAGATGAAATTTAATAATTATTAATAAGTTAATATAAAAAGTTAACTTGATAATAAAGTGATAATAAATATAACTATCATAAATGATTAATAGGTATGTAAGTATATATTAATATATTAATATATATTAATAGTATATATTAATATATATTAATAGTATATATTAATATATATTGATAATTAATATATTAATATATATTAATAGGTATATAAGTATATATTAATTTATGCGTAAAAGCATGCACGTAGTAAACATAAATTGACTGACTTAAATAGTATAACACATAAGGACATCAACTAATGGTTTTAGTTTAGAATCTGTCTCTTTTCTTAAAACTTTTTATTGGTTCTCCAAAATCTACTAGCATACCATTTGTGCTCAAAAAAAAGAACTACTTAATATAGCACAAGTGATTTTGGGATTGATATTTGGACAAACAATCTGATAACATGAAGAGCAGAGGTCCTACAAAGTACTTGGGGAATTTGTAGATCAGGTTCTAGATACAACAATAGATTACCTCCAGGTACTTTTTTTAAAAGGTTTCCTAAATAATAAAGAAATAATGATAGACTGGGAAAACAAATGAAAACTTTTGAATTAAAAACATGGCTTCTTATGTTTGAAAAAAAAGATTTTTAAAATATTGGTAAAACATAGATGTTTAAAGATAAAAAAAAGAGTCGTATATAGGCATTTAAGTTACTAGAATTCTACAACATTACATATTACACGTTATTACACAAAAGAAAGCTAACTAATTATAGCCCTGTTTTACCTTTGCAAAGATAAAACAGGGTTATAATTGTAAAAAGTGACTAAGTTGTTAAGGTAAAAAAATATTAACACCTTTTTTTATATAAGAAACATTTTGGTTAGAACCATGATGCTGAAATATGGCAAAAATTGAGAACATTTTCTGTTTTGTTTAGCAAATAAAAATTCTATATTTGTGTTTAAGATATAACAAAGTTCTATTTTAAGCACAGCAAAAAACTACAAAATTAGTTTTTTAAGGATTTTTTTAAATTATGTATTAAAACAATAAGCAGTAAATTCTAGACTCATTTTGCCTTGCCTATTCAGTAATTTCACAAAACAATTTGCCTTAAATTTTCAGCCTGTTTCCAACTTTCTTATTGAATATATATACTAATCTAGTTATAAAATTTTTATTTTCATTTGTTCATATTGGTGAAAAAAGGCTGATACCCTTTAAATTAATACAAATAAAAGTATTTGAGTACATTATTACCAAGTTGAGATCAAAACATTACATATACTACTGTGTGTGTGTGTTTGTATAAACACCCACACATATTCGTAATATACATATATATACAAATAATTTGTACTTCAGTGCAGTTATGTTTATAAAAATGATTTGTTTGTCTGAATATTAATCCCAGAATTCTGATTAGTAAAATTTTGTGATGTCAACCATTTGGTTGACGTCAACCATATGGTACGCTGTTCTTTTTAGGGGTCCACCTTAAGTCTGAACTTTGCAATCTGACCATAAATGTTGATGAAAAAAACAAGAAAGTTTAAAGAATATTTTTTAATTAAAAACAAAAAAAGCGCATTTTTACAAGATTTGTAATTATAATTCTTTTTTCCTGATGTTTTTTTATAAAATGATGTTTAAAATAGTTTCTTTTGAGACCCAACTTTTTTTTTTTATTTTTTTTTTCTTATTTAGGGTCTTATTGCAAAATTCAGACTTAAGGTGGCCCCCCTTAAACCCAATTACATTTTGGAAAAATTTAAAAGAGTTGCTTATAAGAACAAAATAGTTTAACAATAAGAACCAGTGACTTAAGTGATTATAGTTTTATTACTTTTTGTATTTGTTTTTTGTTTAGTTTTTTATTACTTTTTCTCTAACAAGTTTAAGTTAATTTGCCTAATAAAAACAAAGTACACGGTTTTACATAAACTAAAATTTTGAAGACCAGATAATTTTCTAGATAAAGCAGTTTGCAATCGGTTTATTCAACTGTTAGTATATATTATATAAAGTGTTTTCAAGAAAAAAAAATTATTCTTTTTATAGTAAACATAGTGAATTAGTAAAAGTAAATACATAAAATCTTTTTGTATTAATTACAACTGTTAAACTATTTTTTAATTTCCATGACAATTAAGCCTTTATTTTATAAGTTTTTGTCTTGGTTTTATTTTAGAGATGACAAAGGGAGAAATGATCACTCAATTTTTACAACTCTGCATATTTCCAAGATGTGTTTTTTCTGCTATTGACGCATTATACTGTGCCAAATTTATACAAACTATTCATACGTTGCAAGCTCCAAACTTTTCTACTCTCATATGTTTTGATAGGGTAAGAAGTCTTTTTTAGAATATATGTATATATATATGTTTTGATAGGGTAAGTCTTTTTTAGAATGTATGTATGTATGTATGTATGTATGTATGTATGTATGTATGTATGTATGTATATATATATATATATATATATATATATATATATATATATATATATATATATATATATTAAAAGCAAGCCTCTAATTTAAAATAATTTAAATTTTTGCGCATATTATTTTAAAGTTATTTTTAAAGTGTTTCTCAATAAACAGGAGACATGTTTTAATTTCTATAAAACATATTAAAATGTTTTTAAGACATGTTTTAGATGTTCTTTGTTTATTTTGACATAAATTAAAGTTTTTGTTTACATGTAAATAAAAATTTTTGTTCAGGTATAAATAAAAGTTGGGCCAAATTTAAATTTTCTATTTAATTGAACTTTTTTAGTCATTTGCTAACGATGTGTTTGATTTAAAATGCCAGTTTTAAGAACATTAGGGTTTCTGAATACAGTTAGGCAGTAGCAGTTAAAACAGTAACAGAAACAACTGTTTGTTTTTTTGTTGAGAAAAAATAAAAATTAATTCAACAAAAAATTAAAAACTTTTTTCAGGCATTTATTGTAACAATTTAATTTTGTTTTAATATTGTAATGAATTTAAGCTGCATTTCATTCATACTAAGATCTTTTTTGATTCAAACATTTTCAGATAAAAGTTTAGGTAAAAAAGCAAGAATTAGTATAAAAAAGCTTTTTTAGCACCTAATACATTTATTAAAACAATTTTAATTGTAATTTGATCCAATTTTCTTTTTTAATAACAATTTAGTAAGTAATTTTAAGAGTAGTAGTAGGAAGTTTCTTTTTTTAAGAGTTCCATTTTAGTCATCTTGTGACAAAGGTTTCTTAAAAGTTTCTTAAGTTATATTAATATATATATATATATATATATATATATATATATATATATATATATATATATATATATATATATATATATATATATATATATATATACAGTATGCAAAAAAAATTATCGTACACTTAAAAAAAATCATAATTTTAAAAATTGCAATCTAAAAAATGAGTTGTCCGTTAAAATATTTAAAAGTTTTCTTTAGATATCTTATCAAGTATTGTTTTAAGAATTTATTTGTGTATTGGTGAATTAATTGCTTTTCAAACCTTTTGAATTTTAAACAATTGATCTAATGATGCATAAAATTGACTGCAAAGAAAATAATCGTACAGTTTAAAAATAATGTCAAACTATTCAAATTCCATGGAAATTAGTATCGAGTGGGGCCTCCTTGCGCCTTTATGGTCTCATCTAGATGATTTGGCATTGAGTTGATCAAATTTTGGGTCTATTCTGTTGTTATATTATCCCATGCCCTCATTATAGCTTCTTTCAAGTTGTCTTTGCGTCTAAATGCTCGGGCGCCAATTTTTTTATCCAAAATATACCACCATTGTTTTAACTAAGTCTGGACTTAAAACCAACTTTCTATTGGTTTTAAGTCCAGACTTTGAGATGGCCATTCCAAAACACTGATGTTATTTTTGTCAAAGCATAACTTCGTTTTGTCAATTGTTAAGAGACATAATCTGATTGGAACCATTGCTAGTGTGGCTGGTAGAGGATGAAAACGCAAGACCACTAGTGCAATTGATTGAAATATCATTAATGTCATCATTAATGTGAATAAAAATAGATTTGTTTCAGCAGCTTAATAAGTTTTAAAAATTCAAGAAGATCATAACATCACAGTGACTCCTCAAACAATTTGAAACTGTATAAGACAAGGATATAGAGGTAGAGTGGTTCGAAATAAACCTTTTTTAACTTCTAAACAAATGAAACTTCAATTGGAATTTGCATCGAAGTGCTTAAAAATGCTGATCTCATATTGGAAAAAAATTTTGTGGTCAGATGAGTCAAAATGCAATCTCATCTCATCTGTGGTGAAAAAAAGGAGAAGCTTATAAATTGAGTTGTTTGAGAGGTAGTGTAAGGAGGAAATACGCTGGTTTGGGGTATGAGTTGAAAAGAAGTGGAGAAATTTACATTTATTGATGACAATATGGATGCTTCAATGTATTGTGAAATTCTCAAAGCTAACTTGCAATCATATACTTGAAAATTGAGAATGGGAAGCGATTTCATACTCCAGCAGGATAACAATCCAAAACATACTTATTTAATATAAATTTATATAAAAATTTATAAATTTTATAATATTTAATTTATAAATTTTAAATAAATTTATAAATTTTATAATATTTAATAAAAATTTATATAAACAAACATATTTATTGATGACAATATGGATGCTTCAATGTATTGTGAAATTCTCAAAGCTAACTTGCAATCATATACTTGAAAATTGAGAATGGGAAGCGATTTCATACTCCAGCAGGATAACAATCCAAAACATACCGCTAAGAAAATGAAGGTATACATTGAAATAAATAACATCAGTGTTTTGGAATGGCCATCTCAAAGTCTGGACTTAAAACCAATAGAAAGTTGGTTTTAAGTCCAGACTTAGTTAAAACAATACTTGATAAGATATCTAAAAAAAACTTTTAAATATTTTAACGGACAACTCATTTTTTAGATGCAATCTTTAAAATTATGATTTTTTTTAAGTGTACGATTATTTTTTTTATATATATTATTGTTATTATTATTATTATTATTATTATTATTATAATTTTATATATACTTTTTAGAAAAGAAGTTAGGCTTTAATTAAAACAATACCAATAATTCTTGAACCATTCATAAAAACAGACACAACGATTCATAAAACGTTATTAAAGTTTAAGTTAGATTTACATTTAGTCAAATTTAATTAAAAAACTTCACCTTGATAAATAATATATAAACACGCATTACCTTGATAAATATTATCTTAACACACACATTACCTTGATAAATATATATATAAACTTATATATATAAATAGAAACTTAATACATATTATATAGCTAAATTTCACAGTAATGTTCATCATAAATATCAATTTTTTATAATAAAACTTTTGAGCAATTTCTTAGAAAATTGCTTATGTTGTTACTATGGTGACCACCATAAACACACAGTAGTTTCAATTTTTATGTCATTACAGATCAAATTTAGGTTATGCACTCTAATCTTAATTTACTAGTTACACAGTTGTTTTTATATAATGTTATGGAACTTATTCAAAAATAACTTTTTGTTATTTTGCAATTTCTACATCAACTTTATTATTTACAATATTTTATAGACATTTTCAGATGTTTCGTATATTGTTGCAAGTCTGACAGAAAATGAAGCAAGTCGTTATGGTATGAACTTTAAAGGAATTATTTGTTATATAAAATAGTTGTTTTTTAAATTAATAATAATAATAATTAATGCTGTTAAATATTAAAGCATTACATTGCTTTCTTCCATATATCTGGCGGAGTACCTGTTTCAATTGATTTTTTAAACACTAAATATAATGAATAGGATAATGGCATTCTGCATTCTTTTAAAACATGAAAATGTGCTAAATCACAACTGACTGATTTTGACTATATAAATACTTAATGTTTTTTTTTACTTCAACTGTGGCAAGGAATAAATTTGAAGGTATATTATCCAATTCAATAATGCTTGTATTATTATCATTAACATATGCAGAATGAAAATATTTAGTAAATTCAGTAGCTATAGTGAAATGATCATTTATAATTTTGCCATTTTCATTTTTGAGAGCTTGGATTTAAGTTTTTGCTGATTTCTTCTCACTGATATATTTATAAAGCAATTTAGGATTTGATTTGAATTTGCTACTTATACTAATTTCCAATTGTTTTAAATTGTTCTTGATGTTATTCTTTATTGCAGGTTTAAATTTATTATATACAGTTTTGGTTTTTTTTTTTTTTTTTAATGTAAATTATGCATCTCAATATTGGTTTAACATTATTTTACTTAAAACTTGTAGGTCGATTTCTATGTGCAATGTTAGAAATGGTATCTCGGTGGCATCAAAATAAACAACTTTATGAAGAGGTTTTTTATTATTTTTTTTAAAAAAAGACTAGATAAATTGTTTGAAATTATTAGGTTCTTTTTTTAATTTTATTGTAATGAAGTATGCAAGTAAATGTAACTTTAAATTGGTCGTTTAGCAAAGAAATCAATTTTTTTAGTATTTTTATAAAGTTGACCTTCCGCTTGTTTTTTGTTTTTTTTAAATTCACTTTAAAGTTCATTTGTTTCTTTAATTTGAACAGAAATCACTGAATGTTTTTTTTTTAGTTAAACAGAAATCACTGAATATGTTATTTTAATAATTTACATGCATTAAGTTAATCTGGGAAGTATTTTACTTTGTTATTAGGAGTGTGCTAATGTCCCAGGATTTTTGACAGTACTTCGGTTAACAAATAATGAGAAAGCCTCCTACTTAGATTATGAAAATTTTCGTCATGTTTGTTACAAGTGGCAGTATAAACTTACTAAGGTATTTTTTTACTTTTATTAATTTGCAATTTGTGTAGTGGCCAGCACAGCCATTAAAAAAAAAAGTTTATTTCTTTAGTGTTAAGAAGCATTTATTGTACAAATATGACAGTTCTTTTTATTATATTATAAATAAATCTTTTTGTCATCAACTGAACACAAAATCTCATTCATTTTAAATATGCATTTAAAATGAATGACAAATATTACTACTTTTGATGTGACAACTATAAATACAAAATACACAGCCTATTATAGAATAAGTTTATTTTTGGTCACTATTAGTTGGTCACTTAGATATATCACTATTTTAAGTCGGTCACTTTAACTTAAACTTCATATAATGTATAAACAGTTTTATATATGTGAGACCTTTCTCAATCAGTACATGTAAACAATATTTTTCTTTAATGAAATCTTTGTGGATCACTGTTGCATCAATAAAAAACAATTATTTTTTACTTTAAAACTTTCTAAATTCTAAATTTAAATAATAAACTAAATTCTAAATTTAAATAATAAACTATTTTTAAAACTTTTTAAATTGAATCTGTTAGGAATATTTTTTATTTGATTTTGTTGTAAAAAATAGGAAGTTATTTGAAAAAATCTAAAATATTCTGTTCACGTTGGTCAATAATTAATAAAACATTCTACTCAAGTTGGTCAATAATTTATAAAATATTCTGCTAAAGTTTGTCAATAATTTATAAAATATTCTGCTCAAGTTGGTCAATAATTAATAAAATATCTACTTAAGTTGGTCAATAATTTATAAAATATTCTGCTCAAGTTGGTCAATAATTAATAAAATATCTACTTAAGTTGGTCAATAATTTATAAAATATTCTGCTAAAGTTTGTCAATAATTTATAATATAGTAAACAAATAAGTATTTCTTTAATTACTTCAATTAATAATTGATAGATGATAACCTCTGTGTTTACTTACTCATATTTCTATAGATAAAATGTTCAATGTATTAAAATTGACAGTGACAGAAATATTATATATAGTAAAAATGCCGATCAACATGGAAGCAGAATGCTAACCACATTGAATGCTATATTGATAAGTTTATAATATAATGAGAAGCTTGTTTATTATGGGGTGAATTATTCTTTTTGTTTTGAAACACAAATAATAGTATTAATTATTAATTTAGACATTTTAAAAATTATTTGTAATATTTATCTTTAGATATTGAAGGTTTGATTTTCAGTAATAGAAAATAGTGTGTTATTTAGTAAATTTACATTCAATATATATGTGTGTATATGTGTGTGTGTGTGTGTGTGTGTGTGTGTGTGTGTGTGTGTGTGTGTGTGTGTGTGTGTGTGTGTGTGTGTGTGTGTGTGTATATATATATGTATATATATATATATATATATATATATATATATTTTTTTTGTTATTTCACCTCCCCAAGGCCCAGAAGGCTACTACAGATGAGGAGGCTACTTAATTGTGGTTATAACCCTCTCTCAACTCTATAACTCCGAAACACGAACCTTGACGAACAAGGCCGCTGCACGGAGAAACAAAATGAGCGCGGTACTACCAGGGACGTGGTGGGGATCGAACTCGGAACCTCTCGCTTATGAAGCGAGCGCACTACCACTACACCACTACCGCAATGTATATACCGCATATGTATACCGCAATATGTATATATATATATATATATATATATATATATATATATATATATATATATATATATATATATATATATATATATATATATATATATATATATGTATATGTATATATATATATATGTATGTATATATATGTATATATATGTATATATGTATATATATATGTATATATATATGTATGTATATATATATATATATATATATATATATATATATATATAAATATATATATATATAAATATATATATATATATTATATATATATATGTATATATGTGCATGCATGTAAATATATATATCAGGTTGGCAAAAAAAATTTGATACTAAGGTTTTACCATAAAACATAGAAACAAGGCTGGCAATTTTTTACCAACCTCAAACGCTTCGAAGTCAGCATGACCTAGGCTGAATATTTGTATATATGTTCGATATGTGTGTATATATATTCATATATATTTATTTATTATAGGCTTTAATATTGGGGATTGAATCACAAGACTTTACACAAATAAGAAACACATTGTTAGTTTTGATAAAGGTAAAAGAAATCTGTTTTATAAATAAATTTATTTTATTTAAAAGGATGTCTGGTGGCACAGCGCAAAAAGTATGTACTTATTTTACTATGTAGAATTGCTAACAACAAAAGCTACAACTTTCGGAAAAATTTGTAGTTTTGTTCATTATTACAAGTTTTATTGCTAGAGATCCTATTACATTTCTGTATTTTAAAGCATTTCAAAATCTCTAATCGAAGATCATCATCATCAATTTCTGCCGCCTGCTGATTTGTTTTGTTGATAACGGCTTTTTAAAATCATTGATGACTTTTTTTAAAACCATTGATTTATTTTTTTGACATAGTATTCAAATAGGAAATGAGATTTTTCATTGCTTGGTTCATTATTATTGACAGCCTTTATACACAGATGCATAGTTTTGCAACGATAATGAGCTTTAAAGCTTTGTATTTAGCTTTGATCCATAGGCTGAAGGATAGATGGTCATGAAGGAAAGATAGTGGTGTCAGGGGGAAGAAATATCAGACTTGTGTTGCTTAGCCTATCAGTTTGTGTATGTAGAGAATAGTTATATACTAGGAGTGCTACTTTCTTGTCCTGAGTATGAAATAAGATTTGATTCCGATTATGTGCAAGGGAGTTTTTGATATGCTTAAAACATCAAAAGGTTTTGAATTTCCCAATAACAAACAAAGATAATTGTTCTCCCATTGCACTTCCTGCTGTTATGCCTGTTAGCCTGACTTTAATATTTTTTTTAATGGATTCTTTTTCTTGTTATGAATAATATGTTTTGTTTAGTAGGCACTGGGAAATTAACCCATACTCATCAGTATTGTAATTGTTTTTCAAGTTTGTGATTTGAAATATGTTTGAAGTGTAGATTTGTTTCATGAAGCTGTCATATTATTTGTCATGGAGATGCCTTTGCCTGAGATAATTTTAAAGCTGATGCTATTCCTAAAAATAAAAATGGAATAATTAACTTGAATCATGTATTTGAAAATTTTATTGCTTGTGCATATGTATTTGTTTTAAGTTCAACAAGATTTGACAAAATAGGACTTTTTTATTTTAAAATAAGATGCTTTAAACTCCAACTCTCCCAATGCTCCTGCAAATTTTAGTGTCTTTTTTTCTGTATGATGCCACTGATTAGTAATTGTTGACTTCTTTTTATGATGAACCATGCAAATATGGTCTTGTGTATGTTTTCAAAAATGCTGGTATGTAGTTATTTTTGAATAAGTTCCATAACATTATATAAAAACAACCTCTTTGTTAGACATCCATTTCTCCAGGTCTTTTAATTAATAATTAACACTAAGTTAATAATAAATAAATATAAATAATTACTCTATAAACGATAAATGCAAGTTAACTTCTAAAAATATAGAAAACACTAATGTTTTTAACAAACATTTTGAAGGTACTTTATGAAAGTTAACAAGAATTATAATAGTTTGACTAATAATTCTATAACCATGAAGGCCTTTTTTTTCTCTCTCTCTTTTCCTGTTAAGACAGAGTTATTTAATTTTAATTTAAGTTAAATCCAGTTTAAACTAAGATGTAGTTTACTAAGTGTTTTGGTATTGTTACTAAAAAGCTAAACTTGGTAGTTTATTATTGAAACCAATTTGCATTGTTAGCAGAGATTCTTCGAGTAATTTGTTGGGTTCATCTCTAATCTTTTTATAAAATATGCTGGACAAGCATTTAAATCAGTAAACATAAAGAATAAAAAATAACAAATAAATTCTCTTCATAGTGTCTTTAATGTATTCTTAAGGCATGGTACTTGTGTGACAGATGTGTACAAGTGTTAAAGACCATTAGTTTTAAAGAAATGCTAGTGCATGAGATTTTGAGAGTGTTAGTGCAATAAGTATTTTGTACATAGAATTGTGCCTGCTTTAATAGCTTTAATGGATTAACTTTAACTAAAACTTAGATTAATTTCAAGCTCATTTCAACTCAAAAATTGACTGTGTGACTCAAGCTTCTTACATTGTTTATTAAAAAGTGTTTTAATCATTGTTCATGCAGCTAATACTAGAGCATTGATCTAATTTTAATACTAGAGCGTATCTAATTTGAAGTCTTGTAATCCTAGTATATCAGTAAGGTCCTTCACTATCTAAAAAAATATATAATTATCTACCAATAATATTAGAAAACTTTATCAGTTTATTGCAGCAATTTTGGTAAATCATAAAAATATTGCATACCAAATTAGTTACATTACAATAAAAAAAAATTATTATCTAAAGATGTGTCAATATTTGTCTAAATTTTCTTATTTGGAACATTAGATATCTTTATTGGCTGAAATGAATTAAAATATGGAATTAAAAAACAATGTAAAAAATTATTTATTTATAAACTTCATTTTTTTAAAAAAAATAAATTTTGTAATAAAATAACTGAAGAAAGATAGTAACTAAAATTCAAGCAAAAAAGTAACTAAAATTCAAGCAAAAAAAAATGAATTTTTTAGATATTGCCATATTATCCTCAAGTTCAGAACCTGGGACAGGCCCTGGAAAGAAGAATTGAGAAAGTAATTGAAGAAGAAAAAGAAAACCGCCAGGATTTGCAGGCTCTGGCTATTGGGTAAAAAATTTTCTAAAACCATCAAATTTTTTTTAAATTAAAAGATATTCTTGAATTTTATGTTGTTTTTTTTAGTTATAAGGGAATGCTTAAAACAAAAAAAGAAAAAATGGTTCCAGAAAATAAATTTCATGCAGAAAATGAAAAGGTATAATCTCTTTTTTGCTAAATTAGAATTTTTTTACTTTAAATAAAATTTTATGGTTAAATTTTTTTTTTTTTTAGAATTCAGTTAACAAAAACAAACCTGCTGTTAAGGCTACTCTAAAACAAGTTTGTTTATTTAATTTAAAACTCAATATTAATTTACATTATTTGTTTTTACTAAATTTGTTATATTCTAGTGTCTAATTGGATAGTTATTTATTATATACACATACAAGCCCATAGTACTATATATACCTAATGCATATTGAGGTCTGCTCATAATATATTTTTCTTTGTCGTTTAAGATCTTTTTATATGTATATACGGTCTATCTGAAGCTTAGTCAGTTTTTGTAATATATTTACATAAATATATGTTGATGATATTGTTAAAAATTTTCCAATTGTCTCTTGATCCAAACTTAAAAGCTTAGCGTCAGATACAACTCTTTGTATTGATTTCTTGCAATAATAAAAATATAAAAGATAGTAAAAGCAAGTTCTCAAGAGTTGTTCTTGTGAAAAAGGATTTGTTTATTTATATAATGATATTTATAAAGGATATACACTTTCAGTTATATAAACTATTTTCGATATGTGTGCTGTTAATAAATTATTATATAAAATATTATAATAAAAATAACAGAATTAATTGTTAATGAAGAAAGATGGAAAAGTTAGTAATAATTTGTGAGGTATATATAAATAGAGTTAAAAGCAGTAAAGGTGTTTGAATGAAAAGAACTAAAGATTTCCTTTTACTTATACAAGTTTTTTCAAAAAGAACTTATTGTTTAATTTATTTTTAAATAGAGTTCTAAAGTATTTTGAATATCTAATGGCAAACAAGAAAAGTAAAAGATAACACTAAATAAACTCTTTTTAATATATTCTTAAGGCGTGGTACTTGTGTGACAGGTGTGAATGAGTGGCAACTCTTTAAACAGTTTGACTCAGTTGAACTCATTTGACTCAGTTGAAAAGAAAAAAGACTATGAGTAAGAGTGAGAGGTTGAAAAAGCCAAAAGAGCTTTAGCATCAGCAGTTTAATGTGATGAGCATTAAAATCATCAATAGCAACAATATTGGCTAATGGATAAAGATAATGGGCTGATGGATAAAGAGAATCTCAGTCATTTTGGTCAGAAATAACAATGATAAGACTCAAGTCTTTAGAAAAAAGAAAAGATAAAGAACAAAGAGAAAAGTGGTTAAGTAAAAAAGGTGCTAAATAGAAGCACTATGAGAATGGTCAGAGGATTTAAACTTGATTTCACAACTATTTAAGTTGATACTATCAAGAAGGTGCAAGCAAAAAACCCATGTGTAAAAACAAGAAGATCCAGCATTCATCATCCTAGAAAGGAAAACTAACACTGGTTTTCATCTATGTCAGCCTAAGAGATGAAGAAGAGATGCAAGGCTGGTCAACAACCTTTTTGCTTACCCCTAAAGTCTTCACCCCGGATGTCTTCTGTAAGACAGTTGAATGCAGTTAACATCTGCCCAAGATGATTATTTTTATTGAGACACTATTTATATCCTTTAAAAGGATAAAACACCCCTGTCTTACTTTAAAATTAAATCAAGGCAGGGGTATTTTAATTTAGAATTATCTTCTACTAGCCTGTGCGTAGAAAAGTAAAAAAATAGGTTTACATGTGTTGACTAAGGGTTTTGGTTAGGGCAGGCGCTCTTAATATAACAGTTTTTATTTCGAGTTTTAATTTTTTTTTAACACAAAAATAAAGTTTATTCATTAAGAGAAAAATTTAAATATACTAAGCAAGCCTACATATGTGTGTATATGTATATATGCACACATATTGTATATTATATATGTTAAAAATTTAAAGATATATTGAATTTAGGATGTGTCAGATGACAGGACCTCAAAAAGTTGTGAGTAATTTCTATATGCAATATTAGTTATTATTTTTTTTACATAATTTTAAGTTTATCCACTTATTTAATTTTATTAATTGATTTTGGCACTTAAATATTATTGTTATTTTGTTAATATTCCTTTTAAATCTGTCAAAATAATCTATTATCTCTTATATTAAATATATAAACAAATAAAGTTGACTACAGTTATTCTTTGTAGAATCAGCTGAGTTTTTGTATTGGTTAAAATATTTATATTTTTGCATGCGTAATTCAAACACTTCAATATATTTGTATTTATAAGTTTAAAACTTTTATGTTGAAAAAAAATAAAAGATTTACATTTATATTATTGCAATATATAAAAAATAATTTTTAGTAAAAAGAGAAGAACCACCAAAACTCAGGTATTTAACTTATTTTTTTTTCAATTTATCTCTTTGGTTATGCAAACCTTTCCATGCTTTTTTTAGCTTTTATAATTTGTTTTTAAAAAAGTTTTGTAAAAGTTTGATAAAATTAAAAGTTTTTGTGAAACAGGGTAAATATTTAATATATAATAATATAAAAACTGACAAATGGTTTGATATTGTGTTTAGCAATAAAATTAACTTTTAATCTAGTGTTACAGAAAAGAGAACGAGCTCTCGAACAGAGGCCTCTGATTCTACTGGTAAAAGTGAAAGAGAAAAAATTGTTATTGAGGAAAACAGTTATGAAAGGTTTTTTAAAAAAAAAAATTTTATTTTCTAAATAATCGTTAAATTAAAAATTAAATGACGATGGTATTGTTAGCTATAATTTGGTTAGTAATAAAAATAAAATATTCAACATTAAAAAACTGTGAAATTTTTAAACATTATTTAGTCAGTTGTTTCTTTTTTTATTTTTTCCACTAAATTCAAAACAACGTCCTATGTGTACTATTCCTCGTATATTTTAATCATAAAAAATGTCTATTTAATCTTCTGTTTTACATTTTAAACTTTTTCATGTGTAATATAGACAATCAGCACAACTAGCATCAAATATGCATAAAGCTGGTTTAGATAGGTATTAATGCTATTTTATACCGAATGTGCCAACTAGATTGTATCAACTTAGTACATGGTAAATTGCACATGCTTAAGCCTTTCCAGGAGACACATACGGTTTTTCAGCCTTGTGTCCTTTTTCATCCTATGTCCTTGCATAAGTTTTTTATTTCAGACAACTTGGCCATGTCTGTTTGCAAGTTTTATTATATTAAGCATTTCAATACTTTGCGGAAAAAACTAAGTTTCAAAAAACAAAGAAAGCAAAACTAACAAAATAGGAAATTAAAATAAATTTAAATAGAAAAAAAATTAATAATTTAAATAATTTGCGAACTGTTTTTATTTTTGTTTCTTTAGGGTGGTTGTTATTAAATTTAGTATTTCAAAAAACATTTATCATTCACAACCCGACTCTAACCAGTTACTTTAGTGGAACACATCAAATCACATTTGTGTGTGGGCATACGAGATGAAAAGCTGCACTTGTCTACTAGGAAAGCTTGCATGCAGTATAATATTATATTATGTATGAAATGACATAATACCAGGCTTGACCAGGAATTTCACGTCATAATATGACCACACAAATACTATTTGATTTTAAAAACTTGACCACGGCTTAAACACACTGAAAAGATAATCTTAACTGTAAAGAAACTTTTTAAAAACTTATCGTAAAAAAAGCAAATAAATCTTCATAAAAAAATAACAAAAAATAACTTAACTAAAACAAAAAAATTAAATTAATACTTAACTAAAATAAATAATAAACTTGACAATAAGATTATCTTAAATTACATTTGTAATAAATAACTTTAAATTGTTAATCTTTACTAATGTTTCTATAATATTATGTGAAACCTTTTTTAAATTAAGTAACAACTTAAATCTAACTATGGTTTAATAAATGCACTTAAAATTGTTTAATAAATGCATTTAAAAGTTAAAAAAGGTTCTTAACAATTGTTTGCAGTAACGTAAACAAAAGAAAATATAATATAAACGTTTATTTAAAAAGTTGATATATTTTTTTTTAATTTAAAGACATTTATAATAAAAAATACATACTTATATAAATATAAATAATATATATATATATATATTATTATTATTATTATTCATTAATATTTTTATAAAAAATCATAAACAGTGATTTGTTACTTTATTTAAACACATTTCAATAATATAAAAACATAAGTAAAGTTATTTAATTCTAAAGGCTTTCAAAAAGTTAGACTTTTTTTTTCTTCTCAACAAAATCTTTCTACTTTTTGAGTGAATTAACTTTAACGATTCTTATATAAAGTTTATTAAAGAGACCATCGCTGTTCAAAATTGCTTATTAAATTAAAAAAAATTTTTCATTACTTTTTTTTGTTTTTTACTTATAAAAAAATCTTATATAATTAATGTTAAAATAATATGATTTAAAATTTATACAACTTTCAATGATAATTAATGATTAAGTAGATAAATTAATGGTTTATTAAAATAATTGGTTACTTTATTTAAAAGCAAATATAAAAATGTTAGTAAAGATAACATATCGAAGTTATTTAATTTCACCGTAATTTAAAACCAATTTTTTCAGCGCACTTGTTAAAAACCGTGACTAAATCATCAAAACAAAATATTATTTGTGTGGTCATATAAAGACTTGAAATTGCACGCCTTCCTGGCCAATCCTGTAATACATTATTTTAATGTATCAGTTGTGTAGAAGAAAAATCAGTTCATTTTTCATTAAAATTGACTTTAAGAATTTACTAATTCTAAAATTGTTTTTGAGTTAAGTGGTTTTTTATGTCTTGTTAAATATTCAAATCTCCACTCTCACAATAATAATAGAAGCAAAATGATTTTTAAGTATAAAGTTACTTATCTTGCTTTGATAATAAATCTTTTTTTAAAAAGAAATTAATCAAAGTACAATTAACAAGAAAAGAATAAACCATTATACAAAAAAAAAATTCATATAAATGGTAAACTTAGATCTTTAAGTTTATTATTTTTACCTAATTGGTATTGTTCTTGATTTTTTTTTGTTTTTGTTTCAATTCACCTTCCCAAGGCCATAAAGGCCACTACGCTATGACTCTATGACTACAAAACATGAACCCTGGCGAACAAGGCCCCCTGCGTAGAGAATCAAGTTAAGTGCAGTACTACCAGGGATGTAGTGGGGATCAAACTCGGAACTTCTTGCTTATGATGCGAGCACTCTACCACTACACCACATACACAATTATAGATTACATACTCTACCACATGCATAATAATGGATTACATACATAACAGATTTTACATCCTGCATATACAAGTTTATAGACAAGAAACAATTTTGTTTACCTCTGTTACTTTATAATTCTAGCTCGAGATTTTTATTTAATAATGATAATATAATATTAACTTATTTAATATAAAGAATCTAATATTTTTATATGAAAACAAATAATTTTGATTAACTAGTAAATTTAAAAACTCTCCTACAAACACAAAACAAAATGTAGATTAGAATGTATTTGATATTGATTTAAAATAAATAAAAGTTTAACCATTTAGTACCTTAAGATCCATGACCCACTTTTAAACATAACTCAATAAGGTGCAAACAGGTGCAGCTAAACTTTTACTTAATCATTTTTCACTATTAGTGTAGTGTTGATGCAAAAGTTAAGTTGGTACCTGGTGGAACCTTTTTTATTAAAGCTACTTTTTGAAATTATAAATTTTTTTAAATCCATTGAAAAATTAGTTTAAAAACTATTAATTTTAATTTCTATATTTTAAGAGATGAAATAACACAACTAAGTAATTTTTTATTTATATTAAGGCTTTTGATTGGTCTAAAAATTTTTTGTTGAAAACACATTGAACTGTCTGCAAAACTTGCTTCTGATTTAAAAAGAATATTTGTTGCTGAAAAAGCATTAAATTACAAAATGTTTTTCAAATCAAAATGATGATATCCATAATGTTTTTGGGGAAAAAATTATAAAATCTCAAGCTGAAAAATTTCTTTTTATTAAATGTATTTTTGGCCGCTTTTTGAGGTTTCTAAGGCACAGTGAGCTGGTACAAAATATTATAAATACATTTTAGTTTGAGCTTACTTTTTTGCACTGTATTTTTCTCAATTCCAAATTTTTAAAAAATATAGTGTCTATAGTATTTGTTTTATTGCATTCTTTATTGTTTTGTAAATTTTAATTAGAAAAAAAGCATCTAGCCACTCACCCCATAATAACTCAAGCAGTACAGAAAAAGTAGTCGAAGTCAGGTATCAAGCTCAAGTCTATAATTTTTTATGTTATTTACTTGATCAAATAAATTTAATGAGAAAAAAAGCAATAGCCAGCTTTTTGTCTTATTAATTGATAATTTGATTTTTGTTGTTGTTTCCTTTTATAATCAAGTTTTGGTATTTTGTGATCTAATATTTTTAGTTTTTTTTTCTTGTTTCTGTATTATTTTCTTAATCTGTTTCCAGGTAAATGTTTTTAACACATTTTTAATTTTAAATTTGTTTGTTTGATTTAATTTTTTAATTTATAGTAATAGTAAAGAAAATGGTGAGCGTTCTAAAGAATCTGACAGAATAAAAGAAAAAGATGATTGGTCAAAAGAAAAAAGATCAAGAACTGATTCTCCAACTAGTGATGGTAATTTTTTATAATTTATAATTTATATTTTAAGGGTTTTGCTTAAATTAAAAAATTAAATTAATCCCTTCTTTTTTTGTTTTGTTTTAAGAAATTATGTTTATGTCATAGATATCTTTATGACTGTTTAATACATAATGCATAGAAAAAAAACAACTGCTTTTTAAGATTTATAACAAATATTTTTAATATTAAATATATATATATATATTTATATATATATTTATATATATATATATATATTATATATATATATATATATTTATATATATATTTATATATATATATATATATATATATATATATATATATATATATTTATATATATATTTATATATATATATATATACAGTATCGGACAAAACGAGTGCAACCAAATAATGCTAATTTAGTTTCTTTATATAAAAGTGCTGCATTTTTTCAATTTAGAGAAATAACCATGTAACTATTACGAGACAAAGTTCTTCAAGTTTTATTCATCACAGAGTTCATTATTTGTACACAAAAATTAATAAATTAATCAAAAGTGCTAAAAAAAAGTTGATTTCCTTCTGGACAAATTAAGTGCAACTCGACAAAATGTTGATCAAGCTGTATTTCGCTATCAATATTTTGTGGCGAACCTTTGTTGTCGATCACAGCCCTGCATCTTCGAGGCATAGATTCAATCAGGTGATCAATTAAACTTTGTGGAATCGTTGACCAGGCCTTTTGGATTTGTTCAAACAGTTGATCCTTATTACGAACACCTTCACGATTAATTCTGCAGTTGACGATCGCCCACAGGTTCTCGATAGGGTTGAGATTCGGAGATTGAGGCGGCCAATCCATCACCGATAGGTAGTTGTCTTGAAACTACTGCTTGACTACTTTTGCAGTGTGTTTCAGATTGTTGTTTTGCTGAAAAACCCATTTTATTGACATATTCCATTCAGCATGAGGTAACATAACATCTTTCAGGATATTTTTATACATGAAACGGTCCATTATTCCATCGTTTCGATGTATTGGACCTAGACCGTTAGCAGAAAAACACCCCCAGACCATTACATTGCCTCCACCATGCTTGACGGTCTTATGGCAGTAACGTAAATCGAGGCGTTTTCCGGCTGGTCGACGTACACGGCAAATGCCATCGCTCCCAATGATGTTGAACTTCGATTCATCACTGAACAGGACAGTTTGCCATTTCTGCACATTCCAGTCAATATGAGATGTAGCAAACAGCAGTCTTTTCTTCTGGTTTTTTAGTGAAATCAGCGGTTTCTTTGCAGAGCGTCAAGAAAACAATCCGGCTTCAACAGCACGTCGTCTGATTGTTCGGTCCGATACAGGATGCTCTAATTGCTATTGTATCTCGGTTGATGATATCCAGGGATCCTTCTTGACGGATCTGACAATCATAGAATCCTCTCTAGAAGTGGTGGAACGCGATCTTCCACCTTTGTTATCTGCTGCCAACTTCCCCGTAGAAAGATATATGAAACATTGTCTTGATACGGTCCATTTTTTCACGCGATATTTATCACAAATACTTTTTTGTGACATTCCACTTACGTAATGGCCAATAATTTTCTTTCTTAGTTCCAATCCAAGACTGTCGGGAGCCATTTTTGCACTTGAAGTCATAAAAATAATAAAAATAAATACGCTTCTCAAAGCTTACCGTGTTACATTTACCTTGTGATGATAAAATAATGCTCTGTGGAACACAACGTCTTGGTTGGATGTGGACTGTATTGATGTAATGAAACACTTGTTGTATTTCACTTCTTGTATTGATGTTCTTCGATAAAACACTTTGATAAAACTCACTTCGATTAACTGTCTTGATAATACTGACTGATTGACTTCCATATACTGACTGAATTACATGTTGATTTACATGTCTCTTATATAGTAAAATTAACCTGTGCGAACCTGTTCTGAAAGATTCTAGATGCTTCTTTTCGATGCTTCTGGAAGCTTCTGGATGCGTCTGGATGCTTCTGAATGTTTCTGGATATTTCTGTGTGCTGTCACCTGTCAGCTGATTGCTCATGTCATGGCATGCTATGACTCCAGACTCCTAAACTGTTTGCTGTGGTAGTATAGTTCGTTTCGTTTTTAAGACTTGTAAAATTAGGAACATTTTTTAGCATTGTTCGATGTTGGTTGCAAATGTTTTGTCCAATACTGTATATATACAGGGCTCAAAATAGCCAATGAACATTGTCCGGTAAAAAATGACATCTATCAGTCATTTTGCCTGACCCATATTTGTGTGCATTTATTTTATATTCATTGTGGTTGTTTTAAAATTAGTAATAAGTTTGGTAGTGTACATAAACTTAATTTTTTGAACTTTTTATTTTTTATACAAAACAGAAAATGAAGTTGAACAAAATTGTTAATAAAATACGTCAAAAATTGTTTATAAAATACGTCATTATTTTAAGCTAATTAATTTTTTAAAAGACTCCGAAGCATTAAATTTTTTTTAACAAAGTAGCCTGGTTTTTATCATTTATATTACAATGTTGCAATTAGTTATACATTTAAATTTATATTTCAGTATTTGTTTTATTTTTTGGAGCTATGCTCTGCAAACAACCCTTAAACTTTTTAAATTTATTTAGTTCGCATTATATTTTTTATGATATTTTTTATAAAATTGTTTTTTAATAAACAAATAAAGATACACATGTTGTGGTTTTAATTTAGACCTAAAGAAGAGAAAACGTATTTCAGATGATTCTCATAATGCTTCACTAAAGGTTTTTTTACAAGTTTCTTTTATATTTTCTTTGGTATCTGTTATTGTATTAATATTATCTTATTGATGTTCTGTTATCTCACTGCTATTGTTTCTTTAGTATTAATATTATCTTATGTATGTTCTGTTATCTCACTACTATTGTTTCTTTAGTATTAATATTATCTTATTGATGTTCTGTTATCTCACTATTGTTTCTTTAATATTATAGTATCTTACTACTTTTATTGTTATTTCCTCATGTTTTATTAATATCACATTAAGACTTCATGAGTATCTATATTATTATATTAATGACTCATTTTTATCTTATGTATCTCATTAATACTCTGTTATCTGTAATATTTCCTTTTTTTCTTTTTTTTCATTTTCATTTCAATAATATTATCGCAGATATACCTTCGTGTTATTGCAGCATTTGCATATATAATGTATATATGAATAAAATTCTAGTCTACTATGCTTAGTAAAAAGAAATTTATATGAAGCATGTAGATAAGTTTCTACTTTTAGAGAGACAAATCAAATGAGAAGAGGAATGACAACAAAAGAGTAAGTCTTATTTAAAAAATTTCTTTTTTTATTAAAATAAAAATTATTAATTATGGAGCATAAATATTATTTGATGTACTTGATGATATTCCAAGATTTGCTATTAAATTTACATGACTTACATAATAACCTCTATGTAAGTAATCAATTGGTGATGTTTATGCAGCATAAATAAGCATTACAAGACTTTTAAATATGCATTATAAAAGAGCAATACAAAAACTCCTTGATCTGTTGTCATACTAGTTTGTTAAGTTTTAGATGTTTATTTCATTATGTTATAAGTTAACCTGTCAAAATGGAAATTGACAACAATGCTACGAATAAAGTATTAAAAGATTTTTTTCTTAAAAATGAATAAAATTCTCCACTTAAAGTTGAGTATTCGTTATGAATATATTACAACCAAACAACACAAAGCATTTATGCTGAAGGATTTTCATGACAACTGTTTATAATTTGTTTAATACTTAGTTTTGTGATATTTTGTTCTCGTCCTCATGTGTTATTTTGGTATAACTTGTTTCAGTTAATTAAACACCTAATTTCTAGTCCACTGATTTGCTGTTCAACCATTAGCCCTAACAAAGTGCAACTATTAATCCAATCCAAGTTCTGCATAACTTCTAATTCAAATGAGGTGCTTTTTAACTATTATTCTAACGGATTACTATGCAACTGTTATCGCAAGTGTAGTCAAAACACGAATTTGAAATACGTTTTCACAACCCACAGCTGACTACCGATTTACTTTTATAGACATTCTTTAATTTATGAAGAAATTTTATCAGCAATCAAAGTATATTTAAAGTTAAAGGTTATATGATTATGTGTATTTGAAAAAAAAAGATTTAAGAAATCATATTTTTCCAGTTTGTACGTGGTGGTTATCTTTATTCAGATTTTTGAATTGGAGTCACTAAAACTAAAGATAAAGTTCAATAAAAAAGAGACAAAATCTAAAAAGAAAAATCAATTAAAAGCAACAAAGATTACTTCTTAAATAAATAATAATCTATGAGTGCTGATCCTAATAAACGTTGAATTTCCTTTTCTTTTAAAGCATTTTAATTTCATCAAAATCAGTAAAATTAAGTATTTTTTATCATAATGTTACCAATATTACTACTGCATCTAACCAACGATACTACTGCATGCAATCCTACTAGTTAGAACTAAGCAACAGGTGCAACATAGCGTATATAACAATTATGGCTATAGTACTATTGGTAAAATTGGAAACTGCTTATTACCGTTTGTTAATCAGTTATTCATGATTCTTTTTTTTTAAATAAAACTATATTCATATTGTGGGAGTGATTTGTATCACATTTTACCTGCCTTGGTTAACCGGAACAGTTGTCTTTGTTTAAACCTATATTTTTATATATAAAAATCACGAAAACAAAAATTTTTGTGTCCCTGTTTTTTTGTTTTTTTTTTGTCGTTTTGTTTTGTTTTGGTATTTCAATTTTTTTAATATTTAATTTGTTTTGGAGATTCACAAGAAGCTTTCAGCCCACAAACTTTAATCTGTTCACAGATTTGAAAGAGTCCTGACAAAAAGGGTACAATATTCAAATCGCATGTTGCAGTGAGTTTTTTTTATCATCCCGCGAATATTTCTACTTCAATTAATATTGCGTATTAAAAACCAATTTTTTTTTATGAATACAAGCTCGAAAGATGGACTGTAAAATGGATCACATTTTTAACTGGTCAGTGCAAGTTAATTAACTGCGTATTATAATGACCTTGAGGAAGCTCAAATAGACTTAGTCAGTCTGTTTTCCAAACAAAGATTGATTTTGTTTCTCATTCAAACTATAACGTTCTGACTTTACCCAAAAAAAAGAAAAATTTTCTACTTACAGATACTAAAAACCAATAAACAAGACATTTAAATTATCGGCTCCAAGATATCAGAAAATAAAACCTTTCAAGTTATTGAATTGACTTGGATACGAAAATGGTACATAATGATTATTTTTTTAATAAAATTATCAAGCTCGTTTTTAAAGATTTCTATGGCAAAAAAATGTGCAATAAATGGACTGCAGAAGTAACTTTCTTCAAACTTAATTTATCTAATAGAATTTTCTTCTACTGAAGTCTATATTGCTAATGTATTTGGTGTTTATTCTTTCCTTTAATAAAGCTCTGTGTTATTATCACAGATGAGAACTGAAAATCAGAAAAGTTTAGTAAATTAAAAACACTTTAAATGAAGGTATTATTACTTAATATCATTGGTCGATGATCATAAAAATATAAATATTTAAATTTTTGTGAGCGATTTATGCATTTTTTTCTTTTAAGCAATCTTCTGAACCAGATTTATCCGACTCTAAGAAAAGAAAGGATGAAACTTGTAAGTTATTCTTTATAAAACTACTTAAATAAAATATGAGCCAAGTTACTTGTTAAATGCTTTAACACAGGGATCATCTTTTTCCAGATATTTTTTGAGTTCCGTAGATTTTTATCAAAATTTTTCCATCCTGAAATCTGAAAAGTTGATCCTGATTCGCAATTAATTGTAATTTTTGCATATAAACATTCTACTTCTTCATTTGCTCTAACAACGGTTTGGAAAGACAAAAATGTCTTTCCAAAGCTGTTTATTTAATATAAAATATTGGATTTTTTATTAATATTTAGCATAAGTTATATTTTAATTAGCTTCTGTTTTATTTGTAAAGAAGCGCCTCCTCCCTCATTGTTGGGATGTTTGTCGAGGGCACTGCGTGGTTCTAGGAGTTTTAGTTTGAATTTCAAAAGACATGAGGTTTTTCTTCAGGTTCTATTAATATGTTTATGTACGAGCTGGATGTGTTAAAAATAAAATTGAAAGCATTCCTTTTTAGTCTAAAATTGATATTTTCTGAAATCCAGAAATTAGTGTTTAAAAAACAATATTATTTTTATTATTTTAAGCTTACTTTCATAACAAAAATCATAGAAAGCCACATGACATTCCTTTTTTTTTTTGTCTTCAAAATGTGGTTAACTTAATATATAATAATACCTTTAATAGTTTCACTAATAAAAATCTTAAAGCGGTTGATGACTTGTTTAGAAATATTGTAAAAAATTTTGCAACTTTTTTTATTTTATTTTATTTTGTAAAAGTTATAACTACTTTTTCATTTTTAATTAATAAACATTTGTTTTAAATAACAATAAAAGTAGATAAATATTACATATCAAATGGCTCATCTTTCAAGGGAAAAAAATCATAATTAGTTCAGAGATTCAGTTTGTTTTTGTTGCTCTAACAAAACAGACAACTACTCTCTTCGCAGTATGCCATCATAGGTGACACTAGTTTGAGACTATGTACATGAGAATTCAGTTTTGATATAAATGCATTTCCCACTAGACTTTGTTGCCTTTGCAAAAAATGCTCTCTATGCCAAAAAGGTCATTAAATTTTTTTTTTAAATATTTCACTAATAATACAAACAATCTTGTTCACAGCAAGGAAAGCCTGTAAAAATGATAGAAGAGGTTTGGAAAAGTGGAAGAAAGTTACTTATAAAGGTAGGAAGGGTTGCTCCAACTGAGAATCAATGCTTATGTCCAATTTGTTGTATGGTATCAGACAAACGCTGCCATAAGATTTTTAACTTAAGAGATTATATCATTGAGTCAAATGAAAATTTCTGCATTAAAAGATTAAACTCATTCTGCGCAGATTGTTTTCAACTAGTTGGAAGGGGCATTAGGCACCCATGCATGAGAGCATCAGGTGTTCAAAATGTTAAGAATCTTATTCTTTTCAAGGATGAAAAGATGTCAGAGCAAATAACCTCAACTGTTTTAAAGGTTCTAGTTAAGGATCAAAATTCGTTACAATTATCCACTAGTAGATTTTTATTTATTTTCTTATTTATTTATAATGACTTTCTGCAATATTTTATTCTAATTTTAGGAAGATCACTCCTACCTGTAGTACTAAAACCAAAGCTCCAAATAAATTAAGTAGTCTCTACTGATAACTTTCTGTTATCAGTAAAGCCTCAATTTGATATCAAGAAAAATCATGATCTGCCTGAAAATGTTGTTCGTGATATTCTTAGAGATTTACGAAAAGATATTGGTCGTCTAAATATTTTCTAACATAATTTAAACGGCAGTACAACAATTTTTTTTTTCTTTCAAAAAATCTATAATATTTAATATATCTTGCATTGTTTACAGTATGGTATTTCACAATTAGGTGTTGAAATAAATTCAATTGCTACGGTTATGAAGCGGTCTCATGCTCTAGATAAGTTCTACAGTTTTTTAAATGGAAAGGAAGATGAACTTGAAAACCCAGTGTTGAAAGATGTTGCATACATTGAAGATCTCACCAGACTTGTTCAAGAAATCTCTCTACGTGGATTAGATCCTATGAAAGCCGTTATTAGAGTTGGAATTGACAGGTTCACTGAAGGTTTAGTAACTTAACCTACTTTATATTACGCAAATAAAAGAAATAAAATTAAAATTATTATTCAATTGTGATTAATTTTCAGATTATAATATTTTCGATGAAACGAAGTTAGAGGAGCAAAGTAAAAACGAGAAAGACTCATGAGTGAACAAGGTGATAATTCTGGCTTTGGCATGTAATGCCAAAGAGAATAACCATAATCTTGGAATGCTTACTAAATTAATCTAAATCAGTTCAAATTTTTTATTAATTTGACTAGTAGCTATTAAAACATTAAATCTCAGAATAATAAAATAATTTATTATAGAGTCATGCAATTATTCAATAATGTTATTAACCCATGTTTGCTTGAGGAAGATCCTAGAAAATTTATTCTTGATACCATCCCTCCTCCCGAACTTCACATGTATGAGCATGTTGTGATAAAAATTGTTGACATTCTTCTAGTTAATGAGGGCCTGAAATCTCTTTTGGACAAAACTACTGTAATGTAGCATGGTTATAATGGTGGCGGATCATTCTAATCATATACTTAAAATTTTTCAGTTACAAAAAGTTGTTTTGGCTAAAACCTTCATGCAGTAAAGATATCTTGCAGTTTATTGAATCTGCTGAATATTTAGAATACTATTGTAAAGATGTGTTCGACAAAACATTGTCAATTGGTTAGAAGTTCCATATCGTTAAATACCACCTTGTAGATTTTCTCAATAAGAATCAGAAAGCTCTTGGACTTTTTTCAGAGCAAACATCCGAGGCTGTACATAGAAATTTAATAAAAACATTGAAGCGCTATGCTGTCACAGAGACTAACAAAAACCATCCATTGAAGCTTAAAAAAGTTGCTTTTACCTACAGCTCTATGAGAATTGAAACTAATTAAATTCTAAATAAGGGTAATATTATATATTAAATTAACCACATTTTAAAGACAAAGATAATGGATGGTCATGAGTGTTTCTATGATTTTTTTAATGAGAGTTAAAATAATACAAATGATATTGTTTTTTAAGCACTATTTTCTGGATTTTGGAAAATATCAATTTTGGACTAAGAAGGAACGCTTTCGATTTTATTTTCAACACATTCCAGCTCGTACATATACATTAGGGTGTTTCATATTTTATCAATTTTTGAAATTAAACTCGCGAATCTTAATTTTTTCAACATGCTCCTTTTATGTAATTAATATCCAATCCAACATATATTATTTAAAAGAATAAAAAATTTTATAGGATAAATTTTAAGGTCCCCGCCAGGCGTTTAAAACACCCAACATTTTTGCCCAAAATCGAGCTGGCGGGGACCCTAAAAATTGTACAAACATACTTTTTTTTGTTCAAACTTATTTTCATATAAATGGTCAATTTATAAATCGATTCGCGAGTTTAATTTCAAAAATTGATAAAATATGAAACACCCTAATATACATATTAATAGAATCTGAAGAAAAACCTCATGTCTTTTGAAATTCAACCTAAAACCCTTAGAATCAAACAGTGAGGGTAAAAACAAAAAATATTTTCCGATTTTTCAAAATATAACTGCAAAAATATCGCTATAAAGTTATAACTATCATTATTATCATTGTTGTTGCTGTTATTATTATTATTGTATGTATATATGTATTATAGTATAGTGTATTATAATTTTATGTTTCAGCTGTATCCGAATCGAGTGATCAAAGAATAAAAAAAACTGAGGTTATTATTTTTCTCTTTTTTAAAAATATTATTCTAATGTGTGTGCGTGTATGTGTAGGAGGAGGGTATGGGTAAGTTGAAACGATTTCTATAACCAACAGCCACCCTCAACAAATTAACGTATGTGCTCTTTACTCATTTACCATTACAATGCTTTGTGCAGGGTTTGAAACGTGAAAAATCTAAAAAAGATTACGAAAAAGACGATTCAAAGCAGCTTCGCAAAGTAATTCTTTTTATTATATATATATATAATAAATTATATTTTAAAATTGGCATGAAACTTGTTAAGGTAAACCAAATTTTTTTATTCAGGAACCTAGACCGCTAGATTCAAAAAGAAACACAAAATCTGATCAAAGATCTACACAACACAAAGACCACAAAAAATCTCGAGATCGTGAAAAATGAAATTTTTATAAACTGTTTTTAATTTTTGAATTTCAATAAAAGATCATTTTTATATTTAATATAAGTTGGTAGAGAATGAAGAATTCTAAAACAACTAAATATTTTATTTATGATTTCTCTTTTTTACTTTTTTGTTTTGTTTAGTCTGTTACAAGGAATCCAACAGACTGAGTAGGCTCTATCAATTATATTTTCGCAAAAGTCGTTTAAAATTGTTTGGCACACTCATCCTAATTTGCATTTATGCAGGTTCGCTCAGACAAGTTTCAATATATATGCATGAGGAAAGTTTTAGGTACGCCTACTAGACCCCGCGTAAAATTCATAGTTTTAATAAAACATCAGTTTGCAAGTAGCATGACTGTACAGCTGTCCAAATGATAGACAAAATGAAAACGTTTGCGTTTCAGTAATGTATTTTGTGATTTTTCAAAACTAGAATGATTTATTACTTAAATTCTAAAGACTAAAGGTTGTGTTATCATGACCAATTAAAAATGACGATCTTTCGAGTTCTAATCTAGCTTTTCTATTTTTGAAATTAACGGGTTTTTTGCTCTGTAACTAAATACTGCTTACGGGTTTATGAATAAGATTTTTACTGGGGTTAATGTTAAGTTATCTCTGCAAAAACAATGTACATGGAGGTTCGCAATAGTTTTATTTCAAAGCCGTGCTTAAATTATATATAAAAAAAAAAGAAAATTACGAAAACATTAAATACAATTTGTTCAAGTTTTGGCAAAATAATCCAGATAGAAAAAAAAAGAAATTGCCGACCATTTTATAGGTATTGGGGACGCAAAATCAACTGTTTACAATTATATCAGGTCTATTAGGACTTACGGATCGTTGGAAAAAAGCATCTAGTGGTAGACCTATTATAATTGCATCTAAAACCAACATTCTATATATTAAAAAAAGTTAGACCATCGTTCTGGCGGTTTCCAAAATCGCGTTGCCAGAAAACTAAAATGTCATCAAAGTTTTCAAAAATTTTAAATAAGAGAACTAACATCAAATATCGAAAAAAAAGTAAACCATTTTCAGTTAAAAGTACCACTTTTAACTGAAATTCAGAAGAAGCAAGCGAGGCCAAAGTATCGAAAAATGATAAAAGAATATAAAAACATCGATTTTGTTTTAGACGATGAATCGTTCTTTACTTTAACTCTTTCGTCGCAGCCTGGAAACTCTGGTTTTTATAACTCCCCCGCATGTAATGTTTGATTTTAAAGCCAAAAAGGAAACAATGTTATTGGCTTGGCTTTTTATTTCACCAAAATGCGTATCAAAGCTGTTTTTTGTTCCTTCAGAAATGGCTGTGAACCAAACAGTCTACCTGGAAACTATAAATATAAAGTATTTGGTACTAAAGTACATTCTCTCCTGCACTATAAAATAAATTTTATAGTGCAGGAGAGAATGTATTTTGGCCAGACTTGGCATCTGCTCATTATGCAAAAAACGTGTTAAATTAGCAAAAAATAAATTTTTTACGAAGTATGATCAACCCTGCAAATGTCCCTAAAGCACGGCTAATGGAAGAGTTTTGGAGAAACTTAAAAAATAAAGTTTATGACGGTGATTGGACAGCAAAAAATCTTAATGAGTTGAAAACTAGAATTAACTACTGTCTTGGCAAAATGGATCTGAAGTTTGTACAAAACCCTATTTAGGGTATAAAGCCTACGTACAAGGCTTTGTCTTTAATTTTTAGTTCTTGCGTTATTTTTTCTTATGAATTTTAATGTCACATTAATCTCACGTGAAACTTATTGTCGCAAATGAAAGGAGCTTGATAATAAGACTGCAGTCTTTATCTCATTTATAAATGTATACATATGAATATACTTTTATTTATAAATGTATGTAAAATACGAAATAAATAAATTTAAAAAAAAAAGTGTCGAAATAAATAACAAAAAAATAGGTGTTAGGAAAAGATTTGACCATATAAGAAGGCGTGGTATCTAATTTTTTTCTCTTTCTCATTTCACTTTTTCACTAAAAAAAAATACATTTTTTAATTATTATTTTTAAATTTTGTATTTTAAATGAAAAATTTTGTTCCAATAATAAGGCTTTTATTCCAGTTCAAAAACTTATTCATTACCCGTCATATCAATGCGTCTTGTTGTATTTTTTGAAACTTTTTTTTTTTAATTCGTTAGTTACTCCTCGATCAGTAGGAAGCATGTTTTTCCACAAATATCACCTACGATAAGTAATTTTTGACGTTTTTTTTTTTTTTTGTTCTTTATTTAGTATTTAAGATACAAATACAAGTTTATCTAAAAGAAAAATTACAAGTGAAGATATCGTTAAAAAAAAAAGAGGAATGAAAATGAAGAACGCGGATACTCAAAGAAAATCATCAAGTCTTGTCACAGATAACAGCTGTTAAGAAAATTTGCAAAAAAAATGAAAACTTTTTCTTTTGTGGTGTTTACAACTTGCATCAGCTGAACTACTCAGTCTTTCGAACCGCTGAACAGTGAATCGACTCATACAATCTAGCTGGACAAAAGTCAATTCAAGGAATCATTTAATAGATATTCCCATGATATTACTGAATACTCCCTAGATAAAATTTTAAAATATTAATTAGTGCACGCGTTTTTAAGTGTTAAATCATTAGCGCTCAAGTGTCACTTAAAGATAAACATAATTTTGTAAAAAAAAATAGCTGCAATTTTGCTGTGTAACAATAACGTATAACTAATTTATTGTGAATAATAATTAACTCTGCTGTGATGAATTACATTAGAGGGTATGTACTTTGTATTTTATCGAAAACTTATTTAAAATAATATGCATAAATGATATTCTGTAAATTTAAAAAAACTAATGTTAAAATTGCAATTTCTTTTTCGTTTTTAATTTTCAAAGCGTGTAACTAATTTTATCCAAAACATATACAGGCTGATTTTATTATATATTATAACCACAACAATAAGGCGTCTAAATATAAAAATTTGGCTGCCCGCGTTGCCCGTTTCATTTTTATTTAACTTTTTTCAGACCGAGTGTATTCTATTACAAAATTGGAGCTATTTGAAGAATGGCAAAAATATACAAAGGAAGAACGAAATTCTCTTTTGTGTGACTTTATTTGAAAGACTTTACTAAAGAAATTGTTACAAGTGATTCCAAAAAAAAAAAAAAAGTTAAAAATGGCAAGCATATCCGCTAAATATGCGCAAAAGTGGAATGTAGCCAATAGAAATATGGATCATTTTTTATATAAAAATAAAAGTTGGTTAGAGGACAATAATTTAGAATTTAAAATAAGTTTTCATTGGTCCTGTGCTTCCACAACATCTGAAGGAAGTCAGCCTCAAGGTCGGCCTAAGAAAAACTTTAAAGACTGATCTTTAAAAACCCAAAGACGTAGAGTTGAAGACTTATTGCAATTGCGAAGTGCCAATAAATCAACAACAGCTGCTGAAATAGCACATCGTTTCAAAGAAACGTAGTGCTATTTCAGCTGAAATAGCACATCGGGTCAAAGAAACGTAGCTACTTCTATTAGAAAAAGTACAGATACCTTAGCGCGAAGAAAATCTACTGATGTTATTTGTGGTAGGAGGCAGTTGAGTAGCGATGAGGTACTTGCTTATTATGTAGATTCCAAGTGTACTAGTCACTCTAATAAACAAACAAGAAAGTGGTCGAAGAAAGCAAGGTATGAAGTGTTTCCGACTTACTATAATTTATGTAAGTCCAAAAGGTTGTGTTACCCTCCAGAAGAATTTATTTCTATCTCAGAAACACGAGCTAAAATTAAACTTCAAGCCATATTGAATAAAACAACTGAACGTTTAATTGAAACACTAAGTCAATTTCCCAAAAATGCATCCTCTAATTTCTCGCTTACATTAATAAGCAAATGGGGATGTGACGGAAGTTCTGGCCACAGTACCTATAAACAAAAATTTAAGAACTTCGATGCTAATGATGAGTTTCTGTTTGTGTTTGCGTTTGTCCCGTTGAGATTGAGTGATAACTATAATACTATTATTTGACAAAATCCTCGGCCATCGTCAACACTTTATTACCAGCCAATTAAACTCATATTTTCAAAAGAAACACAGGAACTTACTGTAATAGAAACTGACAAAGTTTTAAAAGAAGCATCTGAACTTCTTCCAACACTTTGTACTGTTGGTGATTTACAATATTTTGTGAAACACTATCTGTTACTTACAATGACAAACGGAAAAGTATGCAATGCTTTAACCGATACGCGCTCTACACAAAAGTGTTATATTTGTGGTGCTACTCCAAAAATGATGAATGGTGAATTAAAAGGTATAGTTTATAAAAAAGAAAATTACAATTTTGGTCTGTCTACCTTGCAAGCTTGGATACGTACTTTCGAATGCTTGCTACACATTAGCTACCGTTTAGACATTAAAAAATTGCAAGTTAGAGGTAATGAGGATAAATGTCGTATCAGAGAACGTTCGGAAGAGATAAGGCAAAAGTTTAGAAAACAATCGGAACTTATTGTGGATAGACCGAAACCACATTATGGCAATACAAATGATGGCAGCACAGCTCGCAGGTTTTTTTTAAATCCAGAAAAGAGCGGAGAGATTACAGGATTACGTCGAATTAATTAAAAAATTTAGTGTTTTATTAAGAACGCTATCTTCTGGCCATGACATTGATTGTGTCAAATTTGAAAAACTTTGTTCTGAAACAAGGACTTTATATTTACATTTATACTCGTGGTATTACATGCCTGTTACAGTGCAAAAATTTTTAATGCATAGCACGGAAGTTATAAAGTTGTGTATTCTTCCGATTGGCCAGCTCTCAGAAGAATCTCAAGAAGCACGAAATAAAGATTGTAGGAGATTTCGAGAACATCATACTAGGAAAAAGTCACGTATTTCTACAAACATGGATTTGAATATGCTCTTAATAACCTCTGCCTCTGTTATCAACTCACATAGAGAACTGCCTGGAAAAAGAAGCAAAAAATTGCCAGCAGAGATTTTGAATTTGATTGATCCGGCTCTAATAAGAAATTGTAATTTGTCCGATGAATCAAATAATGAGTCATCTAAAGATTCAAGTGACGGGTGTTTGGTGGATACAAACGACGAGTTTTCTGATAACTAAATTTAAAATTTATTGTATAATATTATATATCCTTGTTTCATAAATATACTTTTTCTTTTTGCTTCATTTATTTTATTATAACAGTGGTTGTTGCAAAGAGGGGAGTGGGGAAGGATGGAGAGGGGGTTGTAGGCGAGGGTTTTCCCCCTATCCTCGGCAAAAAAACTTCTAAGTTATTAAAACCAAGGTAATTATTCAATAAAACAACAAAATATTATTTATTTAACCTTTCATGACTAGAACAACGGAATTCGTGAACAAAATATTTTTGTCCAGCTAGATTGTATGAAACGATTCACTGTGCGCTGACTCATGTAAACAATAAAAATTTTCCATAATCTTTTAAATATCATTTTTTGATATTTAAACCACCTGTCCCCCAGAAAAATAGCTTCGTTTATTTAGTTTTTCGGCTCGTCTCTTGCCAGTCTTTTAACAAGCTTACAACATTCTGTAGCTATTTCTTCGTTTGGAGGTATCATACTACCATGTTCAACATTAGGGACTCATTCAACATATTTTTTTTTTCGTTTTCGCTTCTTTTCGAATACAGCTGCAGTATCCAGATTTTTGTTAGTCATGGAACTGACATACGTAGCCCTTGCGTCAAAACATGCAGTCTTTCGACTTCTTCAAAAACAATTTCTTTTAATATCCAAATGAGCTTCGTCACTTTTATTTGTTGTATTTGAGCTTTGTCGCTTTTATTTGTTCCTTTGTTCGGTCAAAACCCACCAGGAGTCTTTTAAAACAAACTTTAAAGTTCTGCATTTATGTTTCTTGATAACTTTTCTCTGAACATTTTCAGTTGATTGTTGTTTATTTCCATGCTTTCCTCTGTCCATAATTTAGGACCTGCTTTTTTTTGTTTAAATATATACTTTTTTTGTTCAATTAGTTTCTTAGTGTGCCCTATAAGTAAAATTATAATCCGCATTTTTAAATTTTTTTTTCGTTATGTTATGTTTATGCAATAATTTAACTAAAATTTATAATAAAAGTAAAAATTTCTTAACTTAAGGTAGTTATTTGAACATTTAAAGATCTTTAGTAAAAAAAAAAATGAAAATAATTTTGTCCACCATAAGTCTAATATCCGTCCCACTGTGCACTGTTAAGATTGTATCTACGATCAGTGATGACAAAGCCAGAAGCAGAAAAAAGTATTTCTGATGATGTATATTGTATGAAAAACTCTGAATAATGATTTTAAAACTATTCTCTTGGACATTAATTCCGCACGAGGAGTTCTCGCATGAATGGAATAAAAGCTGTCACGCTCAATTCTAAAGAGTTGGAATAACAATATGAGAAACTGCACACAGTCAATTGTAACAAGTATTTATAAAATAGAAATAAATGTTGAACAAAAACCATAACTAATTCTCTTTGGGATCGTCGATAAATTACGCAACGCTAAATTTATTTTAAATATAGAAGTAAATATTGAAGTCTTAAGCTTTTTTACGCGGTGATTTTTACGCGGCGATTTTTTATTAAACTTATTGTGCTTTTATTTTAATTTTAAAGTTCTGCAAAAGAGAACTTTTGACCCCTTTTTCTTTTGTTCATTTGTGAAACTTAAAGTTGCGTAATTTGTGGACGACCCCATTTCCTATTAATCACGGTGGAAAACATTGCAATTACGATATCAAATGAAAAATTAAAATACGGAAGCGATATCACACAATTATTGAAATTAAAATAACGATACCAGATGAGAAATTAAATGATAAACATGTCATTCGATACACACAATCTTTAAGAATTTCTATTATACTAAAGTCAACTATACACAAGGTTTAAGTGGTTTCAAAAATTTTCAAAATTTAATTTTCCTGATACGCGATATTTTTTTATTTTGATGAGTTCTACATGTTCCTTAAGAAATTATAAAATCTCACCTAGTCCTAATATTAGTAAAAATTTTTTGGTTTAAAAATAATTTTTTTCAATCCAAGTTAAAAAAAAAAAAAAAAGAAAGCAAAAAATGCAAAAAAAAAGAAAAAAGAGAAACTACTTATGTTTTATGATTTTAGCTTACATTTAGTTTTCTTTTCGATACCAATGCTATTTTAATGTTTCTTATGGTATCTCAATTTAAATATATTTAAATGTGCTGTATCGTCTCTCAATAAATTAGTTTCTCATTTGCTATTTTAATTTTAATTTAAGTCGTTGTATCGATTAGGCAGTTAACTTTTTATCTTGTATCGTTATATCAATTATATCTCGCGTCGTATCGTAACTCTTGTTTGTCTTCATAAATAATTGTTTAAAAAAACATTTAAAAAAGCATCAAATATCATACTCGTATTTTCTTCATAACACACAAGTTCTCATTTTATTTTTTTAATTGATATTAACTTAAGTTTATTAATTATGTTGACACCTTTGCAATTAAAGCGAATCTTATTTGTCTCAAACCATTTTAGAAAACTTAATAAAACACACGTCGCGGGAATCATAAGAAACTGTCACGGAAGACTCCGAAAAAATCCTTTGGAGGGAATGATCCTCGCACATTACTCTTCTCAAAAATGCAAAAAATGAAATCTTTTGTGACCGTCCGAGAAAAAAAATCAGTTTGAACTTTTTCATTTTTTCCTTAAAATCATGAAATGACAACTCTGAACTCTTTTTGCATTTTTACAGCAAGTTCTACTCAAGCAATCTTTAGATATGGATACTAAGATGAATGTGTACACAATAACTTTTAAAAAGGATTCCTAAATCAAGCCAAACAGATTATAAACTCTTGATGACGTTTGACACTCTTGCTGTTGAAGTCAACCATGCATGTTTTGAGCCACTTTGCATACTCTGGATGATTCTTGGGCCTTTTGTATCTTTCCCAATGATATTTGAAGCTGTAATGCAGTGCCTCAGTGGCTTGTTCAATTTATTTGCCAAGTGATTCTTTTTTCAACAGAATAAAGTCTTCCACATGGAAGAACACTGCGTTAACTTTTGGGGTGACACTGACCCCTTGGAGAGAAAGGTATGATGCTATGAAGGCCTAAATCTTTGAAGCGAAGTGAGGATCAAGGGTGCTGCCAAAGCAGGAGGACACTACAGCATCAAACTTTTGAAGAGTGTTGATGATGCCAAAAATATTGAAGGCACAATCCTGTATAAAGCAATGCTCAAATTTAGTAACGAAAAACAGAAACAAAACACTATACCATGTACTTCTGAAGAGATTAGCATAAGGTAAGTTGTAAAACTTAAAAAGTACCTGCTCAGCCAGTTGCCTCAGCACATCTACATTCCTAAGAAGCTTACGACATTCATTGCCAGCAAACTGGCCACCATGGAAAGGGTGGCTCTTGATATGCAGTGGCCAATCATCAGCCTTTGGCCAAGCCTCTTTCAAGGCCTTGAAGAGGTGATTGACCACACCAAGGAGGAGGTGGAGCTCCATGGGTGCTATGAAGGTGAGGACCAAAGAGCTGTCTGGTTTATCAAAGAGTGGCAAGTAAATGACATTCTTGAACAGTCGTGCTTGTTTTGGATCTTGCCCATGTGCCTGAAACACAAGAACATTTTATTTTTCCAATTTTTCTATTAAATTGACATTAATGAAAGAATAAAGGTTAGATCTGGTATCAAGAAACAGTTATTGTTGTTTGAATTGGTAACTGAAATAGTCAAAAATTAAGACTGTTATAAATTTTTCACGTAAAGAAGGAATATAATTTTTACCTGAAAGGCATCAAAGCACTGTCGCAATGACCCAAACGTCCGATGGTTCGTTTGGGTCATTGCGACAGTGCGTTTTCTTTTTGAGAGAGTTTTTTTGCTTCAACATTACACGAAGTACAGGGATGTGAGCAGGAATGGGGCTGAATGCCACATACAATGTTGGCCAGTTTTAAGTCACAGGAGAGGAGAAAGTTAACTCCATCTGGATGGATTAAGTCAAGGATCTTCTGAATGTTGGTGTAGTTTTTAGGAACATCTTCAGCAATGGCAACCAGAAGCTGGCGCTTGACGCTTGTGTCTTTTGCCGCTTGTGAAGCCAAAGTCTTTTTTCGAGGAGGAGATTGTAAGTCTTCAGGTTGTTCCGCTTCTTGAACTCCGAGGCTGATCTTGAGAAAGCCTCCCCCACCATCAATGCCAAGCTTCACGACTTGTTCTGAGTAAATTTTTCTTTGGAGTAGCAGCTGATCAAAAAGGTCTGCTAGTTTGATGCAGTGAACAACAATTTGACTTCTTTTTTCTGTTTTATCGTGGTGATCTCAATTGTAGATTGGGTAAAGTATTCTGCTAAGCTCTTGCTAAGCTCAGCAAACTTTGCGTAAATGTTTGGCTCCAGGACTCGAGCCTGGGAGAAGTGGTTAAGTGTGGACACTAGCTTCTTTACAGATTGATTTGACAACCCGGTGTTGGCTTGAAGTTGCACTAAGTCTCGAGCGCTCAAAACATCAGCTTCAGGGAAGAGATTTTTGGCACTGAATGGACCTAGGATCACAAAGGAATTCTCATTACTAATTTACAAAAATCTCTTAAGTATTTAAACCACGAAAATAATGTAAAAGTACCTATTAAGAAATATAAGTTTTACCTTTCTTCACTCGCAAAGGGCGCCCACCAGAGGCTTGAGCCAGTTTCACAGCCCCATGTGGAGAGGCTTCCTCGGCAGCAACTACAGATGCTGCAATTTGCTCTCCAACCATAGGCTTTTCAAGTGCAAGTGCTGTCATATTTTCACTGAAGGAGGCATTGCTGCAGTTGCGTGGCACCCCTCTTCCAATGATTGAAAGGCAGTCTGAGCACCTCCGCTGTGTTGCTTGAGGCTGTGCTAAATTTAAAGACGGTGGGTTGTCCAGAGGATGCTTTTCAAGGAACTTCATCCACCCTATCTTACAGATAAGACAGTCACATGCTTGCTCTCTTGTAACTGGTCTCATCCTGATAGAGGAGAAGTCAAAGACAGAAGAAATGGTGACAGACTCTCCCCTTGCTTTTTTCCCTAATGCAAGCCTACACGTGTCACAAATGCCTCTGGGCACTCTTGAGTCACTGAAGTCTATAGGATTTGGAAGGGTTTCTGGCACAACTTGTATCAAGTGGCCTGTCACCTATCTGACACACTTTCTCATGCAGAGAAAACAAGCTGTTTTCCTGCATTCATTATGGGACTTGACTGAATTAGCGTGATCGCAAAGCAGACCTAAAGAAAATCACTACTTTTATACGTATGATTAGGGCTGTCATTGGTGACTAGCAAAAGTTGACATTGAAAATGTATTTAAAAATTAAAAAGAAAATGAGTTATTGGTCAAGAAACACCTTGTCATCATTAGATTTTTATGGAAAATTTACCTTTAAAATGGGATTCGAAGGGAATTCTCATGCACAGATATGTAGGTATTGCACACATTATTTTGTCAGTGCTATTTCTTGGAATTCAGAAAAAAATTTTGATTAAAAATATAGCACAAAGCAAATATTTAAAGATTGGTCTTTTAGACATACTGGGAAGAACTAACAAATCCTGTCAAATAAAAAATTACATATCAGGAAATGGTATTATTTACGGCTTGTTAGAATAGATATAAAACTTTAAAAAGGATTTATATTAATATATTTATATTTTACTTATTTTTTCTTAGTAAAGATGTTTTTGGTCAAATTCATCTCAGTATCCATATCTAAAGAGTGCTTGAGTAGAATTTGTTATATATGTTGTAAAAATGCAAAAAGAGTCAAAGTTGTCATGATTTTAAGGAATAAATGAAAAAATTCAAACTGATTTTTTTTTCTCGGACGGTCACAAAAGATTTCATTTTTTGCATTTTTGAGAAGAGTAATGTATGAAGATTTTTTGCATTTTTGAGAAGAGTAATTTTCTTCATATACATTCATTTTTCTCGTTTGTACACATTTTAAAATACCTACATTTTAATAATTAAATATCTTGTTGTTATAGTTTTGCAAGTTTTGCGCATATACTCATTTCTGCTCCACCAAAACACATTTGACCAAGTGTAAAACTAACCGCACCTGGCTCTAAAGGTGCAATTATTTATATAAACTAGTATGCTATTAGATATAAACACGGTCACTAAAAATTTTTAAAAACAAAATAATTCGCATTTTTACAAACTGTATTTTCTTTAGTCTCCCGCGATATATATTGTGAGATATTGCGCAATATACATAGTGGGATATTCCTCAATATACATTGTGGGATTTGCGCAATACATTTATCGTGGGATATTGCGCAATATATATGGGATATGGCGCATTTGTACTTACACTGACTTCTATGACTTAAAACTTGTGATTTTTAGTTCATTCCAGTTTCGGTCGGAAATACATTACTTCAGATCGGAATGGCGGATTTTACTTTTTACCTTTGATTCTTAATCAATAATCCTTTGTTGATTTGCCCCTGAACAATGATGGTCAATCATTGTACAGGGCAACAAAAAACTATAGATAAACCTAGGTAAAAAAATACAGATTTAAACGAACACTATGTAATTTTATTTGCAATAATCAATTATGTAAGGGTTTTTGGATGTTTAGGAATATTGTGATGCAAAAAGAGCAGCTCTCTAGTTTTGAGCAACAAACTCTTTTTTCAACAAAAATGTTACCTGCCTCTGAAAATAGTCTTATTTTAAATGTCAAAATGTTTGAAAATTTTAAATAGTTAAAAAATATAGGGTAACTATTAGAGTAAATAATTCAATTTTAACGTAAATAGAAAAATAATTTTTTACATAAATATTATGCAGGCTACTTTCAATACATAAAATTATACAAACAAATAAAAACAATATATTATATTTAATTGTAACAAGAACCAAATTAATGAATATTAATACTATATTTATATGTATGTGTATATATATATATATATATATATATATATATATATATATATATATATATATATATATTATAGGTTATAAATATATCTTATATAGCCACGATGCTGAGGTGCAGGTTTTCACTTTAATCTTGAAGGTAAAAAATAATATAAATATAATTCTTGTTTCAGCCAAAATTTTATTGAATCAAATCTGGCAAATTCAGTTCCGACCGGATTTTAAAATTGTCATTCCGATACACCCCTTCTTAAAACACAAAATACAAAAAGTTAAAACAAATGCTCATTGTAGAATGTTTTTCTTATTTAAAAATAAATATTTTCCTTTTATGTAGTATGCATCCGCCCCTTAGCTAACGCGTCACAGGATTTTAGAGTAATAAACTATTGGTTATAAATATATTAAATATGTTAAACACCACTTCAAACTTTTTCATTTACAAAACTTTTTATTTCATCTAAAAATAAACATCTAAAATTCTTTTATATAATATATATAACATCAAACTCATAAGTATGTATTTGTATAATAAATATTAAAAAAAAAAAAAAAATTCATACCTCAAAATTATTCACTTAAAACGTTTAAAAGATTACCTTACTAATGTAAGTTATGAAAAGTGTCATAAGATTTGTTTTCCTGTCAAAATAATACAACTTTATAAAAATTTATGTAAAAAATAATTTTCATTTTTAACGCTTACAATAAGATTTGCGCAGTATGACTAGAATATAGTGTTTTCATTAGTGTATGACGATTTTAAAGAATGTAGCAGATTTGCTTTTAACATTTTTATAAAGATATATGGACCAAAAAATAGTAACTACACTCCAGTTTTAATATGACATCACAGATCACACTGTTGCGGATGTGATTTAACATAACATTCGTTGAGAGCAGCTCCGTATTGAATCATCAACAGGGTCAAACCTTGAACTCTGTCTTCTGATTTGCGCTATAAAAAAATTGTTTATAAGATTAATAAATGAATTTTTTTATAAATTCGTTTAAGTTTTAAAGATTGTAAAGGACTATATAGAAGCTTGTAAAGAACTACATAGAAGCTTGTAAAGAACTACATAGAAACTTGTAAAGAACTACATAGAAGCTTGTAAAGAACTACATAGATGCTTGTAAAGAACTACATAGAATCTTGTAAAGGACTACATAGAAACATAAATTATCAGATTTAATTATTAAAATTCTCCAAAGTTATCTGGTTATCTTATCTGGTTAACTTATCTGGCTTTATGTAAAAGAGCTTAAAAACAAATGTCAAATTTAATTGTGTTATTGTATGTATTAATAAAAATTCTAAAAAGAAATTTATAAAACATTAAGGACATCTTAATTACCATATTTTAGCTCATCAAATTATAAAAAACTAAACTCAGACAGAGATTAAATCACGGCATCATCGAGTGATTTACAAACATACTAACAGAATGTTTACAAACATACAAATCTATAGAATATTTACATACATGTAAGCCTACAAAATATGTACAAACATACAAACTTTTACAAACTGGAAAAAAAACAAACAAGCAAGCCTACAGAATTTTTATTAACTGGAAATATCAACAACAGACAATCATGATCTCATTTGCAATATGATCTCGTATCGAAAATTGTAACAAAATATTTCCAACTAACATAAACTTTTATTAATCAATTATTTAAATTTGTTAATTGTTATAAAATTGTTGAGCAAATCTACCGAATCTAATAAAATTTAAAATCAAGTTTTAAATTTCATCTAACAATGTTTCTCATAAGGTGTCTTTGATATTACTACTAAACTATTTTTGATGACTTTTGATTATCTGAGTCCCTTCAATGCACTGAACAGTGCATTAAAGAGACCCAGAGATCCAAACACATCATAATAATTTTAAACAGTGAAATAGATATTATAATACAATTTTAAACAGTGAAATAGATATTATAATACAATTTTAAACAGTGAAATAGATATTTTAAACAGTGAAATAGATATTATAATACAATTTTAAACAGTGAAATAGATATTATAATACAATTTTAAACAGTGAAATAGATATTATAATACAATTTACAACTGCTTATCTACACTTAAAATGTGAATAGACAAATTATGTGGTTGAAGTGGAGGAAAAAAAAAAATAAATAAATAAAGAGAAAAATACTGTTTAAAAAATGTTAATAAATAATATTTACATTAAATATTTTTTAAAACATTGTATTGTTAATCTATATATTATAAATGATTTTATCTGAATGAAATGAAAAATCATTCATTAATCTGGAAAAACATTCATTAATCTCATTTTTCTCAATACTCAATTGTTTTCAAAACTTGAATTATATGATTTGATCAGAGATCTGAAGCTGACTAAAAATTATAGTGACCTGCTAGCATCATAAGATCATAGCAACCTGCTAGCATCAAGATTAAAAGAGAAAAACTTGTTATAAAAAGGTGTCATAATATCATTTTATTGCGAATGTTCACAAAATGTTGTTCTATTTTTTCAAATGGAAAATGAACTATGTTATTGCTGCAATGACCTCTCACTGAGTTCTCTTCTTTACATCTTCTTGGATTATTGTTTAACACTGACCCTTCATAGAAACGATATGTACAATTGATTGCTAAATTAGCATCTGCTAAGGTTGCTTCTCTTTATCGTGCTCGCGATTTTCTTCCTCCTCATTCTATTTACCTCTATAAATCTCTTATTCCTCTCTGTATGGAACACAGTTGTCATATTAGGGCTGGTTCTTCTAATGATGCTCTTTCTTTTCTAGACAAGGCCAAAAAACGCATTGTAAATGTAGTTGGACCCGCTCTATCTGCCAAGCTTGAGCCTCTTGCCTATGGTCATAAAGTTGCATCTTTTTGTCTTTTCTATAAATATCATGGTTGCTATTATCTCTAGTTTATCAACTAAAATTTATTCTTGCTTGACTTGTTGTTCAGCAAAGTCTACTTCTTTTACTGCATCTACCCCTGCATGCTCTAAAAACTTTTATTTGTCTATTTTTTTCCCCACACTTCAACCCTTTGGAACTCTTTCCCATCCAACCTTTGACTCATCCAACCTACCACCTTTCAAGTCTTCTGTCAATGGTTTTCTTGCTCTATTACTTTTCTTATTTTTCTTTCTAGTAACTCCCAACTTAATAGTGGTTCCTTGCAGCCTTGTTGGGAGTGAATTAAAATTAAAAAAATAAATAAATGATTTTGCACCATTTTTAACTTTAAGTTTTTTAGTTAAAAATTTTAAGTATATTCTAAAGAATTTTCTTCATAATATAATTAATTTTTTCTTTTTGATTAATACAATTTTTATAATTCCAAATTCACCAAATTTATTGTCACGAAAATATCATGAAAAGCTCTTTTGACATTATTATGTTTACAAATATCTGCTTGGTAACTGATCAAATCTATCTATAAATTGTTCATAATCATTATTAAAAACATATTAAATACTTATCAAACAACTTTAAGAAAGCAAACACAAGATTATAAAGTCAAGTATAAGTTTGAGGGTTGAAAAATAGCATTTGATGACACAATGACACCGGGGGATTGCAAAAAAGCACTTAGATGAGGCTATGATATCAGGGGGCTGCAAAATAGCACTTTGATGCTAAAATGACACCAGTTTAAAAATGAGCATGACCGCCTTTTTGTGTTTGCAATGGTTTTCTTGGACAACATTAAGCTGTAAATTTTGAATCTCTCTCATGAACTATGAAATGCTGTAAATTGCTGCTCTTAATTTTATGGATTCTCATCTTATTTCTTTCTTTTGAAAACAATTGTGATGTACCTGATGAACGTGGTGAATAATTTCATCGAGAAATCAGTGAGATAGAAAGTGTTATAAAGGAAAACCTTCATCTTCATTACTTGCTGACTACTGCTGGACTTTGGTGCATGATTTAGAGTTCTCTCAAAGAAGACCCAGTGTGATGAATCATTTTTGAGATGATAGAGGCAAGATTATTTTACTTAAGTACTGGTAATACCGAAATTTACATAACATGTGCATATTCAATCCAAATAGAATTATTATCAACAAAAGACTATTTATGTGATTTGTAAATATTTTATAAAAAAGAAAATAGCTTTTAACTAAAATTTACAGTTTAAACTTTAAAACAAAAGCAAACTTTGAATTTGGCAACCAAAATTAACAAAATACAAATAAAACTGTTTTTTTTAAAAAAAAAAAAATTTATCAAATTTTGGTGGACAGTGTAATTGAATAATTGTCTGACAAAATAAAATAATACTGTAGGTGTTTTTTCAGAAATGCAGAAGCTGTTATTGACACTGATGTGCATTTGATTAAAAAAAAAACAAAAAATTAAATACAATTGTTCTATATCCTTTGTCATCTGGAAAAATTTCCCTCACTTCTTATATTGATACACACATGTTAATCTAAGGTCATTATCTGATATAAAGATTTTTGTAAACATTATGAACTAGTATTTTATTTTTACAATTTTTTTTAGAATTTATATTTTATTTTTTACCAAAATAATTTTGTACCAAAAACAAACAAACAAAACATACTAATTTTTCAACAGCACTTTCTTTCATTTTACTTTGCACTGTGCTGTTGACAGTTTCTTTGAGATATTCTTGATTGTAGCGCTCTGCCAATATCACTTTCTGAAACTCTTCTAACTAAAAATTAAAAATAAAAACTTATAGATAAGTTAATTCTTCATCCCCTCTTTCCTAGATAACTTAAATCTCCCTCCCTCTTCCCTAGAAAAAAATCTTTGGTATAACTCTTTTCATAATCCAAACACACACAATATTTATTTTCAAATGTAACTAAAAAAAATAAATTTTTATATTCAAAACTTAATCTCTGGCTATTGAACAAATCCAAACAGAATATAAAAATGTTTTGATTTTTTTAGATCATTTTACATGTAACTTAAAAAAACTTATAAAAACTGGCAATCCTCCTGAAAAAACATGTTTAAATATACAATACAACTTAAAAACATTTTGATAAATTAAAAAAAATTTACTTTATTAGTGTTACTAAATTTACTTTTCTTTGAAGATATAACTCATTGTTTTCTTTTGTCTTAATTTTATTAGCGATACTTACTTTTCTTTGAAGATATAACTCTCTGTCTTCTTCATCAAGACTGGCACATAGTTCTCGACCAGCCTGTAAACAAACACACACATTTTTTATGTTGTTATATATAAATGATTAAAAAGATGTTGCTATAAAAAAATAAAATTAAAAAAAAACAAAAAAACAGTTTAAGCAAAATTTTTTGCAATGGTCAACCATTTATTGTTTTGTAATACATAAATCCTGTTGCTCTACATAACTGAATGCATAAATATATGCTGCTATGCAAATATATGCTGCTATGCAAATATATGCTGCTATGCAAATATTGATGCATAAATCATAGGTTGCTTTATGTAGACGAATAAATCTATAATCTATACCCTTTACACAGAATGATGAGTTTGTGTTCAAATAGAAAAGCTCTTAAGCAAAAAGTTAATTCTACTGACTTGTTCACATAATATATGAAAAAAATTCAGAGTTTATTTTACAAAAAATTCTTTAGTGCATCTGTCCATATTGAAGTTGTTTTTTTCAGATCCTGAAAAAAACAATTTTATTCAATTTGGCCACCTATTTATATGTATTTTACTGAAGAAAATACTTTCTACTTAATATAGAAAAAACTTGCTGCCTCACAATGATTATCAGGAGTGAATTGATGCCGATACTTCTTTTTGAGGCCTAAAAGAAATACATTAGGTGAAACTAGAAGCAGCAGAGAAGCTCATCACACTTAACGGATCCATTTTGTATCCTGCAAAGATTGAAATTTTTCAGTTTTCAAGAATGATATAAACAGGATAAGAAAGAATTTAATGTTGAAAAGCGAACATATAACAATCTTGTATTTAATATTTTAATAAATATTAAATACAAGTTGCAAATGCAGCTATAATATTTTAATAAATATTAAATACAAGTTGCAAATGCAGCTATAATATTTTAATAAATATTAAATACAAGTTGCAAATGCAGCTATAATATTTTAATAAATATTAAATACAAGTTGCAAATGCAGCTTTAATATTTTAATAAATATTAAATACAAGTTGCAAATGCAGCTATAAAAGCAACCGACACTTCTGGTACTTAATTGTAGCATGTGATGTGTGTTTTCGAACAGACTTCTCTCTTTTGAACAACCAAATAGTTGCTAGAACATTGTACTGAATTCAACTATCAGTTTGAGAACAACTATTGAGAAAAATGGCATGTGAAGGCAGTGAATGATCTATCAAAAATGTGCTGTATAACTGATTCAATAAGTGTTATGAATTATAAAATAGAAATACAAAAACAGTTTTTATGGGAAATTGTTGAATATCACCCCAAAGAATTGCTAAATTTTAAAAGGACCAAACTTAAAAGCAAATAGATAAAAAATTTTACATATTGTATACCAGGAATAAAATAAAATAAACCTACATAAGTAATTTTGTTTACATGTGGATATCTCCACTGGTTTTGTAAGAACAGCCATTCCTCTTTCCAACTTGAAACTTAAGATCCCCATAATACTTCATAGACTTAAGACGCTGAAATATCATACAGCTAATTTATTGATGTCCTAAACATTTCACATATCTTCTCTGTGCATCTTTTTCCTGTCTTCTTTATACTTTTCTATTCAACAAACACTTTCAAAAAATAGTTGTGATATTTGCTATCTGGCTTGAATTCTTGTTCTCTCCCATTTTCTTTAAGTTCTATTAAAATTGTGTTAAAAACATCATGGGTTAAGGACAATCCGTTTCCACTAACATTGTCAATTTCTTGGAGTTACAAATATCTTCTTTTAACAAAGGTTTTGAACCAACAGGTAAACTTTTTTCAAGACCCAATCCAATAAATTCATCTTGATGATTTTCATGTGTGTACAATTTTTCCAACTCTTTCATTTTTTAACTAGTACACTTGAAAATTTGAAAATTAAAGTAATACAGTACTACTACTAGCCGTTCTGAACTGCATGCTTGCTTAAAAATCAATATACTCTGGTAAAAGTTAGCAGTTAATAACATTACACTACCATAATAGAGTACATTCAGAGTAATAAGTCAATAGTACTTTTGATATGCTAGGAAATATACAGAAATATTTTATGTGAATTTCCCAGAGAAACTCCCATAAAATTTAAATTATTTTTAAAAAAATTTTTTGAAAATGTTGATTTGTACATTGTATTTGTATATATGTACTATTTTAACTTTAGTATATTAACTATCTTAACAAACTATTATGATAACAAGTAATTTTCCAATCAGTGGCATTTTTATTAGGTTAATTAGTGTTTCTTTTATATTTTTATTACAATTGGTTTTTCCTTACAGATTAACGAACTGCAGAGAGAATTAAAAGATTGATGCTGAATTGGCAAAATAACCGACCTTTGATAACTGCGGTAGTGGTCTAGAGGTAGAGCACTTAGGCCATAAGTGAGAAGTTCTGAGTTCGATTTCTATCAAGTCCCTGGTAGTACCACGCTTAATTTATTTCTCTATGTAGCAGCCCTGTTTGTCAAGGTTTGTGTTTCACAGTGTTACATAGAGTGATGCATAAATTTCACATTGTTATATTTAAATGGGTCCATTAAAAAAAAAAAAAAAAAAACCTCTTTCGCAGTCACTTTTGCTCTTGAGATGGAGTCATCTAAACTTTGTTGAAAATCTGTTTCTAAAACCTGTGTATTAAAAGGTGATTTGTAATAATGTATAATTCTTTAGCTCATAAAAACACATCAAATATTTGAAACCTAAACTTGTACATATATAAAAATTGTTTCAAAACCTTAGTTCCTGAGCTATCATTAGAAAACCTTCTTCTTAATGTAGTTTCAGTATTAAAGGTTTCATGACCGAGAAAAAGATCATATTCTTCAGGTATATTCCAAGAATCATTTGAATTTTGAAACTCAGGTTCTGAACCAACAGTAGTAATTCTTGATTGGTCAATTATTGGACCATCCTGAGTTTCAACTGTAGGTGGATTATAACTTTGCCAAACTGGAGGCTTTGCTCGAACTCCATAACTAATAAAAAAAAATCATTATTAAAATACTTATAAGATTTCTAAAAAGAGAAAGCTTTAAAGTAGTTGTATGTATCAGCACCTTGTGCAGTACGTATAACTTTGTGCTTTTTGCAAACATCTTTTGTGACAAACCATAGCACAAACTCGACATTGAAATGCTACTTTACGCCACACCTAAAAATAATCTTTTCTTCTTTTAACTATATTTAGTGGGCAAGCAATGAATATTTATTCCAAAACCTAACCTTTCTTTGGCAATATTCACAGCGAGTAGGAAAATAGAACTCAGTTCCAATAAAATTGTGCTCTTTATGTCTGCAATTAAAAAAATATTTTAAACAAAAAACATTAATATATATATATATTTTTTCAACCATATCAATAAAAATTTACAAATGCTCATCATAAATTAATAGAATTTGGTTAGGTGTCACTCATATAGTTACAAACTAGTCATTGAAGTGACACCTAAAAAATATAAAAAATATGAATAAGAGAGAAATAAATGAAAAGATTGTTAAACAAATAATAATGATATATGTAAAAATTATAGTAATAATACAAAATAATAACAACAACAATAAAGTATCAATAATATTAGGAATAATTATAAATTGTATAATAATTTTAAGAATAATTATAAATTGTATAAAAAGAATAAGTATAAATTGTATGTACATATCATAGATAATGATTAAATGTAATAATAACAAAATGTAGCAATAATAACACAATAATAAGTAAATATAATAGATAAATAATAAATAAAGCAAAAATCAAACCACTTTTTTGATAAAGAAATTATATATCAAAGACAACTTCAGTACAGAGAGAAATTATAAAGAAATACACTCAAACAATACATTTTAAAATTGAATTATGTTGAGCAGTAAATAATCCATAACAAGGCGATATTTTTTTTTTAAACTTTTTTATGAATGCAGGAATACACTGGTTCCATTGGGAAATACATTGTTGTTTAATGGAAAACTTACCATATTTAATTGTGTTGAAAAAAGAAGAGTATAGCTTACTATTTTCTGTATCCCTGGTGTGATGATTGTGAATTTCATTTCTTTAAACTAAATTCTGTAAACTAGCAATTCTATTAAGTAAAAAGTTACTTTTTTGACCCCAAACAATACAACAATAGCAAAGGTGAGAAGAGAATAAAGAAGAAGAAATCATTCGTATAGCTCGTATAAGTTTTTTTAAAGATGATTCAGTTGATTATACTAAGGTTTTCAAGATATACTCCAAGATATTTTATATATTTTGATGGAAAAAGTTTTTTTCCGTTAATTTTAATTTTAATATTACCAATAGTTTTGAGGGGAATGAAAAATAATGTATTCAGTTTTATTGACATTCAATGAAATACGATTACTATTTAACCAGTTACATAAGCAATGAAGATCTTGATTAACTTTTTTCCAAAGAGTCGTAAGTGATTTGTTGATATATAAAAGAACAAGATGAATCATTTATATATAACAAAACCAATAACGGTCCAAGAACGGAACCTTGTGGAACACCATTTTAATAACTTTATGTGTGGATTCAAATCCATTAATTGAAACAATGCGCTGCAAAACTAAAAAATCCTTTTCAAAATAAAAAACCCGAAACTATTTGAAACTAATATAATATTTATTATGCTTATTTTAACTTATGTTGACAATAATTTATATTATGCAGACTTTATATATATAAATTTTTTTGATATTTCAACGAGAAAAGGGGTATTGTTTCACTGCAAAAAGAACCACGTCTTGCAAAAACAATCCTTTTGTTAAACAAACAATGTTTCTTGTAAAAAATTATAAAAGAATTTCAAACTGGCATAATATTATATATTATAATATATTACAATATATATACATACATATATATATATATATATATATATATATATATATATATATATATATATATATATATATATATATATTATAATATATATAGAGATGTGTGTGTGTGTATATATATGTGTGTGTGCGTGTGTGTGTATATATATATATATATATATATATATATATATATATATATGTGCATATATATGTGCATATATATATGTGCATATATATGTGTATATATATGTGTGTATATGTATATATATATATATATATATATATATATATATATATATATATATATATATATATATATATATATATATATATATATATATATATATATATAAACAACCCTTGGAATTAGAAAAAAATGAGGTCAAATAAATTGCTGACCTCAAACTGTTAGAGGTCGGCATCAGGTCAGCAAAATAAATTTGAGACAAAGGAGTCACCATAAAGCATAGATATGAGGATGGCAATTTTTTGCCAACCTCAAATAATTTACGGTCGGCATTGCCGAATACTGACTCTAATTGTGAGGGTTGTATACATACATACATATATATATATATATATATATATATATATATATATATATATATATATATATATATATATATATATATATATACATATATATATATATATATATATATATATATATATATATATACAGTGGTGTGAAAAATATTAAGACCACTGAGAAAAAAAGCTTTTTTATTAGTTGATACCACTTTTTAGATTTAAAAATGTGGCAGCATTGCTTTATTTTATCATCAACATCCTGTGGGTGTGGCTGAGTATTGAAATTATTGATTTGAATTTGAATCTGTTAACTTTTATTAAAGAATTATGTGTTTTAGTGAACATTTGGTATATTTTGCCTTGTGAAACATAAGTTGTGGAAAAGTGAATATCTATGGTTCCAACGACCTTTAAGTGAATATTAGTTAGATTATTGCTGGTGATAGTGATGCAGTTTAATATTTTTCTGATTTTAAATGTGTGATTTTGATTATTTAAGAATTTTTTGTTGTCAGATTATATTATATTTTCAAAATATGGGTAAAGTTGCTGATCCTAGTCCCAGAAAGCGAGGCAAAGTTGAAGCAATATTAAAGTTGGAAATATTTTCACAACTGGAAATTGCCAAGAAATGTGGACTAAGTAAAACAGCAGTTTTTACCATTAAGAAACAAGGTTTTACATCCTTTCCAAGACATTCCACTTCAGGCCGAAAATCATTACGCCATGTGCAAAATGGGTTCTACTTGCAAACTGTCGAAAAAACAGAAGAATAACCAGCAAGCTGCTCAATTGTGTACTGCAGGAGCACCAGATCAATGTCTCAGCAAGTTGTGTTTGGAGATGTCTAATACAAGATGGATTTGTAGCACGTTGACCATGCAAAAAACTGCTCTTGACCAATGCTCAACAAACGCAACGGTTGCAGTGGGCCATGGATCACAAAGATTGAACCACAGAACAATGGAGAAAGGTATCATTTTTTATATAAGAATTTACAATCATGTATTCTAAGTTGAAGCAAAATCTAGCATATTTTTTCATGTAATAATGATGTTTAATATCATACATTATATGCTAGTCTAATTGTTTTATATCCATATCGAATATTGTAGCAATGGTTATGTATCATGCAAAATGAAGTAAACATATAACCAGTGATTACAGGATGTTAATCTAATGTATGCTCAAGAATTTTACAGTGTGTTTGTATTTTTAGATTTGTGTCAGTGATGAGTCTATATTCGAGATACTCGACAATAAATGTCAGTACGTGCGTTGTTGTTCTGGGGAAGAATTTCAACCGCAATGTCTGGTGAAGATCGTCAAGCATCCTACCTCAGTAATGGTATGGTCGATGATAAGTTCTCATGGTGTCGAACCCCTTAGAATTGTTGAAGGCAGAATGGATCAACATCAATACACCAACATATTGGAGGAAAAACTTCTAACTCAATTTCCAATTCATTTTCCTGATGGTGGTTTCATCTTCCAACAAGACAGCGCACCGTGTCATATGGCATGCTTTGTTACAAACTTTCTGAACCATAATAATGTTCCTATCCTACCATGGACTGGTAATTCACCTGACATGAACCCAATTGAAAACTTATGGATGATAGTCAAAAAGAGAATTGCCGACAGAAACCCAACAACAACAGTCGCATTGATTGAGGCGCTCATAGAGGTTTGGACACATGATCCAAAAATACAAGACATGTGTCCAAGACTGATTGATGGGATGCCTAAGAGGGTTAAAAAACTTGTTGCAGCTAGAGGAGCATCCACAAAATACTGAACTAGGCTCATTTTATGACATTGTGTGTGTGTGTTTCTTTTTAAGAAATATTTAAAAAATTCACTTTTTCGACAATGGTCTTAATATTTTTCACACCACTGTATATATATATATACATATATATATATATATATATATATATATATATATATATATATATATATATATATATATATATATATATATATATATATATATATATACATATATACTTATATATACATAGAAAATAAAAAAAATAATAAAGGATTTAAACCCCTTCATCATACTCAAACCCTGATCAAATATTCAAAAACTTTATCAAAAACATAAAATAATAAATTGACTAAAAAATTTCTTTACTTTAAAATTAACTGCTCTCTCCACTACCGAATATTGACCAAAGCCTCAATACCTAATACATGGCCACAATACCCACACTTAATTTTTTCACAAACATGTCATAAATGAAAATAAAAATATATTCAGAGAATTTAAAAATAAAAGAGTATAACAATAAAAAAAGTGTTTATAATAATAAAAATAGCTTATAATTAAAAAAGAAATTAAATTCAATATTGAATTGAAATTTGACATTTTAACATATTCAAAAAATTGATTAGATATCTCGCAATAGAAATTCAATTATCTTGTTTTTCTTTTCCCTTTTTTTCCCCCTCAAAAATTGCAACCAAAATAAATCTTCAAATGTTTATGACAAAAACAAGTTGAAATTTTTCAACATTGTAAGGTTCATGTAAATAATAAAGCATACAATAAAATGTCTTCAACCTAATAGAAAAATAATAACTTTTTTTGTTAATTTGTAGCTTTTGATAAACTTTAAATATCAGAACCATTGTCGTCAATTTGCCTATGAGCTCAGAACAAAATTGCATGAACACTTTGATCATTTTAAAAAAGCAACCTGTTATTATGTTTTTAATTTTTTGTTAAATATTGTTTTACATCTTATGTTTTTTGACATTTTAACATTTGTCTGATTGATTTTTTTACTTTGTGCAGTTTAGTGATCTTTTTTTTTTTTTTTTACAACACACTGGTTTAAGAATATACTGCTTATAAAACATCCTTAAAATTTAAGAATGTTAATAAATGTTACAAAATTTTGGAAGAAAGCTTTTTGTTGTTGCTTCAACTTTTTTTATTTTAGAAACTTGTAATCTTTTTTTGTGTTGTTTATGGAAGTCTACATTCAAAAATTTATTGAGTAAAATAAAGAAGGCTGTTATTTTTTATATTCAACTTTTTCTTCTTATAATGTTTTATTAAGTAAATTTTATTATGTTCTAGGTCATCTATGACTATCAAAGCTGCGTTATTAACACATTGTTTTAAGTATTTTTTGACATTTCTTCCAATGTAATTAACTTGCTGGCTAAGATTTTTTTGTAACTGCTTAGTTTTTATAAGTGTATATTTGTCTGTGATGTGAAAATGTATATTTGTCTGTGATGTGAAAGTGTATATTTGTCTCTGAAATGAAAGTCTATACTTTGCTTAAAAGAAGCTTATTTATATGTGTGTCATAATTGCTTTAAAATTGAAATCATATAATGCAGTATAGAGATGAAACTAAATCAATGCTATTTTTATATTTATATTATTATGCTATTATATTTTTTAAGCTCTAAGAATGCAGAAAAGACCATAAAAATTATTAAGCGTCTTTCTCCCCCTCCCCCTCTGTTTATGATAAGAAGTTTTAAACTATTGAAAAGTTAACTGTTAACCCAAACCAAAAAATTTTTAAATTATTTTTCTAGTGTTTACAAAAATTCATTGAAGTAATGAGACATAAAGAACAGGTATAGAAATGGTTGGTGTGGAACACTAACTGTTGGTTACCCGGACCTAACTGTTGGAGTTATACAGGTCTGGATAACCAATATTTATTATTATTATAAGCATAAAACTTAACAACAAATAAAAAATTTAAATCTTACATAATGCCATTAGAATCTTTATCATCAACCTTTGTGAATCCCATCTAAAAATGTAATCAATAAATATCTTCTTTGTGATTAAATTGAATGATAAGTTTTATTTACAATATAAATAATTTTTATTTACTCAAAATATAATTTATTACATATCAAAAATACCTTCTTGTTGTCCTCTTCAACCTGGTTGGCTTCAAGATTTTTCAAGTCATTTTCTGGAACCAATGAAACATACTTATATGCTAAAGTTATATCTCCATTGCACTGATTATGATTTAAACCAGGCATCATAACACGAAGATATGAACGACTGTAAATATATTTAAAAAATCTTGATTGTTGTATTATTAGTTTAATTGCATTCAATTATTAAATTTTTAGTATTAAATCTTTTTTGAATTCATTCAAAAATTTCCAAATAGTATGTCATTGTAATTATATCACAACTTTATTTTTTAATATAAAAAACAAAAGACCTGATTGCTGAACGACTTTCAGTGACTGCAAGAAGAAATGTCTGGATACTTTTTCTAGATTTAGTTGATAAGCATTCTAATGACAAATCCATTAGTGGAATTGAAACCTAAACCACAAAAAACAAAAAAAATCCTTTTAAAACACAAAAAATTTTATTGAGAACCAGTGATCATTCAGGTAATATTCTGAAAATCCTGAAAAGATTTTGCATTAAAAAATCTGAAAAATATCCAGAATTTATTTTCCTTATATTTGTCCTAATTTAGCTAAATTAGGACAAATATAATGAACATAAATTTCAGCTGTTTTTCAGATTTATTCTTTCATTTTTATTGCAAAATGTTTTACTGATTTTCATTAGATTAAAGCTAATTAGCTTAAATCTAATAATTTTCTCAATTTTTTAGAAAACCATCAGATAAAAGAAAATTCCTTTTTCTTTGGGTAATGACAGAAAAAATATAAAAATAAATTGAAAAAATAAATATTTAAATTTATATTTACACAAAACCTTTTGGAAATCTGGAAAAAATAAAAGTTAAAAAAATATCTGGAATTCTGACAATATCCTGAAAAAGATAATCCCTGAAGAACAAAAAAGGTTTTTACAAAACACAAGTCTTTTTAAAACACATTAATAAAAGATTTTTTTTATTGTACAATGTAAATTTTAAAGATAAAAATTTTAAAATCTACTTTCAAAACATAACAAAAATATTCATTCAAAGCACAGCAACAAATGGCTTTTGGATCAAAAAGTGTTTTCTTGTTTTCCAGTTACAATAACAGAATTAAAAATATATTGACTAATTAAATACTTACTTTTTGTAACACTTTTAAGAATGTTCAATTCTGTACATAATGATTCTCTTGAATAATGCAAAAGTCATGTTCATATATACTATATAATAAACTTACATATCCTAATAGCAGATCCTTATCAAAAGCATCTTCACATTTCCCCCATACACAAATGTTTAGAAACTTGTGTTCTCTCTCAACATCAAATGAAAAGATTTCATTCCAAACAGGTTCCTAAACACCAACAGTTTAAATACAATCTTCAAAAAAATTATATATATATATATATATATATATATATATATATATATATATATATATATATATATATATATATGTATACAGTATGTGCCAAAATTGTCACCATGTTTGAACAAAAAAATATTTATATCCATTTTAATAGAAAAGCTGTGAAGAAAAATGAAATTTTAGTTTTAATTATTAAATTTAAGACTTAGCTAACTAAAAATATTGCTTTGTTAAATTTAGAAGATATTGAATTTTTTTTAAATTTTTATGTGAAAAGCTAATGTTGAATGAATGATAGCAATTAACATAATTGTCCACAGTTAATTAGGCATTCATCCAATATAAACCTCATCAAAAACTGTTATGTAAAATTGAAAGCAGAAGTTTCTTAACAAAACCCAACCTCACTAGCAGATCTGAAAAAAGCCAAAATGAAAAAATAATTGTGTATGTGTGTGTGGATATATAAATGATATATATATATATTTATATATATGTTTTATAGTAAAGATATATATTTTTTTACATTATGTTTTTTATTAGATTAAAGATATATATTTTCTCAAAAATAAACCTGGTTAGCACTGGCAATTGATGTTCGTTGGCCTGTAGGTTCTTTATCGTCTTCAGTTTGAGTAAATTCATTTTCAACATTTATGTCAGCAGTTTGCTGTGAAATATTATCCCAATCTTTAGAGCACAAGTTCTTAGTTTCCAGTTTATCATCTGCTTCAGAAAACTTACTTAACTTGGTATCTGAAGATGTATAAATCTCATCCCCTTGTTCTTTATTAGAACTTCTTGAGTCAGCACTAAATGATGAATGATCTGAAGTTTCACAGCTATCTGATTCAATAACTGGTTCTAGTTTAAAAGCTTTTTTCTTGAAACTATTTTTTAAAGAAAACCGTCTCTTTTTTTTTATGGCAGATGTCTTAAATTCACTTGATATAGGATTAGAAGAGCTTTTAGAATTTTTATCAGATGTCTTTGTGACTAAATTTACTTTATCTGGCAAAATATCTACTTTGCTTTCAACATTCAAAGAATCTTTCATATCTGTTGAATTATGTCTTAAAAGTTTTACTTCATTAATAAACTTCTTAGTTGCTTCATCATGCCACAATTCCTTTTCTATTTCATGAACAACAATGTTAACAAACTCTTCAGTTTCGCTATCTTCATCATGTAAAAGTATGCTGTTAAAATCAAACCCATCCTTAGCCTTGACTTGAGTATTAATATTATCCTCTTGATCTTTAGTGTCTTTAACTTTAGGTTTTGCTGTTAATGTATCTGGATTTTTTTTTGTAGGGGGACGTTGAAGTTTTAAAGTAAACCTGAAAATACAACATGTTGCAATAAATAATCAAATTGAGAACCATATAATATTATAATCATATAATATAGAATAAATCTCTTAAGTAAAATACAGGACTAAAATTTAACTAACATAAAAAAATATAAATAGAACATTACAAAGCAAATATCCTAGGGACTGGGAACTCATCCTTACAAAATTTAGAAAAAATTCAACCCGCTTTTGCAGAAAAAACCCTTTGGAGGGATGAAAGTACACACATTCCTGATTCCAAAAATGTAAAAACTGAAATCAACAAATTACATCAGAGAAAAAAAATTGCGATTGAAATTTACTCTATTAGCACATCTTACTGAAGTGACAGTGAACAATATTTTTTCATTTTTACAGTATTATTAAAACTAAAAGATGACTTTTAAATTAATTACAGCACCTAGTTAGATTGCAAAGCATTGCATCAAATTGATTATCACAAAATATAGGCAATAATTTTACAGTATATTGGGAAAGCCATTTTGTATGTTTTTCAGTTGAAAGTTATGTAAAAGAATTCACTTATTATATCTATCTAAAACCATAAGCATATTCGACTCAAATACAAACAGTACAACCCTACAATGTACTCAAATTAAAATTCTGGGAAAGTGCTACTTCAAATTAAAGTGCTCAAAAATTTAGTTTGGTGAATTTTAAAAAGACTTGCATTTTTAAAAATGCTAAATTCTGCAAGATCACATGAAGACAACAGGAAGGTTGTCTGTTTCTTGTGCTTTCAAAAGTGTGATAGACAAGTGACAACATTCATCATTGAAAAACTTCATTCTCTACTTGTTAAACCAATTGATTTCTCTGATACTTGAGTCCCAAAGGGAACATGTGAGAATTGCAGAGTGAAACTGAGGAAAAAGGATTCTGGCCAGCCTGTCCTCTTGCCACCTATCTTCAACTACAAGAACATTCAAGTCAGACCAGAGACACGAGAACAAAACTGTGACTGTTTTATTTGCAAAGTTGGAAGGCTTAAATTAAATGAAAAGCATCCACTCAGTACTGATCCAATGCCATCATCAGCAGCAAAAAACTCACAGAAGATCCTCAGAGTGTCTTGCACTTGTAGGCAGAGGCCTTCCCAATGAGTGCAATCAGGCAGCATTTAGAAAAAATCTGCAAACTCTTGTGACAAAAGACCAAACATTGGCAAAACAAATTACATCCTCAGTGATTTCTTCAAAAGATGCATCTCCACATGGAACAATCAGAGTTACACAACATAGTGGAAGACCTCTCCCCATCACAAAAGGTAAATTGTTAATATCATTTTAATTTTATAAGATATAAAATTTACTATAAAAATAATAGAACCCCACATCATTTAAAATTTATTGCCAAATTGGTTTAGTGAAATTTAGATCTTATTAAGCTTTGTTACACTATTCAACTAATTGTTCTGTATTTTAGGATCTTCCAGTGCCAAAAAACTTTTTGACAATGCTCCAATCATGATAGTGAAAGACCTTGTTACTGTTCAGGTGAATACTAATTTGTCAAACTCTGGTTTTAAAAACTTGCATCAACAATCAATCAAGTCAGCAGAACAAAAGTTATTGAAAGCAATTTTCATACAAAATATGATGCCTTTGGAAGACATTTATTAGATCATTTCACATAAACTGACATTGATGTGTAAACTGAAAATGCTTTAACACCAAAAAGTCAAAAACTGTTGTTCATTGCAATGACCTGAAAAAGCTTTTGAATGAAGTTCAACAGTCTCGACAATCATTCTCTGACAACATTGTCAAGCTTGGAATAGTTGGTGGAGGTGGATTCCTGAAAGTCAGTCTGGGAATAATTGACACAAGTGGTATCAGTCACTCTCCCCCAAGCAAGCGATTGCTCACTGCACCACATGCTAAAGATAGTGGAGTTAAACGACAGCTTTTGGTTGCAGTTGCAGAAGACATGTCAGAAACATATGAAAACATCAGACAATTGCTTTCATTGATTCAAGCCAACTCTACAAACTTCTTAACTTCTTGTGACTTAAAAGTTGCAAACATTGTCTGTGGTTTACAAGCATACTCCAGCACTCACCCCTGGACATGGTGTACTGCTGATTGTCAACATCATTCATTTCCTGGGCAGCTTAGGACTTTTGGCTCTATCAGAAAGAGCTTTAGAGACTTTGAATCTGCAGGATTGGACTTGAAAAAGGCAAATTTTTGCAAAAATGTCATTCGTATGCCTTTGACTGATCTTCCTGACCAAAAGCTTGTTTTTGATCTCATACCTCCAAAGGAGCTACACTTGATGCTTGGGGTTATCAATCACTTGTTTATGGCCTTGAGAAACATTTGGCCCAAAGCTAATGATTGGCCAAGACTCCTAAATATTCAACCACAACTCAATCATGGATGTCAATTTGCTGGCAATGAATGCCACAAGCTTTTGAAGAATGTTGATATCCTTCAAAAACTAGCAAAAACTGACTGTGCATTCCAAGCTATTTGTATCATTGATGCCCTTCGAAAATTTAGAGCAGTTGTGACTGTCTGCTTTGGACAAGAGCTTGATCCACACTATGCAGTAAAAATTGATGCATTTCGAACCTCATATCTGGTTTTGTCAAATGTTTCAGTGACACCCAATGTACATGCAGTCTTCTTTCACATCATACAGTGAGCAGTCAACAGAAGCTCTTTACCACTCATTTGCTGAACACTGGAAAATATATAAAAGAGACGCAAGTAATCCTAGCTATGGTAGCAAATTGAAGACGTGCATTGTAAACTACAACAGCAAAAACATGTAAAACCAACGAAGACCAGAATTCATTTACTTCAATATGTTTTCAGAATAAGTTATTAGTCAAATCAGAAGATTTAGCATTACTTCTTTATTTTTATAGAGTTTTTCAAATTAAATGTGCTGTAAAAATGCAAAAAAAATGTGTGCTACCATTTCTGTGTCATGTGCTTATAGAATAAAATTTCAATCGCAATTTTTTTTCTTGGACATAATATGTTGATTTCAGTTTTTACATTTTTGGAATCAGGAATGTGTGTACTTCCATCCCTCTAAGGGTTTTTTCGGGAAAAGCAGGTTGAATTTTTTTCTAAATTTTGTAACAGTGAACTATCTTAGGAAACAAAGGTGAAAAAGAAATAAATAAAAAAAAGAAGCTACTTTCACAATTTTCACCGAATTCTGTGAACTCTTTAATTTAAGTTTCTATTTCCACCAATTATAAATAATAAGCACCTGAAACTTTTTTTATTAAACAATTTTTTTATAATAATTTGTCTTTTTAAGTTGAAACTCTTTGAATCTTTTTATTTGAATAACAATCTTCTAAAATAAAACTATGTTAAGCATGTTGTTGCAATATGAAGGTTAATAAAACAGCATTATTAAGAAATATTTTTTCTAAAGTTCTGAACCCTTCAATGTATAAAACTGTAAAAAAAATTAGAAACTAACAAAAAGTTAGCTAACAAAAGTTATTTTTAGGGATAGCTCAAGACCTTTGCTGAATACCCTTGTTTTAAAGTGTTTTAAATTGTACATACACCTAAAGCAATTTCGGTTAAGCTTTGTATCATTTTTTAATATTTAAATTAGATTAAAGTATCTTTTAAGCAATAAAATAAGTAATCAATGATATAAAAACCTTTTAAACATTTGAATGACAATGTATGTAAAAAAATTAAAAAAAAAGTTTAAATGAGAATTTCATTTAACATAAGTCCTATTTACATATAATACAAATAAATTCAGATAAAAATAAAAAGAAAATTTTACTTCTATTTCAATTTTAATTTAACATATTACCAACTGTTGTTCAATAATTAAATTTTTTTATTTCTTAAAAAAAATAAGCTTATTTTTTATTTCAATTTTTATTGGTTTTCCTTCCTCCTTTTTGTTTTTTTTTACTAAAAATTAAATTCCATGTAAACATGTTCCAAGGATGCACCCAAAAATTTGCACAAAACATAAGTTAAACTTTTTTATCAAAAGACAAGTGAAAGTGTAATGATATATATTTTAATAAACGGTACTTAGAAATTTTAAATAATCTTTGCTTTCACAACAAAATTGCTGGTATAGTAATTAACTTTTTTTTTTTAAATATTATTTTTGCAATAAATTATACTTTTTATTTGTTACTCAATAACTTTTTAAATAAATCATTACTAGTTGCGAAGCCATAATGAAAATTTTAAGAAATGATAAAAAAAAGAAAGAAACATATTTTATTTAATTTATACAAATGTCAAGAAAATTTATACCTATGTCAAGAATATATACGAATATAATCAAATGTTGAGAAAAGAAAGAAATTATTTAATATTAAATATTTTTAAAAATGTAATATTGAATTTAGTTATTTAACATTAAAAAAAAAAACATTTCATAATATATATATACATAACATTACTAAACTGTTTTAGTTAATAGAGTTAATTTGTCAATTGAACTCATTTTACAGTAATTTATTTTATTGTAGTAGTTTAAAAAAGTTAAAAATTTTTTTTTATAAAAAAGTAAGGAAAGATTTATGACATCAAACTGCATTAGGCATTTTTTATTTAAAGTAAGACATGGAATATATTTTTTAAATGTCTAATGCATATAACGGGTGATGCGGAAGTTATCGGACAAATCCTAATATCATTATTTGAGCATAATAATTAGTTTTTGTGGTTTTATGCGTAGGCATAAACATTCTATAAAATATAAACTTTATTATTTGAAACACAATTATTTAAAATGAGGTTAAATGCAGCTGAACAAGAATCTTTTCGAAAGCAACTAAAAATGTTTTTTGTAAATAAACCTAATATAAAAAAAAAAATCGTAAATCATTTTGAAAAGGAAGGATTTGCTCAAAGTACAATATATGATAACCTAAAAAGACTTGAAACTGTTCAATCGTTTTCTGATAGAAAGCACCCTGGTCGTCCGACATCCTGGACTAGAGAAAAGAAAGCCGAATTAATGAACTTGTCAACAATCGAAAAGGGGTCAGTCAGAGAAAAATAGGTATTAAATTCGGTGTAAATCAATCGACAATTGGTCGTCAGTTAAAAAAAATGAATATTAAATATAGAAAACTTGAAAAGACTCCAAAATACACTATAGAACAACAAATAAAGGCAAAGAAAAGAAGCAGAAAACTAGTTAACCAACTCTATAACACAAAATCGCTTTTAGTCATCGATGACGAAAAATACTTTTGTTTTGCAGGGGACAACATGCCTGGAAATTCTGGATACTACACAAACAACAAAAAGACATGCCCAGAAAGTGTTCATTTTATAGGAAAAGAGAAATTTCCAAAAAAATTATTAATGTGGATAGCCATATCTGACCGTGGTATGTCTGAGCCATTGTTTCGCACTTCCAAGACTGTAGCGATCAATTCATCAATCTATATTAATGAATGTTTAGAAAAACAACTTCTTCCATTTATTCACAAGTATCATGGAGACTTTAACTATTTATTTTGGCCAGATTTAGCAAGTTCTCATTATTCTAAAGATTCTTTTAATTGGATGGACCAATATGTCTATTACGTTGATAACGAATCCAATCCCCCAAATGTGCCTCAAGCACGACCAATTGAAAATTTTTGGGGACATTTGGCACAGAAGGTTTACGAGGGAGATTGGCAAGCTTCAACAGAGCAAGTTTTGATTAATCGCATTAGACTAAAACTACAAGAAATTGATTTAAACTTTTTACAGTCGCATATGAAAGGCGTCAGAGCAAAATTGAGATCAATTGCAGATGGTGGTGTTTTTTCATATAAAAAATAATATATTTTTATTAAAAGATAAATGCTTTAATCAAAAAAAATATAATAGTAGTTTGTTTTTTTATTTATAAATAAGTTATTGACGTTTTTATTTTGTCCGATAACTTTCGCATCACCCGTTAGTTCCACAGAAATGTAGTTGTCACCAAAGAGCGATCACATTAATGATCAACTGCCTGTTCTAAATAATCAAAGTGATAAATTTTCTAAACATAGACTTATTTCCCACATGGAAAAACTGAAGCATATAGTTGTGTCATCAGCAAATACTTTAGATGTATGATTATCAGAAAGAACCTTAATATAGATGAGGAGCAGCACTGAACCAATCCTAGATCTTTGTGAAAAAAACCCCAGAAATAAATGGAAATTTAAAAAAAGTGTTGTCTGTTAGAAAAGGTTAGTGGTTTAGCTGAGGGGTTAGTGGTTAGCAGAATATATTGAGTGGTTAGCATAATACACTGAGTGGTTAGTGGTTAGGATACACTGAGTAATTGAAAAATAATTTTATAACTTAATTTAATATCATCACAATAACTCTCAAAAAAAAAAATTAAACAATTTGTAATGAGGATAACTTTTTCAATGTAAAAATTCATTAAAAATTTTAATTAAATCTTAGAAATCATCTTCATTGTACTTTCAGATAAATGATCTTCATATGTGAGATAAAATAAACATTTGGACTTCATAAAACGGTTTTATTCCTGTAGTTTAAAACAAGAGTTTAGGATTAAAGCAATTGCTTACAACCACAAGAATTCAGGATTAAAGCAATTGTTTACAACCCAAAGAATTTGGGATTAAAGTAATTGTTTAGAACCACAAACCATCAATAAACTTATATTAAGTCACACAGTTTGCTATAACACTTTTCAATTGTGACTTGCAAAAAATCTTAAAAGATAGGTGGGTAATTTATTGCATATTCTTCTGTATGATCTTTTGCTATCGTCAATTGACTTTTAAAGTTTTTTAAATGAATGTTGTTAACATGTTTGTTTGAAATCTTTGAAAAACTTTCTCATCATTGGGATTCATTTTCAGATAGGAGATTTTAATTTTGATTATATATTGTTTTAAATAAATTGAAAATTTAAAAAAAAAATGTTTTTTTTTGTTTCACTTATTTTTTGTTTTAAAAATAAATGGTTATGAACTTGATAATAAAAAGTTAGTTTTGAACTTGATAATAAAAAGTTAGGAAAGTACATTGAAAATGTACTTTCATTGTTTTTGTAGAAATTTTATTCAAAAGAAAAATTGTCTTTAAAAAGTTTGGTGTGGACATTCTTTGATATAACTCCTCTGACTAAGCTATCCTTATAAGTGCAAGTGTAATAGTCACTAGAGGTTTTGCACTCAGGCATACAGAACAGTATGAACTAGAGAGAAAAAAAAGTTTGATCGCTGCTGTCTTGCACTGCCTTGGAAGCTTTTGTTGCTTTTACCAGCAATAATGCAATAAGATAACAATGACCACAGATCTTTTCAAGTTCATAAAATAATAGGAAAACTGATCATACTAGATATTTAGTCGTTTCTATTGCTAAAGATATGGGATTCAACGAAAAGAAGCTTACTCTATTAATGAATCTATATTTCAGCCAAAATGTATGCACGATGTTAAGCAGTTTGAAGTTGTAAAAATGAAAATCTCTGCAGCAAACTGTCTCTGACAACAGATATTTTTATACAAAAAATTTAATTTTTAAGCATTATATGACATAAATAAACTCAATTTACCCATGAAACTTCTGTTCACTGAGTAATTGATTTTCCTGAAGTTTACATAGGTATTTTCCTGAAGTTTACATATCAGTGTATATTTACAGAAAGGTTTGGAACCTTTTAAAATCACTCAAGCAAAATTCATCTTATTATTATCAACACAACAAATAATATAAAAGCTGGGATAAAAAACAGTGGAACATCATCAACTCCATACTTTATCCATACTTTGCAACTTTGTATTCATGATTTTATATTGACCCAAAACTCCATCAAGGAAATTTAAACATGCAGAGGAGCAACAGCACATTTTAATCATTCAGTAGCATTTGCAAAATCAAATCAAATCAATTTAGCAGCAATTAAGTCAAAAAATGATGTTCAAACTAATTAGAACTATTTATTTGAAATGCGTTTATTTATTTATTTTATTTATTTGAAAGAGCGTTTGAGTAAAATGTTCCTTTGGCCACTTATGCAGCAGATTTCAATGACATTAAACTTTCTGCTAACTACAAATTGGGGAGCTTTCGAAAAACTTGCTGACATTTTCTTGTTACATTTGAAAACTCAACAAAAAATTGTGTCAGGTGGGAAGAAACTTGTGTACAAATTATAACACTTGTTCTTGCATTAAGCATTTTAATAAAAACATCTTCCTCAAGTGACATTTTTGAAAAGATTCTGACAATGATTGATGAACTAAAAAAATCTGTTAGCAAAAGACTTAATAGTATTTGACTTTACAAAATATTATGTATATCAAAATTTTTGAACCCAATATATAAATTACACTATCAACATGTTATAAAGGCAGGGGTTGAAGAAGTGTGAAAAGAAATGCAAAGAACACTAGATAAGAACAGACTCTAAAAAGAACGCTGACACTAGAAAGGAACATTGACTGAGACAATGTTTCCACAGAGAAAGTTTTGGTCTCTACAAAATTGATGCTTGTTTCAAGTATTATTAAGTAAAATTTTAAATTTAGTCTAATAAAATAGTATAAAAATAAATCATAACAAAAAAAGAAATGCAGGAAAATAATTATTTTGAAAATTCTAATTTTCTGGCAATGTTGCAAACTTCAACTGTAAATCTGCAAATAAAAAAATTGCTAGAAAATATTGTTGCCATTATTGCGCCTGCATGATGAACACATTATGCAACTAAGTAATTTTTTTAAATTATCAACAATAACTCTGCACAGACTTTGATAAACAAAGCTACAAGCATATGCAAAGCCAAGTATGCAGAGATGGATAGACAGCCAAAATACCATTTACATCCATTACAATTATAGTTTCTTTTTTAAACTAAAATTTTTTTATCTATTATTCTAATATATACAACCCTTGATAAGAAACATTACTCCATTTAAATTATACATACAAAATGATTTAAACTACGCGTTTAGCCATTTATGTTATGCCAAAACTTATTTCAATTAGATTATTTAAATTCTTTTAAAATGATTTATGTGGAAAACATTAAGCAGTTATTAATTGTTGTTAAAAACAATTTCACCACAATTGCAAAACAATTTTTTCCAGATAAAAAAACAGATAGCTAAATAAATTTTTTCTACTTTTCTGTTTTTAATTTTCTACTTTTAGTTTTTAAAAAAAAATTTAAAGTACAATTTTACAATTTATTTTTTATTGCTAAAATTTCCTAACTATGTTAAAGAAAGTTCTTTTTAATAAATTTAATTAAAGTTTCTTTAAAATGTTCGTTTTACATTCAACTATTTTTGTAAATCAATGTTTCAAATCAACAATCTTCATCCTGTTATGAAAGTGCTAATATACCAAAGTGCTTAAAACTTCAATATATATAATAATTATATATATATAAACAATAATTGGTTTAACGGCATCGCAGATAAAAATAGTTGTTTCTTTATCCAATTCAACATAAATGAACTTTATCCATCTATCCAAAATATCCTTTGCAAAACAACACACCACAATAACAGACGACCAACTTAAAATTATAAAACACAGCCACAAATCCCTCCTATACTACAACAACAACACGTGGATAAAAAAACTGAATCACAAAAGTTTTGATGTAACAATAGACAGCTATGATGATGTTGAAATTTGTGAGCTCGTAGGGATCTATATACTCAATGAACTATCCAATATAATATAAAAATCAACATAGGGCTTTACCGTGATGATGGCTTGTTGATAATATGTAATTCCAGCAGCCAAGAAATGGAGCAAATGCGAAGCAACATAACTTAAAACTTCAAAGATATAGGATTTCAAATAGATATAAAAACAAATCTTAAATTAGTTAACTTCCTTGATGTCAGCTTTATTTTAGCCCAAAACACCCATAAGCCTTTTAAGAAGCCCAACGATAATCTTCAATACATTTACACATCTTCTAATCACCCACCATTAATTATCAAACACTTACCTACTTCAATAAGCAACAGACTTTTGCAAAATTTCTCAAACAAAGTTATATTTAATCAATCTAAAAACGAATATGAACAAGCACTAATAAATAGCAGATACAAAAACTATATTAACATGGTCTATTCTGAAGTCTGTACCCCCCTACTCAAATATTTCCAAAAGGTGCCCACTATGTTTATATGAGAAATTTGCTATAATATTGTATCCAAAACCCGAGGAACTGCTAAATAAAAGAACCGAAATTATATCAAAGTGCTACCACGAAAATAAATTCTTATTAAAAAATTACAGAGCTCGCTACAAACCTTACTAACAACTAACAATAACTATATTACTCTACTTTATATATATCTAGACTAACTAATAAATTACTCACATAGACAACTGTAATATATTTCAGAGTATTATTTATACTTTTAAATCAATTTTTTATTTCATATTTTTAAATATATAAATAATGAACATTATCATGTAAACGAATACTTAAACAAACATTAAAACATAAAACAATTTACAACTATTAACTAACTAAAAACAAATAATAATAACATTAACCTAACTACTAAAAAATTTCTGTCCTGTAATGATCTAAAATACAAATATAAACCGTAACATCTACTAAACAAATAGTAGCAAAACTAAATTTTTACTCTTGTCCGAAGATTGTGGTAACACATGAAACTCAGAGTTGCAATATTATATTATATTTAAAACATGTTAATTCACCTCCCCAAGGCCTAGAAGGTCACTACAGACAAGGAGGCTACTTAATTGTGGTTATAACCCTCTCTCAACTTTATAACTCCAAAACATGACCCTTGACAAATAAAACATCTGCACGGAGAAAAGAGTTGAGCGCAGTACTACAAGGGACGTGGTGGGGATCGAGTTTTAGCATTATCAGGAATTAGCATTTAGCTAATTTCTGGTACTGCAGGTGACTGTAACATATATACTATATATATATATATACATATATATATACATATATATATATATATATATATATATATATATATATATATATATATATATATATATATATATATATATATATATATATATATATATATATATATATATATATATATATATATATATATATATATATATCAGTCTTTCACAGGAAGATATAAAAACATGCTGAATGAAAAATATTCCTAATTATACTTAAAGTGAATTAAATTACATCAAAACTTTTAACAAATGTTTTAATATTAGGGAAACACTTTTAAATATGGTAGTACCGCGCTCAACTTGTTTCTCCGCGCAGCGGCCTTGTCGTCAAGTTTCGTGTTTCGGAGTTATAGAGTTGAGAGAGGGTTATAACCACAATTAAGTAGCCTCCTCCTCGGAGTGGCCTTCTGGGTTTTGGGGAGGTGAATTAACAAAAAAAATAAAAAAATAAAAAAAAATAAAGTAACAATTTACTGATAATGTTTTTTTTTTTAAATACAATTGA